>NC_139625.1:73277684-73285184 GCF_964638095.1 Poromitra crassiceps
GCAGCCAGCTCTCTGCCTCAGTGAGGAGGAGGCTCTGTCCACCCTGAAGCAGCCAGCTCTCTGCCTCAGTGAGGAGGAGGCTCTGTCCACCCTGAAGCAGCCAGCTCTCTGCCTCAGTGAGGAGGAGGCTCTGTCCACCCTGAAGCAGCCAGCTCTCTGCCTCAGTGAGGAGGAGGCTCTGAGGCCCTGAGGCAGCCAGCTCTCTGTCTCGGTGAGGAGGAGGCTCTGTCCACCCTGAAGCAGCCAGCTCTCTGCCTCGGTGAGGAGGAGGCTCTGTCCACCCTGAAGCAGCCAGCTCTCTGTCTCGGTGAGGAGGAGGCTCTGTCCACCCTGAAGCAGCCAGCTCTCTGCCTCGGTGAGGAGGAGGCTCTGTCCACCCTGAGGCAGCCAGCTCTCTGTCTCGGTGAGGAGGAGGCTCTGTCCAGCTCTCTGCCTCGGTGAGGAGGAGGCTCTGTCCGCCCTGAGGCAGCCAACCTCCCAGCTCTCTGCTCTGGGGCTGGCTGCAGTGAACCAGCCAGTGAGCATGCAGTCCACAGCGCTGTATTTACATGATATTGTGTTTGTACTAGGGCTGTCAGCGTTAACACGTTAATCGCGATGCGATTAAGGGCCGACCATAACGCGTTATTTTGTTTTAATCTCGTTAATCGCATGCCGCTATTTTGTCCCTTCGACGCACCCGTATATGTAGTCAAGCAGGTCGCAGCGGTTTCCTGTCTTCTGCTGATGCAGGCATGGAAAAGAACACCCTTCTAAATGGCTGGTTTTACTTAAAAAACTCCAAAATGGCACAGTGGACAAGTCAACAGTAGTTTGCACCTTGTGTAAAACGGAATTAAAATATCACCGAAGTACATCGAGTTTGAGCTATCACCTAAAAGCTAAGCATACCGGAGCAGCTAGCGTCGCCGTAGCCTCAATGCGAGACTCATCAGTCATTCTTCCTTCAGAGTCTCGGATGCGCGGGTCCTCTAGCCACTGGGAGGTCGGCTGGGAGGTTATCCAATAGTACGGCACCAATGTACTCCAAAATCTTCCGTAGTTTCCAATACTTTGGGTTTCAACTGCGATAAACATGCGATACAAAGATGCGATTAATCGCGATTAACTATAGTTAATCGCAAGATTAATCGCGATTAAGAAAATGTATCGTTTGACAGCCCTAGTTTGTACATAGAGTGTTATTGAAATGTGACCGGTAGGTTTCAGAGTTGTCTGGTAAAATACATTATTTAGCGGACTGCTGTCTCCACTCTCCCTCTGCTCCGAGGCAGTTGCAGGTGGGGCTACTCGACTGCTCGTCTTGCATTCAGTCCCCCTCATCACAGACATGCCCACTTTTCAATTGTCAAATCAAACTCCTGCACATGTTATGTGCTCCTGCACATGCCTCTCTACCCTGACTCGAAATGCGTCACGATAAGGAGTCACATACTGTTGAAATGGCGTTTCGGCTCGACTTTAAGGCTATCCACATTGTAATTTGATCACAGTGGAGTTGTGTGTTGTGTGTATAATCAATCGCTATCAATCTTAGTAACAATGAAAGGTTTGTAACATGGATGTTTTTATGATGGCATTATTTTACTCTTTCCCCGCCACTTTCATAGAAAAAAGTTTGTTTCTGCCTTCATGCGTTCTTTAGTTATCACTTGAATGTAGGTAGTTTTCACCAAAAATGCCCGTCTGTCCCAGAAAGCAGAGAAAAATGGAAAATAAATGTTTGTACCAGCAGTGCGAGGGAGTTTCACCCCGCACTCAGAGAGGAGACGTGCGGGTCACACTCTTGTCTTGCCCGGGGGGGGGGGGGGGGGGGGGGCAGGTGCTTCTGGTGCTCGACGGCTGAAATTTACACGATGTGAGGGCTTACAAAGCGGATTACTAATCTACCTGACAGGAGTGATTGGTCTACGTTTACCAGCGTCTGGTGAAAAATATCCTTCAGCTTTGAGTGACTGTCACGAGTCCGTGTGACAGCGCATGGAGCCTGGGGAAAAAAGCTTGTTGCAGCGCTTTGAGGCACCAGGCTGGAGCTGTTTTATGGAGTTTTCCTCCTGAAGGGAGAGTGTTGCTTTTCTCCGTTTGCTGGTTTTGTGGGACAATAACCGTTGCTTCTGGGTCGGGTTTTTCCTCAATTCAACTTTTATTTTAACGTCACAGCAGCAGCAGCAGGTAACAGGTAAACATGTCAAATTGTGCACTTATTGACATTTGGAGGTAGCAGGCAAACTCTTCTTCTTTTTAAACAAAGTGCAAGTATGAGCCTCCCTGCATTCCACAAACTAACTTTGCATGTCCGCATTTGTAATAAGATCGATGTGCGAGCATAGCCGTGGCAAGTACTTTTAATTGGTGGGTGCTGTGGAAATGGCGTACCATATCAGGTGTTGGTACTGGCTCGTGGAACCAGATTTACCATTACATAAGGACAGATGCTGTTGTTTACTCTCGAATAAAAAAATAGGCTCCACACCATCGACATGCTCCACACACACGAGTAGCGTGTTCAGAGGAAATAAAACAGGAGGAGACAGCTGTCAAGTGCAATAGCGATATAAGCAAGCACTTCCATATGACAGTCTTATCCTTCTTTGTTGGTTCCTTGCACTGCTAGAACCGCCCAACTCTTCCTTTGATTGGGTTAGGTTTAGGCATGAGGAGTGACGATTGGTTAGTTTAGGTTAGTAAGCCAATCAAAGGCAGAATAGGGCGGGTCATGCTGTCGGGAGTTTTCTGAAACGGGAGGGGGGGGGATTGACTGGATGGACTGGAGGTATAACGCAGTGCTCTGGAGAGATTGAAGTCGGCAAAACAGTTAATTGCAGTTAATTAATTTTAACCGGTTACGTTCTTAACGGCAGTTAACCGAGTTAAGGCAGTTAACCGACTTTCGGTTAACTGTTAACATCCCTAGAGTGAAGTAGCACTTCATAAGGTGGCCAAGAGATCCCTCTATCACATGACGGGGAAAACACGGATTGACGTCATATGGTGGGGAAAGGGCTGAGCGCATGTACTGTTTAAAGGGCCACTTTGCCGATTTTCCACCAGATTTGTATCATTACGGCAGTATTATGCAAATGGATCATGTTTAACTTCCCTCCATCTTGCCTGGACCAAGATCTCCCTCTTCATTCACAGAACATCCAGGAAGTTCCGTGAATGAAGAGAGAGCAATAATGATAGTAATAGTGAGGAAAATGAGAGAATGAGAACGATAATTACTTTTATTGCCACAGTAGGTAATCACATTATTATTATTTTTTTCCAATGATAAAGATGGTTGAATAGTGGCAAAGTGGTCCTTTAACATTTGTGAGAGGACGCATGCAACAAAAAAGTTACATTTTCAGAGATGCAATTTGAATCCAACCTTTGAATCACAACCTCCTACAAATGTTTAAATGTATGTTGAAAAGGTCTGATTCCATGGACCTTGTTCCCACGTTAGCCAATTTGGACTCATGTAACACTCGGAGGAGCTTGTACAAGCACCAAGCAAAAATGAACTGCAAGGAATCAATAGTGTGCGCCCAAGTTTTGGACAGAAACAAAATATTACATGCAGGAAAAAGTTTTGTTACTGCAAGACACATCTGACTTGTACTGTCACATTATTTAGATGATAAATAGAGTGGGCTGTTCTGAAACAGCAGGAAAAAATGAGATATGATATCAACAGCTAGTACAGAGGAGGTTTCTTCATAACGTTTGTCAGACAAAGATAATATATATCAACAATAACCTAAAGGAGGAAACACTCATATTGAAAAGGATCATTTTATTAGGCTCCCGTACACCTCGGGGTCCTTGGGGCGGGACCGATGGGAGAGTTTCACCTCCGGTGGGGCTTCTTCTGGAACAAATCTTTAATATCTGTCTTTCTTTCCGTTGTATATTGTTCCCTAGAAAGGAATACATTGCAGTACTTTGCAGTAGCTTCCATGCTTAAAACTTTTTAAATCTGTCGTTCTGAAAGCAATGATTTAGCATGTTGAGCTGACATTAGCCAAATTGAATCAAGGTTAGCTACAGTATGGCTTTGTGGTTCAGTCCTAATCATTTGTGAAAGGATTTTAGAAGTTCAATTTGGTCATATTTTACCATTAAGACTCACAAATCTTAGGAAACTGTTTGGGAATTTTGTTCCCTTTTTGGAGTGAGCAGAAAGTTAATTGTCCACAATGCTGCTAATTTAGCAAGCTCACAAGTAGAAGCAAAGCTACTAGCCAGCTGTCACAAATATTGAGCTACATAGAATGAAGGAGTGGCTTACCGGTAATTCTATTATTTTACCATGTGCCATGTTTTTAAAGGCTGTGCATAATAGCCAGGTGAACAATGTTAAACACAGAGCACCTGCATTGACAGGGAGCAGTGGGTGTGTTTATGTTACCAACACCTCCCAGGTGGGTGGTGTACCCACAGTGTGTTTATGTTACCAACACCTCCCAGGTGGGTGGTGTACCCACAGTGTGTTTATGTTACCAACACCTCCCAGGTGGGTGGTGTACCCACTAGGGATGTTCATCAGTTATCGAAAATCGATAATTGATCGTTAAGGAATGGAATCGATCATGTGGAATTCTTATCGATTATTGTTATTATTAAAAAAAAATTTTTTTTTTTTTTTTTTTGCGGACTAGGTTTGGGTGGAATTCGTTCCTCCTCGCCCCACTCAATTGCACAGCCGACTAACGTGAGGTGGAGCTTCATATAGTCTCTAGTTTTCTGGCTGGGCCTTTGTGCCAACAAAACTGTTTTAAACATGGAGAATTCACACCGGCATGCGCCGGGGACAGCAGTGTTGGAGAGGAGACACATTGCTGACAAAGGTGAATATTCTATCCTTATTTTACTTGACTTAACTGCTGCCTTTGATACCATTGACCATGCCATTTTACTTGATAGGCTGCAAAATTGGGTTGGCATCTCTGGTACAGCTCTTAATTGGTTTCGTTCTTATTTATCAAATCGATTTTTTAATGTTTGTATTAATAATCTTGTGTCCTCTTTAGCTCCCCTGCTGTGTGGAGTGCCTCAAGGGTCGGTCCTTGGACTAATACTCTTTGCACTTTATATGCTTCCTTTGGGTATTTTATTCAGCCGCTTTGTAAATATTTCTTACCATTGTTATGCTGACGACACTCAGATTTATTTTTCTGCCAATTCTAATGACGTGAACCATCTGTCCTCCCTCCATGACTGCCTAGCCTCCATTAAAGAGTGGATGTCCATTAACTTCCTTCATCTCAACCCTGACAAAACGGAAGTCATTTTAATTGGCCCAGATAACTTTGTTAACACAGTCAATCCTTTTATTGGCCCACTTCAGCCAAATATCAGTCCGACTGCTAAGAACCTTGGAGTCATCTTCGATCAACACTTAAATTTCAACCATCATGTCACTAAACTTGTCCAGTCCTGCTTCCTCCAGTTAAGAAACATTACTAAAATTAGACACATGTTATCTCTCTCAGATCTTGAACGCCTAATTCATACCTTCATTTTCTCTAGATTAGACTACTGTAACTCCCTCTACTCATGCCTCAGTCAAGCTGCCCTGAACCGGTTACAGCTGGTTCAGAATGCAGCTGCCAGGTTATTAACCAGAACAAACCGTAGGTCCCACATCACCCCTGTCCTTGCATCTCTTCACTGGCTCCCTGTAAAATTCAGAATTCAATTCAAGATCCTCCTGTTTACTTTTAAAGCCCTGCATGACCTCGCCCCTAATTATATTTCAGAACTCATTGTTCCTTATTCCACCTCTCGACCACTCCGCTCCTCAAACCTCGGCCTTTTATCCGTTCCATCGTCCAACTTTAGAACTAAAGGCGACCGTGCCTTTTCTGTTTTAGCCCCAACCCTCTGGAATCAACTCCCCCAATCTGTTAGATCTGCTCAATCTTTGGGCTGTTTTAAGCAATTTCTAAAAACTCATCTTTATAGGCAAGCCTTTTTATAAATATTTTCTTTGATCATTTTGTTTTCCTCTTTATCATTGTACTGTATTATGTTGTATTTTACTGTTTACTTTGTCCATGTGTAAAGCACTTTGTAACCTTGTGTTTTAAAAGGTGCTATATAAATAAAGAGTTACTTACTTACTTACATTGAAATAAAGAGTTCATTGAGGAGAACACGTTGTCTTTCGTATTTTCTGCCATAGGCATTCATTTTGTAAAAAAAAAAAAAAAAAAAAAAAAAATTAATATGATCGATCATCGATAATTGATCATTAATTTTCCCCGATTTTCGATTTTGGACATTTTTCAAAATGAACATCCCTAGTACCCACAGTGTGTTTATGTTACCAACACCTCCCAGGTGGGTGGTGTACCCACAGTGGGTGTGTTTATGTTACCAACACCTCCCAGGTGGGTGGTGTACCCACAGTGGCGCCGGCATAATCCTGTATGAAACGAGCTTATTGTTTATTTTTTTACAAGAACCGTCACTAATTGACACTAATGCTTTCCCTGTGCGGCACCACTGCCGGACACTTTATCTGCGTGCACAGTTGTAGTTCAACAGCACTCTGCCTACCTGTCACGGTAGCAGCGCTTGGTTCAGACAGGAGTAGTGGCAATTAAGCAGATTTGCAGTGCACAGTTGGCCCGTTCACACCAAGAAACAAGCCTCATCTCCAGCGGCCAACAGCTCTCTTTGGCCCAGATTTGGTGTGAAGCTGGCACAGCTAGCTGGCATTCATCTGCACTGGCAGGGACATAAACCCAACATGGCCCAGGTATGGCAGAGGGGCACCGGCTCGGCTCGGCTCAGCCAGGCTCTGCTCTATTCACCTGTTTTGGTTTTCCACTGGCCAAATTCCAGGCTGAAGCGAGCTAAGTCTATACTTTTTGTTAGTACCACCTCCGTCGTGGTTCCAGGGCTGGTGGAGCCGGTACCGGACGGTTAAGTGAAACACTGCAGACTACTGATTGGTCAGAGATTGTCTCCCTGGCTACCAGTTTAGTTGAGCGGTTACGCTCTTGTGTCTAACTTATTTCCCAAACTATCCTGTTATTTCCAGCAGTCTTTTGTCTTGCTGCCTTCAGCCTCTGGTGAAATAAAATCGATCTTCTTGTTCTGCCTTAACAAGACGGCAGTTTTTAATTGTTTTGAGAGAAATAAAAAACGCGAGTCTCCTGCTAGACCGGCAGCCGAGTTGCGACATTTCATTGTGGCGACTGGCCGGGCAGAGTTTCACTGAGCCAAGCTGCTCTCCTTCCTGTAGCCTACTCCCTGTTCTCTGCTGTACTATCAAGTCAATAACTATAAAGAAATATCCAATCTCCTTGCTGATGGTCTCATTTGCTCATATAGGTCATATAGAGGCACCAGTATTTCATAACCAGTTTAAAGGTTCAGTGTTGTAACATTACATGTGTAGGGTCCCTGTGGCAATACTGTACACAGTGCCAAAATCACAACCAAAGTCTGTATTCAGCATACAAACCAAGGGATTTCACCCGTCATTCATTTTTCCATCTACAT
>NC_139625.1:73290190-73382690 GCF_964638095.1 Poromitra crassiceps
AAGCTGTGCCTGATAGGTGTGAGGTTGTGTTTTCTCTGTGCCTTCAGGCTACAGTGTGTCTGACTACCAGACTGTTCAGTTCCCATCTAAACCGCTGCTTTGTTATGTTCTTATTTATTTATTTTACCCCCCAGACAGCAGATGTGCAGAAAACATATGGGGCATTAAAAACAACTTGACATGTGAAGATAGCATACATGTGATAGAAAACAGCGTACAAATGATTAGTCTTGTGAGTGAAAAACTAGCGGAAATTACCTGTCCTCACAGTCTTATGATGCACCAAAGACAATATAGGATCTTCCCTGCATTATTTTAATAAAGGAAGAGCAAAGAAATACTGATTCACTCAACCCAGTTGCCAAAAGAAAATGTTGGCAGTTTACATTTCTACAAACCACAGATATGCGATATTCAACGTTTCCTGTTCATTTGAAAACAGTACGCAAATAAAACAACTTGGTTAAAACAAGTGTAGTCTCAGACTAATTGCAATCATGTAGACTACTTGTCACGCCCCGTCCATTCACATCCCTGCCTATTCATTCAGCTATCCACACCCAGTCTCATTCATACCCCTTTCCTATCCAATCACAGTTATCCACGCTCTCCCACGCTATCAATAGCCAATGGGTTCAAGCCATCTCCTTCCCCTCGCTTTGCCGCTGAACCAATAATCTAAAGCGGTCGAGAGTATTTGAAGTGCTGTATTTTATTATGTGGGTTGGCTTCTTACCGATATGTTCTCCTCTGCAGTCACTATCGTTCCCGTGTTCCGGACGTTTTGCCCCACCTCCTCCCCTGCCACCACCAACGTCATGGCTCCAGAGCGATTCCCCATGGGGGGATTTCTATTCTATGCATGATGCCCTCCTTTCATCATCGCTGGAGGAGCATCATCATACGCCAAACCTTCATATTGTTTTGTTGTATCAGTGTCTTTCATTCTACTCTCTTATTATTGAAATTGGTAAAGGTTTGGTAACAACTACAACAACTTATTTAAGGTTAGGGTTAAATAACAAAAACGTTAAATGTGACTCACCACGGTTGAAATGGGAAATGCTTTCGGAATGGAAAGGCAAGCTGTTTACACCCTCCATCCACCCCGACCACAACGTCCTTACTGGCCACTGCAGACTATTACAATATCAGACTCTACATGTCACCTGACCACAACGTCCTTACTAGCCACTGCACACTATTACAATATCAGACTCTACATGTCACCTGACCACAACATCCTTACTAGCCACTGCAGACTATTACAATATCACACTCTACATGTCACCTGACCACATGTCCTTACTGGCCACTGCACACTATTACAATATCAGACTCTACATGTCACCTGACCACAACGTCCTTACTGGCCACTGCACACTATTACAATATCAGACTCTACATGTCACCTGACCACAACGTCCTTACTGGCCACTGCACACTATTACAATATAACACTCTACATGTCACCTGACCACAACGTCCTTACTAGTCACTGCACACTATTACAATATCACACTCTACATGTCACCTGACCACAACGTCCTTACTGGCCACTGCACACTATTACAATATAACACTCTACATGTCACCTGACCACAACGTCCTTACTGGCCACTGCACACTATTACAATATCACACTCTACATGTCACCTGACCACAATGTCCTTACTGGCCACTGCACACTATTACAATATCACACTCTACATGTCACCTGACCACAACGTCCTTACTGGCCACTGCACACTATTACAATATAACACTCTACATGTCACCTGACCACAACGTCCTTACTGGCCACTGCACACTATTACAATATCACACTCTACATGTCACCTGACCACAATGTCCTTACTGGCCACTGCACACTATTACAATATCACACTCTACATGTCACCTGACCACAACGTCCTTACTAGCCACTGCACACTATTACAATATAACACTCTACATGTCACCTGACCACAACGTCCTTACTGGCCACTGCACACTATTACAATATAACACTCTACATGTCACCTGACCACAACGTCCTTACTAGTCACTGCACACTATTACAATATCACACTCTACAGTACATGTCACCTGACCACAACGTCCTTACTGGCCACTGCACACTATTACAATATAACACTCTACATGTCACCTGACCACAACGTCCTTACTGGCCACTGCACACTATTACAATATAACACTCTACATGTCACCTGACCACAACGTCCTTACTGGCCACTGCACACTATTACAATATAACACTCTACATGTCACCTGACCACAACGTCCTTACTAGCCACTGCACACTATTACAATATAACACTCTACATGTCACCTGACCACAACGTCCTTACTAGTCACTGCACACTATTACAATATCACACTCTACATGTCACCTGACCACAACGCCCTTACTGGCCACTGCACACTATTACAATATAACACTCTACATGTCACCTGACCACAACGTCCTTACTGGCCACTGCACACTATTACAATATAACACTCTACATGTCACCTGACCACAACGTCCTTACTAGTCACTGCACACTATTACAATATCACACTCTACATGTCACCTGACCACAACGTCCTTACTAGTCACTGCACACTATTACAATATCACACTCTACATGTCACCTGACCACAACGTCCTTACTGGCCACTGCACACTATTACAATATAACACTCTACATGTCACCTGACCACAACGTCCTTACTGGCCACTGCACACTATTACAATATAACACTCTACATGTCACCTGACCACAACGTCCTTACTAGTCACTGCACACTATTACAATATCACACTCTACATGTCACCTGACCACAACGTCCTTACTGGCCACTGCACACTATTACAATATCACACTCTACATGTCACCTGACCACAACGTCCTTACTGGCCCCCTGCACACTATTACAATATCACACTCTACATGTCACCTGACCACAACGTCCTTACTGGCCACTGCACACTATTACAATATCAGACTCTACATGTCACCTGACCACAACGTCCTTACTAGCCACTGCACACTATTACAATATCACACTGTACATGTCACCTGACCACAACGTCCTTACTAGCCACTGCACACTATTACAATATCACACTCTACATGTCACCTGACCACAACGTCCTTACTGGCCACTGCACACTATTACAATATCACACTCTACATGTCACTTGACCACAACGTCCTTACTAGCCACTGCACACTATTACAATATCACACTCTACATGTCACCTGACCACAACGTCCTTACTGGCCACTGCACACTATTACAATATCACACTCTACATGTCACCTGACCACAACGTCCTTACTGGCCACTGCACACTATTACAATAGCACACTCTACATGTCACCTGACCACAACGTCCTTACTGGCCACTGCACACTATTACAATATCACACTCTACATGTCACCTGACCACAACGTCCTTACTGGCCACTGCACACTATTACAATATCACACTCTACATGTCACCTGACCACAACGTCCTTACTGGCCACTGCACACTATTACAATATCACACTCTACATGTCACTTGACCACAACGTCCTTACTAGCCACTGCACACTATTACAATATCACACTCTACATGTCACTTGACCACAACGTCCTTACTAGCCACTGCACACTATTACAATATCACACTCTACATGTCACTTGACCACAACGTCCTTACTAGCCACTGCACACTATTACAATATCACACTCTACATGTCACTTGACCACAACGTCCTTACTAGCCACTGCACACTATTACAATATCACACTCTACATTTCACTCGACCACAACGTCCTTACTAGCCACTGCACACTATTACAATATCACACTCTACATGTCACCTGACCACAACGTCCTTACTAGCCACTGTGCGCTATTTCAATATCACACTCTACATGTCACCTGACCACAACGTCCTTACTAGCCACTGCACACTATTACAATATCACACTCTACATGTCACCTGACCACAACGTCCTTACTGGCCACTGCACACTATTACAATATCACACTCTACATGTCACCTGACCACAACGTCCTTACTAGTCACTGCACACTATTACAATATCACACTCTACATGTCACCTGACCACAACGTCCTTACTAGCCACTGCACACTATTACAATATCACACTCTACATGTCACCTGACCACAACGTCCTTACTAGCCACTGCACACTATTACAATATCACACTCTACATGTCACCTGACCACAACGTCCTTACTAGCCACTGCACACTATTACAATATCACACTCTACATGTCACCTGACCACAACGTCCTTACTGGCCACTGCACACTATTACAATATCACACTCTACATGTCACCCGACCACAACGTCCTTACTGGCCACTGTGCTCTATTTCAATACCACACTCTACATGTCACCTGACCACAACGTCCTTACTAGCCACTGCACACTATTACAATATCACACTCTACATGTCACCTGACCACAACGTCCTTACTGGCCACTGCACACTATTACAATACCACACTCTACATGTCACCTGACCACAACGTCCTTACTAGCCACTGCACACTATTTCAATACCACACTCTACATGTCATAATGTTGATGTACATATAAATGTTGATATGCAACATATTTTGGTGCACAAATGACATTCAACGTATCCATGGTGCCAACATTTCATTCAGGTGACAAGGCATGGATTCACTAGTAATGGCAGAATGCACTGGGGGGACAGATGATTGCCTTAACACAAGTGTGATCATGTCTGCGGTCTTCTATTTGTAATGTCTGGCAACATGCTGGATGTCATCATTAGGTGTACAACTCCCTGACATGATTTTTGAGGTGACCAGCGTCGTTACAGAGAGCCGCTAACTGTCAGCAGTGCCTGTCTCCCCTTGGTGATTCTCGTTAGCGCCCTGTCTAATTCATTAGGAGGAATGCAGGCCAAAAGTCCACACATAGAGACGCATGGAAATACTGCTCATCAACACACACCCCCAGCTCAGGAGAATTACAGCTTCACAACTCGCCCTGCTCACAGGGAGAGAGAGAGAGAGAGAGAGAGAGAGAGAGAGAGAGACTTTCTTTAATGAAACATCTAACAAGAAATAGGAAGAAAACTAAGGACACGGCAAAGGAAAAATCCACCTTCTGACACTGTTACAGTACATGTATGTATCGTAAATCCGTGATATTCACTGCATTCCAGGACTTATTATGTGATGTCATTTACATTTTTGGTGAACCCAGTTTCACTCAACCTGCTTCATCTACTTCTACTTCAGCTGGTGGTTTCCTACATTTCCCAGGGTGCCTTTTGAGAACAGGGGTGAACTGGTTACAAGCTGTCTGCGGGTTAAACATCTAGATGGAGACAGAGATAGTGATAAGCAGTGTTGGGCAGTAGCTTGCTACAAGTAGCGAAGCTACATAGCTTAACTACATTTCTCAGTAGCTTGGTGGTAGCTTCACTACTTTTGAACCAAGTAGCTTTTTCAGTAGCTAAGCTATTTATAGACCCAAGTAGCTTGTAGCTTCCCGCAAAAGCTACAAGCTACTCACCAGAGAAAATCCATGAGCAAAGCACGCAGTGGAGATTTCTGCTGCGGTTTGGATTAAACAGGAGGAGACATTGCATATGTCAAGTGTGCCTTTGTAGCCAATAAAGCACTTCCAGTTCCATTATGACGGACAAGTGTTGTTGTCTCATCCTTGCTTTTTAGCATCCTTGCCTCTCTTGCAGCAAAAGACCCTATTTGTTTGGTGGAAAGTTGTTCTTTGACATGAAGTTGATTCAATGTGAGAAAAAAAGTAGCTTTGATGTAGCAAGCTGCTTTTGCCATGTTGCTCGTAGCTTAGCTTGCTACATTTCTCTGGGGATAGCTTCAATGTAGTTTAGCTATATTTAATTGAGAGTAACTGATAGCTTAGCTTACTACATTTTCCAAGTAGCTTGCCCATCACTGGTGATAAGAGTAGTATTTTGAGAGCAAGAGAACAAGAGTTTTTCCACTCCAGAAGCTAGTTGTGCCTCAAAACGCAACCGGCCTCACATTGCATTCTGGTCTCTCTCCTACCCCTGTGGGTGGAGGAACTGGTCTCTCTGCTCTTCTATGATGGATTTCTCCAACGTCACTTGGTGCAACAAGGCGGCGCTAGAGAGAAGGCCTCCCTCTTTGATTCTGATGGGCTGACATCAGAACGTGATGTACTGTAGCCTACCACTGATGTTTTACATCCTGAAACATTTTCATATCAAACTAAATTATACACTATATTATTATATTATTATTATACAGTAGCTGCACTGTCAATATCTCATTGTGACATAACCTCAATATTTTAGCCAGTTATCAACAGGAATAAGAAAAATATACCAGCAAACAACAACATAGAGAACCGCAGGAAGGAGTCCGGAAGTACACTTCCGGGTTCGTCAGGGGAAAAGTGAATGGGGTTTTACAATGGAGATGTCACTTAAATGCATAAAATAAGGTCTGTGGTTAACAAAAGCTTATGGGAATGCGAATTTGGGTTCAGCAGGATAATCTTCACAAACGTTATAACTTTTATGACTTTTGTAAATGCGTTTTTTTATACACAATTTTTAAAAAAACGCTTCAAAAGGCATAAAAGTGATTCACGTTTGTGAAGATTATCCTGCTGAACACAAATTTGCATTCCCATAAACTTTTGTTAACCACAGACATTATTATTACCTTATGCATTTAAGTGAAATCCCCATTCTAAAACCCCATAGACTTTTCCACTGACGAACCAAAATGGCGGCGATTTCTAGTTAAGCCTAAAAAAATACATCATCCCTGCGGTACTCTATTGGCCTAGAAATGCACAGTGCATTTTTTTCAGATGGAATTTTCCACTAAAAAGTCACCAACTCACAGACACACACAAACACACACAAACACACACACACACACACACACACACACACAAACACAGACACACACACACA
This sequence comes from Poromitra crassiceps, assembly GCF_964638095.1. Classification (NCBI taxonomy): domain Eukaryota; kingdom Metazoa; phylum Chordata; class Actinopteri; order Beryciformes; family Melamphaidae; genus Poromitra; species Poromitra crassiceps. The sequence goes on from NC_139625.1 coordinate 73,297,165, forward strand.
CACACACACACACACACACACACACACACACACACACACACACACACACACACACACACACACACACACACACACTCACTCACTCACTCACTCACATACAGTACACACACTCTCAGAGGGAGGGGAAAAAGAGGCGGGGGAGATGACATTGAGAACAATGATATCACAAATCACAGGGACTGGGATGAAATCAGGCCGGTGTCATCTGTAAGCCGGCGTACGGACTTCACAATGGACAGGCTGTTACATTACAATAACGACGATAACAACAACAACAACAACAACAAGGCATGTTGGAAATCATTAAATGTTGAATTATCTTGGCTTGTGCACCATTTATCCGCACTTCATGACAACATTTTGCATGCTGATAAGATGTTCCAATAAGTCGTGTTCTATGATTTGCTGTCAGGCAGTATGGGGGCGGAGCGATGAAACCTTCAGAAAGCCTGTTTTGATCAGTTTTCATGGAGTCATATGCTAATGTAATACAAGATATGGACATGGGGACAGTGGAAACAAGACACCATACGTTTACTCATTTGTGAGGTATGAAAGTGCTGTCGTCTTACCACTGCTTTTTTTTTTATCTTACAAAATGCACAGTGTATCTGATGGCTTTAAGCCTTGAAGTACGAGGCTGCGCTCACAAGTTGCTGTAAGCCTTTAGCATCAAAAGCCAGTGTCCAGCAGCCATATGATCTTTCTTTTCTTTTGCTTCACCGCCATTTTCTCCCCAGTTGTACTTTGCCAATTCCCCCTTTTGTCCCAGTCGTTGCTCCACCCCCTCTGCTGATTTGGGGAGAGTTGTAGTCTAGCAGCACTTGCTTCCTCGGATACATGTGCACCAAGTTTCACCGGCAGGACGTGGCGTGTGGGAGCATCACGCTTTCCCCCCAGTTCCCCTCCCCCCTGAACAGGCACCCCCCCGGCCGACCGGAGGAGGTACTAGTGCAGCAACCAGGACACATACCCTTAATCCAGCGTCCCACCCACAGCCGCAGACACGGCCAATTGTGCCTCTATAAGGACGTCCGACCGAGCCAGAGGCAACACGGGGACTCGAACCTGCGAACACTACCTGGATGCCAGATGTAATACAAGATAATGGACATGGGGACAGTGGAAAGACCACACGATACGTTTACTAAATTCGGGAAGCATGAAAGCGCGCTGTCGCCTTTGTGTTGTTGACATGTGACGTCTTACAAAATGCACAGTGTATCTGATCACTTTAGGCCTTGAAGTACGAGTTGCTGTAAGCCTTTAGCATGAAAAGCCAGTGTCCAGCAGCCATATGGTCCCATTTTCATTTGGATTCATTACGCTTATCGCTTCCAATATGGCCTTCAGATCAAACAAGCAGCTTGGCTTTGAACCTATGTTGTGTATGTGTGTGTGTGTGTGTGTGTGTGTGTGTGTGTGTGTGTGTGTGTGTGTGTGTATGTATGTCTTACTATCTACCTCTTTGAGACAGAAAAACAGAGAGGAGGGGGGGTCTCTGCATTAACCTTGCTGCTGGCTACGACGACCCCCCCCATCATAGGCACCAGGCCACTGCCCTCTTCCTCTCTATCTCGCACTCTCTCTCTCTATCTGGCTGTGTGTGTATGTGTGTGTGTGTGTGTGTGTGTATGTGTGTGTGTGTGTGTGTGTGTGTGTGTGTGTGTGCGCACTTCACCTCATCCCCACCACCTTACCCACGATCCGCTGACAGCTCACAGGCACAGCTGCCTTCAAAGGTGCAGTGCTTCAAACGCACAAGTGCACGTGTGTGTACACACACACACACACACACACACACACACACACACACACGCACACACAGAGGAACACACACTCTCGTGCACACTTGAAATCCCTTATTTATCCAGGGAAAGACGACTGAGTGGATTCACTCTTTTCCAACCACGCACTGCACCTGGGAGCTTAGTGAAAGCAGTCTATGCTATTTGGTCACTGTGCAGCTCCAACAGTTGTGGGTTCGGTGCCTTGCTCAAAGAGTTGTCTGTCAAGGCAAGTAGTCCCGCCCACTGAAATCTGTGGCTCCAAGTCCAGACTGATGACTGATTATGTAAAACAGGATGTGAGCTCACGTTATCACGATGGTTTTTTCCTCCATGATACAAATGGAATAAATGTGTCGGTCAGAGAAATTGGATTTGATGGGAGGGGCATGTATATTTATGCCTGGTCAAAAACCATCCTGATAACATGACTTGTGACATGTTACGTTACGTCGTGACATGTTACGTTGTGACATGTTACGTTACGTTGTGACATGTTACGTTGTGACATGTTACGTTGTGACATGTTACGTTGTGACATGTTACGTTACGTTGTGACATGTTACGTTGTGACATGTTACGTTGTGACATGTTACGTTGTGACATGTTACGTTGTGACATGTTACGTTACGTTGTGACATGTTACGTTGTGACATGTTACGTTGTGACATGTTACGTTACGTTGTGACATGTTACGTTGTGACATGTTACGTTGTGACATGTTACGTTGTGACATGTTACGTTACGTTGTGACATGTTACGTTGTGACATGTTACGTTGTGACATGTTACGTTGTGACATGTTACGTTACGTTGTGACATGTTACGTTGTGACATGTTACGTTGTGACATGTTACGTTACGTTGTGACATGTTACGTTGTGACATGTTACGTTGTGACATGTTACGTTACGTTGTGACATGTTACGTTGTGACATGTTACGTTGTGACATGTTACGTTGTGACATGTTACGTTGTGACATGTTACGTTACGTTGTGACATGTTACGTTGTGACATGTTACGTTACGTTGTGACATGTTACGTTGTGACATGTTACGTTGTGACATGTTACGTTACGTTGTGACATGTTACGTTGTGACATGTTACGTTACGTTGTGACATGTTACGTTGTGACATGTTACGTTGTGACATGTTACGTTGTGACATGTTACGTCGTGACATGTTACGTTGTGACATGTTACGTTGTGACATGTTACGTTACGTTGTGACATGTTACGTTGTGACATGTTACGTTACGTTGTGACATGTTACGTTGTGACATGTTACGTTGTGACATGTTACGTTGTGACATGTTACGTTACGTTGTGACATGTTACGTTGTGACATGTTACGTTACGTTGTGACATGTTACGTTGTGACATGTTACGTTGTGACATGTTACGTCGTGACATGTTACGTTGTGACATGTTACGTTACGTTGTGACATGTTACGTTGTGACATGTTACGTTGTGACATGTTACGTTGTGACATGTTACGTTGTGACATGTTACGTTGTGACAGTGACATGTTACGTTGTGACATGTTACGTTGTGACATGTTACGTTGTGACGTGCGATGCGAGATGTAAGTTCCCTCTCTTTTTTCAGTGATAACATGCCAAGCAACAGTTGGACTGTGTACTGAAGTCAGTCAAAATTGTTTTCCCCCTCCTCCTCCCACCGCAAAAGTCAAACTCATGTGCAAGCTACACACACAGACACACACACTGTAAACAAGCTACACACACAGACACACACACTGTAAACAAGGTCCTAGGAATCAGCCCCGACAACAGCAGTGACTCATATAACAACAGGAGGAAAGGAAAGCAACGAGCTATGAAACAGGCTGGTCCAGGCACGCTCTGTGAGACGTATACAAACATGAGGCTGATTACGCTCTGCGGTTAGCTCCACTCTGCATCTCAACACACCGCTCCATGACCTCATCCCCTGTTTACAGAGAGCAAAGAAACTGCTTCAATATGAAGACGCCGCTCACTTTGTGGAGAGGAAGTGCAGCAAACCACCGGCTGTGTCGGGTAAAGTTGCTTTTGAAAGTAATTAGTTACTTTATTATTTTGCTTAATTTCAATTTTGTTTTTAAAGGTTACATTACAAGTTACCCATTATTAAACGTTAAGAGTACTTTTGTGTTACCCACCTCAAAAACAGCAACTGTGATCTTATCTTCTTCTTTTAGATTTGTGATGGAAGTGATGTCACTCATCTGGGAGTTATGTCATCAGTGATGTCACTTGAGCAATTGTGATGTCATCAGTGGTAATCCAAGCAATTGTGATGTCATTAGTGATGGCACTCGAGCTTGTGATATAATCAGTGATGTAATAAATCCTTCCTGGTTGAGGATATATAAGACCCCCAGTCTTACATCAGCGATGGAGGGTCTGAATCACGAGTCAGCATTTCCTGGTTTTGCAAGAGAAAATCCCCTGGCTCCAATAGTATCATGGCGGAAGTCTGGCTCTCTGCGTGCATTGGTGCATCGTTGAAAATGTACCGCCCACGAGTTGTGTCACGCAAATAGGAGGTCCGTGGTTGGTCAATTCATATGTCTGTCAAGCATTTTGTTTTGGTCTTAGGGGCGGCCCCACTTTTCAAGAGTTGCGCACCAGACATAGATATCTATCTGCGTCTCTGAGACTACCTGAACATTGACTGTTAAACTCTTCCTAAAAAAAACACACACAAAAAAACTTCCTAAATACAAAGCCAACAGGTTAAAATAACATAAACTGCACATAAACCGTAATGGACAGAACCTTCATTTCCAGGACTACAGAATCTGCATACGCATGCCAAAAAGTGCTCCATCACACTGCAGAGGGAGTGAAGTAGCACTCTGAGGGACTTGGAAGTTCTCCCCTGACGAAACCCCTTCGAGAGGCCTCAAAAATCTCCATTGGCTTCTATCGCACCCGTGGATCTCCCTGGCTGTCCGCTCTCATCACAACGGAGCGGCAAAACGGGTCAGCCTAATTCCCTCTGTCACCGTGAAATAACCCACAGCGTCCTGGCTGCAGAGGGGTCACAGAGGTGTGAAAAAATACCTCTCCGCCTTGTCAGAGGAGACGCCGCATTTAACTGGGAGTGAAGGCAACATTGTTGGCCAGTAGTGTGTGTGTGTGTGTGTGTGTGTGTGTGTTTGTGTGTGTGTTTGTGTGTTAGCTCTGCATCACGGTGAGGCTCACGTAGCTAAGAGACATGGTGGATAATATACACAATTGGTTCTCAAAGTGGGGTGCGGGGACCCCCAGGAGTCCTTGACGGGGTTCCGGGGGCAGCAGCAAAAAGGGGAATACGTTATTTTCACTAATCCCCATCCATACATAGCACAATGACAATGTATGACTACTTTGGTCATGGGTTTCATACACTTCCTGTATAAAACACCCACAATCTAATCAAATCTTATCAATGGGGGTTTAGGTTAGGTTTAGTTTAGGGTCCTTGATGTGGAAAAGTTTGAGAACCACTGGTGTATGTTACCACCATCCCGGGGCCCCGGGACCTCAAACCTGCATCCTACTGGGAGCTTCAGTGTACAGAGCCACATCTCGCACCCCTCCGCCTCCCCCTCCCCCTCCCCAGCCACATCAGCACAACATGTGCCTCCTCCGCCAGACAGGACAAATTACCCCGCCAGCCCCCCAACCCCCGCACCTCACCCCAAAACAAGCTCGCATTACCTCTCAACCGGACTGTGAACGCTCCCCGCGCGCCGCTACCTCTGCTGCAAGAGACGGATGGGGGAAGCCAGGCCCTGATTACTCATTTGGACCTATTTGTTTTCATCTGCCTGCCATACTTTATCATAAAATCTGAACCTACCCCCCCGCGCGCCCCCCCCGCCCCCCCAAAGCGTGTGCGTCCGCCGCCCCGTTACCAGAATCAGACCGATTCATCTGCCTCTCGCGCTGATGGATGGGCGCCCGCCATTTATATTCCGCCTCTGGTTTCAGGAGAGGAAACTCCTGACTCCACACACAGAGCCAGCTTTCACTGATGTGGCTCTGCTTTTCACAGTTTGCTGGGAACCGTTTGTGTCTCGGGTTAGAAAAACATCAAGTTCACCCACGGAGTGGATGATTCTCTGTAGCACATTTCTAGAATCTACGGAAATGTGAAATATGAACATTTTCTCACGTGTATAATGTCTATATTCACATATCTACAAACGTGATATGCAACGTATTTTGGTTCAGAGATGTTCATCTACAGTATCTATCTATCTTATATCTATAAAAGGGTGCAAGTGGGCAATCTCTGTCTCTCTGTTCTCTGTTTCAACTTGTGTCACTGATGAAAGAAATACTAATGAAATGAAATGAAATAAAATGACATTTTATTCTGGCGACTGGGCTCATTTATCCCTAATTGGAAAAAGGAGCCACAAAGTAGGATGACTGAAGTCTATTTTGTTGTTGACATGTTTTTCTGTTCCTTCAAACAGATGTTGATATCAGTTACTAAAATATGTGTATTGAAAGATAATATGTTCTGTCTTTATAATGATAAATTACATAAATAGTTTTTCAAATGAACAATCAACTCAAAAGATCGCTTTTTTCTAAGCTGATAACAAAGTAAGAAGGATTTCAAGGACAGCGGTTGCATCTTGAAGTAACAGGAGGCAGTTCAGTTGCAGTTAATTAATGACTCTGATCCAGTGTTCTGTCACTCCACTTCTCTCTCACCAGCATTTTGATGGTCTGACGATGTTAAAAATATATCTCTCACTAACACCTTTTTGAATCTCCGGTCCAAACAGAAGCTTCAGCGCTGCAGAAATAGCCTACATCTGTACGGCAGATTCTGCTCGCGCCAGGTGCCAAATAATGTTCATTAAAAGTGACAAATACCTGATTTATTTAAGAACTAATTGAAAGCAACATGTGCTAGTAATGACAGAGTAAGGGATGTGGACGGGGGAAGAGAGAGAGAGCAACTTGTGAAAATTGCAACACACACACACACACACACACCTCCCCTGTCATCAAGCCCAATGTTTTGTTTTGATACACGGGAAGTGAAGCGAGAGAGAGGGAGAGAGAGTGTGTGAGAGAGAGATCACACAGATTCCTTATCCACCTTATTTCTAGCTGCCATGATGCCTTACGTGAAATATGGGTGCTTCTTCCGGTGTAATCCTCCCAGCCCCCTCCCCCCGTTACGTTGCTGACACGGACACAACATGTAGCCCGTAGATCTTCGTGAAGTGAGCAACAATCTCCCACAGTTTGACTTTAGCGATTTTAACCCTTAACCCTAAACGCCCGTAGCGCGTCCAGCTTGGCAAAAATCTTGTCGATAAATATCCAGAGTTGTTCAAAGAGCAACAGAAATAGCGGATGTGATATAATTATTACATTCCCTCAAATAAGTCGTCAAACAAGTGTATTTATTGTGACAAGCAACTTTTTTCCCAGTGTCGGAGTTTTAACGAGGAAATGCGCAACTTGCAACAATCAGTCACATTCTAAACCGGACCTTGCACCCATAATTATTTTACAGCGGGGCATTCAAAAATAAGATGGATACACATGTAAACTTCTGTGTCCATGTGCACACGCATGATAGAGTGGAAGCCTTACCCGATACCTGCCAACACTCCTGAGTCTCCTTATTTTCTTCTGATAATCTCCCGATTTCATAGTGATACAAATCCAATGGGTTTTTCTCAGTATAGGTAGCACATCTCGATAGGTTTACAATCTTTCAGAGACTGTAGCAGGCTCAGTTTTAAATCCATAGTGAAGTTTCTGGTATCTTATGATAGTATCATGTCATAATGATGTCATTTGGTCCAGGCAGTATAATGATAGTGAGAGTGAAACTTCTCCAAATGACATCATTTGGACCAGGAAGTTCTGTGAATGAACAGGCAGCTCTGGTCCAGGCAAGAAGGAGGGAACTTAAACATTGTTCATTTGCATAATCTACTGATTATGTAATGATATAAATCTGGTTGAAAATCAGCAAAGTAGCCCTTTAAAGTTGTAGCGACTGCAGCTATGGGTAAAATGAGAGATTTAACACATAATCAATGAATGCAAAGGTATTTTGTGCAATACAATTTACATCCGATTGATATTACATGTGAATAACTTATTAATTTGTCTTTTAATTACATGTCATTACAAAGTCCTTCATAGTTCAGTGAATTAGCCCACTGCTAACTGTAGCTAATTGCCAAACACACTTGGTATGAGTTAATCAAGAGTTTCCCTGGGAGGAATCCCTGTCCTGTAATCTAATCTACTGGAATGTTCTATTGTAGAGCTGGCTAGTTCCTGATGCTCCATCCTGCATGTCATATTCATGATAGCTAGTTCCTCCATAAACCCTCTCGTCCAGGGCCGTGCAGAGACCTTTAGAGGGGCAGGTGCTTGAGGCACCCCCCAGCACGTGCCTGCTCTCCTCAGCAGGTGGAAGCAGGCATGCTCTTCCCTGACAAACCCCAGCCAGTCCTGCTGCTTCTTATAGTCTCCCGCTCTCTCCCTCTGAATGGTTAAGATGTCCCTGGTTTCCTCTCAGCTATTGTAATCCATACACAATACCCACACATTTAATGGGAGAGACGCCTGCAATAAAGCAGAGGGTGCATTTTGCGCGGAGCAATTTAGCCTTCAAACAATATGCTTGGGTTGGCCTCCTCGGGACAATCCTGCTGTTGGGTTGTTTTTTTCACGTTACAATCCAGAATACAGGTTAGAGTCATTACACTTTGACTTGATGGCAAAGTGAAAGGAGCGGTGGCACTGCATCACCTGTCTTCACAAACTTTGCTCACTGTGTTGTTGAGTGTTTGTGAAGGAGAGCATAAGTAGCAGCATTGATGCAACTTGTTTACTCAAGTAAAAGTAAAATAAAAAAGTACAGGCTCTGAAATGTAATAAGGTATAAAAGTATTTATACTGGCTGTTTCTGTGCAACCTGAACCTCACGTCATATTAATATAATGTAATTCGAAGACTATTAAAGTTAAAAGATCCCCATCAAACATGTTTTAAGATGTATTAAGACTATACTTTACTAGACTATAATTGAATTATAATTAATAAGATTAATAATTTGCGTGATATGTTGTTGTTGTTTTTACAAAAAAGGTGCAGATAATGCGTGAAAGCTGGGCGAGACGAGAGAGACATCTGTCGTGCATCAAAACTAACGTAACTAGCCTGTTTTGAAAATGTAAGGAGTAAGAAGTACAGATTTTTGTGTTCAAATGTAGGCTCACAGTGACCCACCTGATACAGACTCATAGCTGAGTACTCTGTGTGAACCTCACCTTATTTATAGACTATCTAAGTATTTTCTAAACATGATTGTTAATGTATTTCACTGTGTGCTAATTGATGTGTAAATTGTGATGCCTCTCAGCCTGTCTCTCATGTGGGGCTGTGATTGGCTCAGCCAAAACAGCCACTCCTTATTTAAGATGGCTTCTAAATGCCCATAACCATTTGTTTGAAAAAGGTCTGAGACCGAAACGTTACAATTAAATTTATTTTTGCAAGTTTGGACAGTGTGCGGGACTCTCTTTATTTTTGTGCAAATGTAGGGGGTAAAAGTAAAAAGTTAAGTACAGATACCTGAAAATCTTAATTAAGTACAGTAACAACATATTTGTACTTAGTTCCCATCTCTGCTATCTCCCATCTTGGGCCGGCTTTCAGGCTAAATGCGAAACCCACCTGGGTGCCAGGGAGAGGCCCTCGCCACTCTGCGCTTTGTCCCTTCAGCCTCCCCCTCTCTCTCCCCAGCGACGGGACATACAATACCGCCGTCGCACTAACCTGTGGGGACAATGGACAATAAAAAGCAATCATTCTCACTTCTCACTGGCGCAATTACTGTACGACTAAGCTCCCCACTCCTGACAGAAAGGACGGATCGTAAGAGAAAGAGAGAGAGATAAAAAAGAGGGAGACCATTTCCTTGGCCCCTGCCTCAAAGTGCCGGGTGACACTCCTCCCCTCCACCCCTGTTCTGCTGCTCCTCTTCCCTCCATTTCCCTCGGTGCATGAGACACACCAGATTGAGCACACTAGCAGGGTGCATGCTGGGATAATGTTGCGGCATGCTGCTACAGTAAGTGCTTCCTGTGCACAGCAAGTGCAAGAGTTGTAGTTTGAGTCTGGCAGTCTGCGTCACACCTACGCTGATGTTCTTCACTACTTTCACATCAACTTTAGAGAAAGTGTTACAATTTACCGTAATTTCCGCACTATAAGCCGCACCGGAGTATAAGCCGCAGCAGCAAAATTGCCTGTTTGTTACATATATAAGCCGCACCGGACTATAAGCCGCAGGTGTTTTAATGTTTTTTTTTTTTTTTTAATTGTGTTTTAATTAATGTTTAATTACCATATGTAAGGGTTCGTGCACAGAGGGGATTGTCGGGAAAGAGATGGCTGTTTGAGGAAGCTCCCATTTATTAACATTTCAACAAAACAACATAACACAACACCACCTGTGTTTTTTTTTACAGTGCACACAGTGTCCGCGGTGTGGTGAAAAGAGGGCAAGAGAGGAAATTAAAACAGAAGTGGATTTATAGTTAGAAAGAGTGCTAAAGAACCCCCCTTTCTCATATTTATTTTCATTAATCTGTTGTTGTTGTTGTTGTATGTTTTTTCTTTTCTTTCTTTTTCTTTTGTGTGTATTTGTGTATTGATATACTGTGATGTATGATGTGGTGTAATACGCCAGGGGTTCTTGTGGGATGGGTTTTTGTTTAAAAGTGTCAAGTGCATTTGAATTTGTATTTTGTATTTTGTATATTATACAGAAAACAAAAAAAAAAACTTTGAACAAAAAAAAAGAAAGAGTGCTAAAGAAGAGAGAATTCCGTTTTTTATTTTTATTTTTGCTGAAAAAATCCATAGATAAGCCGCACCGTTATATAAGCCGCAGGGGCCAAAAAACGGGGGAAAAGCCGCGGCTTATAGTCCGAAATTTACGGTAAATCTGTTAAAACTCCCAATTCTTTAAGCCAATCCCAACACATCCCCTGCCCCTGCCCCTGCCCCTGCCCCCTGCCCCTGCCCCTTAGCCCTTAACCCTCTGTGTTGCTATTTTAATGTGTAAAGCACTCTGTGCATTCGTGCTGGGAAGGGTGCTATATAAATAAAATTTTACTTACTTACTTACTCCCTTTTGCATGTTCACGTGTAGGGCTTGTGGTATGGCTATAGAGCTCAACAGTCACATCACGGTTCTGGAAGAATATTGTCCCTGTTCATACTCTGTTCATACTCTCTTCATACTCTGCAATGAGATTTTGATTACATTTAAAAAAGCAAGGAGCGACCGTGTTTCGCATATTGCTTCATGAGATTCGCTTTGCAGCTAAAGTAGCTTATTATTGCCTTTTAATTTATTTTATTGTATTTATTATTTTTTGTCTGAAATACATTTTTAAAATTTCCACAAATTTGACAAAAAATGCCGGACCCCCTCCAGTACAGTACTTCTGTGGACCCCGTGTTGAAAACCACTGCTCTAGCTAGGTAGCTAATGTTACACTCATATTGTTTAACTCATTCCCCGCCATTGACGTCTACTGACGTCTTTTAACAGACAACGCTTCCACGCCATTGACGTCTCTGGATGGCAATAAGTGTTTTCACCGGCATGTGATAGATGGCTCTCTTACTCACCTTGTGAAATAGTACAGCACATCTAAAGGTGTACAGGATCGACCACCATTGTCTAACAAAACCAGGAAGCAGAGAAAAGCTCCCGTCAGAAAAGGTCCATAGCACAGCTCCATGGCACTGATCAAAGCGTGGTCCAGCAGCTTTTATCGATATGGGCTCGGACTCCATTACGGGAAGGGGGGACATACAGCCTGTCACTCAAACGTGAAGGATTGTCTTTTCATCACGCTGCAGGCGTGACAACACATCCACAAATCACTTATCCTCAGGAATTAGTTCCTAAACTCTTGACACCGTGTACATTTCAGCCGGTAGATTGCTCCTGACATACAGCAGCCGCCCCGCGCAAGACGAACGCGCGACCCGGGCTTCCCTCTCTCAAAAGCGGGGTGAATCTCTTTCTCACACCGGTGTTACAGTGAAAGCTGTGCCACCACGGGCGTGTTTGACCGGAAGGGGAAACCAAATCATTATATTATTATCATAGTTGAGTGTGAAAAATTAATGAATGAAAATGATCAAACCCCTGGTGGTGGCTAGTGACTTATTCTCTAAACCTCTGGCAGGGAATGAGTTAAAGGCTGGTTTGTGCATGCCAGTCGATTCCATGTCGCATTTCCCACCTTTGATGGATAAATAGATTTACGTTACGTACGTTACCTATATTTACATAACATTTACATAAACGCCATTGACGACTACTGATGATGTAGGAGGGTCTTGAAGGGCTGTCCCATTTCATAGGGGACGTTTTCACCCATGTAACTGTTCCAAGGGGCAAGTCGAAAATCAAGGGGCACTGAAACGAGGGGTAGGGATAACAACAATCATCTATTTTACTTCAAACGGGTGTTATATAAAAATGTACCCCCCTACAGTTGTTATGAAAAGGCGAAATTAGCTATATAGACCAAAACCGTGTTTCGCCCCTAACTGGAAAGGGGGGAATGCTGAATGCATACTGCCCCCGACGCCTAGAGGGAAGTGGGTGGGCTTGCCCACTGGGTACGGCTGCGCGAGCACGGTGTGCAGTCAAAATTGGCATTCAACCAGCAGGGGTCGCACAGAGTTGAGCGGTTGAATGCCATTATGTAATGCATATATTGTAAATGTATTGAAAAAGACTGGTGATTGATACCATAAACTCATTAGGAAAGTGTTTACTGAGGTAAATCAAGTGAGAAGTCGGGTGCATTTTCCCATTCACTTCCATGTTATCGGATTTGTTTTGCAGCCAGTGGAGTCGCTCCCTGCAGGCCATTCAAAAGAATGCAGGGTTAAGTTACTTTTGCAAGTGGCTTCACAAATGGAACAATACGGGCTAGCTAGCCCATTGGGTAAAAATAAGAAACGGAATTGGGCCATACTGTAGTACTGTGCATCAACCTGGTCCAAGTCACTGTTATCCATTTCAAGTCTTTCAAACATCCTTATCCCTCCTGCATTGTGCATGCCATGATCCCAGCATGGCCGGCTGTACTTCATTAAGATGGAGCTGATATGAGTATCTCAGCCTGTCATTAATAATGACAAGGCCCACCGCTAAATACGTGTCCACTGTTAATGATCAGAGGGCAGTCTGTTAAATATCACATTCCTCCCTCTAAACAGGAGGCCGTTCTCCTTGCAGTCTCGTCTGTCACTGTAAATGTCATCACTTTCTTCTCCCGTTGGCGACCGTGACAGGCCCCACTTTGAGCCCCGCTTTATCTCCCTCACCGTCCATTCTCCCCGCTACAAAGATTCCCCCTCTCTCTCTCTCTCTCTCCCTCGCCCTCTCCCTCTCTCTCTCTCTCTCTCGTTCCCTTTCTCTTTTTTCTCCACCACTCACTGCTGTATCCGCTTTCCACACGTGGCAAATGATTGCCCGGGTAAAGGTATTTTCTGTTTCAATCTTACATTTTCCCAAGGGAGAGCAAAAAAGGGGGACAAGGCTTTCTGCAGCTGGTTTCACTGAGAAAATTGTTCAGAATTGCCTCATTCCAGGGCAGATTAGCGAATGCATACAATCCCGGGCTAAGTGCTATTGTGCGCCACAATTTGGCCATTATACTTTGTCTTTTCCATTTAGAGAACCCCCTACCCAATTAAAGTAATACAGCCCTTCCAATACCTGCTCCCAATTAAATGTGGGCGGTATTACCTGCCTCGATAGAGCTGGCCGTGGCTCCTCGACACTCACTTGCATTCATTAGGCCTATTCAACATGACGCAGCTGATGACAACGATTCAAGTTGCCCCCCCCAGCCTCTCCCCTCTCTCTCCCCACTTATTCTCTCTCTCTCTTTGGGACCGGCTCGCTCACTTTCTCTCCCTTTTTGTCCGCGCTCGCCTGCCTTTCTCTCTTGTCACTCCTCTGAAGACTAGAAATGCTGCCGTTCACTCCAACGACTCAGAATTGGCTGGGGAATAGAGGGGAGGGAGTGTCAGACTGTGACACTTTTTTTTGTTCTCCATACACCCCCCCAACCCCCGCCACCACCCCCCCTTTTCCTCTTTCTTGGACATTTTCTCGCCTGCCCCTGGTTTTGTTTCCCAGGTAGCTAGGATTTTCCCCCCCTTCCCAGCTCATTGTGCCTTTTTTAAATCCTTGGTCCGTGCTGCTTGGTTGGCACCATTTTAAAAGCCCCGGCGTCACAAAGAAAGAGCTTGTCCAGGCCACTGACTCGATTGACAATTTCAGAGTGTTAAAAAACCCACAAAAGCTTGGGGGTACAGCTGAAGGGGAGGGGGGAGCCATCAATATGACATGTCTGCTGTCCAGACCCATAACCACCAGGTGTTTGCAGCCTTTCAAGAAGGATCCGTCAGATTCATTTGAACTGGCGGCTGACGCAGAAAGGATCCGTCAGATCCCACTGTTTCAGTTGAGGTCACGTTTTGGTCATGTTTTTGGTTACACTCAAGCAATTGTGATGTCACTGATGATGTCACCATCGTGATGTCACTGATGATGTCATATACATTGTGACATCATCACTGATGATGTCATAGACATTGTGACATCATCGTCTATGACGTCATCAATGACATTGTCTATGACATCATCAGTGACATCACAATTTGCTCGAGTGCCACGCATGCAGCGGCCGAGCTGCAGGGCCAGCTTGGTGAGCTGCAGTGCGGGCTCAGAATGGAGCGTGCGAGATGCCTAGTTATTTAAATGTGCAGAGAAAACAAAGAAGATTTTTCGAGACATAATCTCCATCATATCGTCAGTATGGAGACTGAATATGTGTCTGATAATATAAGGCCAGGTTCTGCCTGATATATCGGTCTAATTAAGTGTAGTACTGAGTACATGTGATATCTCGGTCTAATTAAGTGTAGTACTGAGTACATGTGATATCTCGCTCTAATTAAGTGTAGTACTGAGTACATGTGATATATTGGTCTAATTAAGTGTAGTACTGAGTACATGTGATATATTGGTCTAATTAAGTGTAGTACTGAGTACATGTGATATCTCGGTCTAATTAAGTGTAGTACTGAGTACATGTGATATCTCGGTCTAATTAAGTGTAGTACTGAGTACATGTGATATATTGGTCTAAATGTAGCTAGAGCGAAAATTCTATAAGAGAGACCTTAATGTCATTCATTCGCTCACTTTTCATTCATTCACTCTCAGGATATAACTCTAGCTCTCATACCCACTTCTTAATCAACCTGCATTTTCCTGTTCTAGGAGAAACCCTTTAGTTGTCACTGGCTCTCATTCATCCCTCCTGTCCTCATTCACATCTTTCCCTGTCAGGAGAAAACCTTTTAATGTCACGCCCACTCATTCGTAAAACTCAGTCACCAATCACCCCTTTCCCGCTTCTACCTAGCGTCACGGTTTGTGGGCGGTATCATTTAGATTTAGCCAATCAGAGCATGACACATCTTCCCATTCAGCCTATCATGGTCTATACTGTCATAGCTAAAAAAAACCCTGTTTCTCTCTATCATCTCATTGCGTTTCAGTGCGTTCCTGCATCCCTCCTCCACCCCATTCTCCTCCAGTCCTCTCTGAGGTTCAGATTCAGAAGCTTCTCCAGCAAGAACAAGTTACTTCACCACCACCAGGTCTAGACTCCACAGGGGGGATATTCAACCTACTCTGGCTGCATCCATCTACCCCTGCTGATCATGACGTCATAATCAAGCTGACGTCATGATGGAGTCTAATCGCCAAAACTATATCTCTGTGCCTTCAGGCTCATGTATCTAATCATCTAATAAATCATTGTCATTCTAGAAATGTGTCTCTCTGGTTGAATTAAGTGTAGTACTGAGTACATGTGATATCTCGGTCTAATTAAGTGTAGTACTGAGTGAGTACATGTGATATCTCGGTCTAATTAAGTGTAGTACTGAGTACATGTGATATCTCGGTCTAATTAAGTGTAGTACTGAGTACATGTGATATATTGGTCTAATTAAGTGTAGTACTGATATCTCGGTCTAATTAAGTGTAGTACTGAGTGAGTACATGTGATATCTCGGTCTAATTAAGTGTAGTACTGAGTACATGTGATATCTCGGTCTAATTAAGTGTAGTACTGAGTACATGTGATATCTCGGTCTAATTAAGTGTAGTACTGAGTACATGTGATATATTGGTCTAATTAAGTGTAGTACTGAGTACATGTGATATGGTTCTACCTGATATATTGGTCTACTTAAGTGTAGTACTGAATACATGTGATAAGGTTCTACCTGATATATCAGTCTAATTAAGTGTAGTACTGAGTACATGTGATAAAAAAGTATGCTAGCAACATTAAGGAATCATAAATGATTATTACATCATTTATTTAGCAGACCTTTGTCAAAAGTAACTTATACAATAACAATACGTGCATTTTTTTCAACATTCGTCAAATCAACTGTGTATATATAAGCCTTTAATACAGTAGGAATAAGCAGCACTTGGGCAAATGCCATTATTCTCCACAGTGATGTTCTCTGTCCTAAATTAACTCAATTTTGGACTGAGTTAATGTATTCCAAAATGTATCAGATAGCACACAGTAATGGACCCTGACCCACTTCTGGTGGTGTTTGGAGTCTCCAATCATTTCCCCCTGCTTAATAACTGTCAACAACAAATGCTACCTTATGCGCTTATCGTAGCAAAGATACTTACTTTAATGTTTTGGGAAAAGGCAGAGGTCCCACCTGTCAAATTATGGCTGGAAGAAATAGTCAAACTTTCTCACCTGGGGAGAAGGCGCTTCTCGCTATTAGACAAACTTAAACAGTTCAACAGGATTTGGCATCCCCTTCTCCAAACATTGCTAATTCAAACTGATGTGTTCTACAATATTTATTATTTATTTGTTTGTTTGTTTATTTGTTTATTTGCACACATGAATATAAAACTGATAAAAAAATGCGAACAAAAAAGTAAAGTGCAGGTCGAGACAAGAAACCCTGAAAGGGCTTATTATGGGGCTCTAGCTCAATATTGATGAACCCCTTTTGTGTGACAATATGTAAAGTCCTGGGGAGGTGGGAGGGGCTGAGATAAGGGGATAGTTTTATACATGTCTTCCGCCCTTCTTTTATTTGTGATTGTTTGTTCTGTCTCTAACTGTAACGTTAGGACAAATCTGTAATACTGCGTCCGGGTAGTGCAGCAGTAGATTCCCTGCCTACCAACACAAGGATAGCAGGTTCGAGGCCCCGTGTTGTGTCTGCAGGTGGGAAGGCGGATTAAGGTTATGTGTCGTGGTCGATGCACTAGCGCCTCCTCTGGTCGGTCGGGGGACCTGTTCATGGGGGGAGGGGAACTGGGGGGAAATAGCGTGATCCTCCCACACACTATGTCCTGCCAGTGAAACTTCTCGCTGTCAGGTGAAAAGAAGCGGCTGGCGACTGCACATGTATGGGAGGAAGCATGGGCTAGTCTACAACAACTCTACAACAATGACCAGAACACCCTAGCAGGGAATTGGTACAAGTACAATTTGGGAGAAAAGGGGGGAAGGGGTGGTGATTAAACACGGAATAAAAATCATTAATACAATCTTTTTTTGTCTTTTTTAATAGGACTGAATATTCAGCAGCGGTTGCGGAGTTACAGTCCGTTCCACATAACACATGCATCCTCCTCCTGTAACCCAGTTCACTTCCACTGGTTTACTCGCTTCCATCAAGCACCTTGTATCTGCACAGAGAAGAATGCTGCCTTCATACATTCTTCCTGTCCTACTGGTTGTACTCTGCGTGACATTTGGAGATAATGTAGGTGAAGACATAATGGCAGTGGAGGGAGGGAGGGAGGGAGGGAGGGAGAGTGACATTCTCAAGACCCCCCATGAGGGGAAACCTCTGGACCCTGCTCAGCCGACAGTGGGAATGATATCAACTTTCACTCTCAATGCACCGGAGGATCAGTGCCTCACATAGAGGAGAGCGATAAACTGCGCCCGGCGTGTCCAATGCATTGTGTGTGTGGAGTGTATGCTGTAAGTGAAGTGAAGAGTTGTTTGAGTTTTGTCCGAAATCTGTCAAAAAATCATTGAAAACATCGTGTGTGTGTGTGTGTGTGTGTGTGTGTGTGTGTGTGTGTGCGTGCGCGTGCGTGTGAGTGTGTGTGTGTGTGTGTGTGTGTGTGTGTGTGTGTGTGTGTGTGTGTGTGTGTGTATTTATTATTAGGTGAATTTAAAGTGTTGTTTGTAAAATGTTTTTTTACTGAGATTTCCATCATTTGAGGGGGGGGAAGTTGCACCTAGGACGAAATGGTTAGACATGAAAGAAAAACTGCATTGTGTTGTTTGCTTTATTTAGTGTAAATTTAAAAAGTTTCTTCTCCAAATAATTTGGAGAAGAAACTTCTTAAATGTGATGTACACCACTTGAAAAAACTGGCACCTTTCAAAATGATGATTGTCATGATAAACCATGTTGGAAAACAAAAACCAAGACAAAAATGTAACTTTGTTTACCACCTGCTAATATTTTTGAGGATGGCATCATCTATCATTTTTAATTTGTGCGTGATGAACTTTCCCAAGAATGGCCTCGCCTTGCTGCGATGAAAGTTGCTAAAAAAAGTTGCTTTATTTACCAAAGGATGCAGTTGATTAGTGATGCATTTCCTCCCATTTACATGCTCGTGTGTGTCTCTTTGATGCAAGTGTGTTCCTTTACAACAGAATTTAATTAACAAATAAAAGGCTGTTACGTGGTTGCACACTATTTCATCACAACTTACAGTCGTAAACACCTTTGCATCACATTTTTGAGTAACAGCTAGTCAGAATTATTTTCCCTTACACTCGTATGCAGTGGTTCTCAACATGGGGTCGGTCCTTGGCTAGGCAGTGAATTCCCCATTCATTCTCCCATTGATGTTTCAGAAAATCCTTACAAAAAGAGTTTTACTTGGACAAACCAAGCGATTCAGCTATCCTTATATAGGATCATCCTGATGTCACAATGTATATGACATCATCAGTGATGTCATCAGTGACATCATCATCGTATGACATCACTGATGATGTCATAGGCACTGATGCTGTCATAGTCATTGTGACAGCATCAGTGATGTCATAGGCATAGTGATGTCATCAGTGATGTGAAGTTGACAAATTGTGCGCATGCCAATAGATCAGGCGATTGTGTGCTGCGCATTGCGAGGCCACGTATATTGTATATATATATATAGACAGTCATGGAATTATGGACCAACTGTGGACTAAATTGGGGGTCCTTGATATGAAAAAGGTTGAGGATCACTGCTCTAATGGACTCCTCCTACACTTCGGCAACTCTCCAGCAACACTGACCAGCCAATCAGATTAAACTCTGTGGCAACAATGATCAGCCAATCAGATTCAACTCTGTGGCAACACTGATCAGCCAATCAGATTGAGGCGAAGTAGGTCTGTGTGTTCCGACCTTGGGAGCCACAGCATCCCAGGGATCGCGCTCCCCTTTGATCTGCCAAATCAAAGATCCCGCGTCGGCAAACTGAAGGCCGTTTTGTTTTTCTCGTTCTCGCTGTTTTCCCCGTGTCCAGGTTCAAAGGGAAATTGGCCGTGACTTTCGCTTGACGGCGCTCGCGTAAGACAAAGACAAATGATCAACCTTTCTTCACCTTGAGGAGGGAGATTTAGAGAGAATGCTGCGAGGACGTTTGATTTGCTCTTGACTCGGTCTCGGACAAGCCGGACTCTGGATTTTATCCTCTTTCCAATTGTGGTTGATGGACATGATCTCTGTTATACGGATGGAGAGACTCAGGTTCCTGAGAACCTATACTCACTTAGAAAATGTCTAACTATATGGGACCCGTTTTTAGCCTACCTTGATGAGGCGACGGGTGACTCGCCCGGCTGGTTTCCTATAGACCCCCTTGCGTGAGATCTCAAGTACATCGCCTGCAAGCACATAACCACGTTACGTGGCTGGTAGCACCACTGTAATGTTGAATGTTCATTATGTTGTATGTTTTTTTTCTTTTCTTTTCTTGTGTCTGAACCTGTCTGTTTTGTTTTGTTTGTGTGCTATAGAAAAATGAAAATTAAATATTGGTAAAGGAAAGAAAAAAGATTGCCTTCTGTAAATGAATACTGTACAGCCATTTGCATTTTACTAAAATTCCTAAGATTTCTCTCATTGTTAGCAAAGCAATGGTGTAAATGTTAGGCCATCATTAGAGTCGCAAAAGCACAAATTTTGCATTTGTGCTTGTTTTGCGCTCGTTTAGGCCACATGGATTGGTCTGATCCCAGAGTCTGGGTGTGACACAAATCGAACAATCTGATTCCCTCTCTCACTCTCTTTACTCCTTTACCCTTCACGAGGTGGAGGACCCAACATATCCCAAATCACCCAAATTAATGTTATTTTTAATGTGCATTCAAGGGAATATCAAACAGGTGTTGTCTATTCATTATAAGAATGTAACTGTTTCTGCAAATGAATTTGAATGAATTTGCCGATGCATGCTGTAATCCCCATCGCATCATATACCAATAACACTGTATTTTTTATCAAACGAAATACTCTTAATCTAGCCCATTTTGTTAACCTTTTATCCCATTCAAAATCATGCATTAAAAAGTTTGCCGTCACCCCAATGCTCCGCATCATCTCTGCTGAGCATCATTTCATCTCTCTCTCTTTCTCCCTTTCTCTGGGGGAAAGAAATTGATCATATTGGGGGTCCATGGCCCCAATGTGAACTAAATTAGGGCTCCTTAGTATGAAGGTTGGGAATGATTTACAGCAACACAATGCCATTTCCTTCATTTTATTTCTATTTATGATTATAGTGGCTTTTATTGATAGTATTATGTTACATCACCACATGGCTATCTTGGTAGGAAAATAACAGGCGATTGTAATCAATTAACAGGTGATTAACAGGTCAAGTGACACAAACAGCCAATGAGCTGTGTGTATTGTAGCGCCATATTGGTAGGAAAATGCTTGTGACATCATGGGAATAGGCTTGGAGTTGTGAGGAGCCGGGAAAGGGTACAGGGGGAGTAGGGGAGTTACTATCTTGAAATCCCATAGTCTTTGGTTCATCGTGACGTCAGGATGTACCACATTTTGTGCAGTTTTGAGGGCACGCCTTGAGTCTCGATCCCTGAAGCCTAAGGATCAAGTCAAAAATTTTGGCGTTATTATTGATTCCGATCTCAACTTTAACTCCCACATTAAGTCAATCAGAAAATCAGCTTTTTATCATCTTAAAAATATAGCAAGAATTAGGGGCTACATGTCCAGACAGGATCTAAAAAAACTAATTCACGCCTTCATCTATAGTAGGTTAGACTACTGCAATAGCCTTTTCTCTGGTCTCTCCAAAAAATAACTTAGGCAACTTCAGCTCATTCAGAATGCTGCTGCTATAGTTCTAAGGAAGACTAAGAAAGCTGATCATATCACTCCAGTTCTTAAGTCCTTACACTGGTTGCCAGTGTGTCATAGAATAGATTTTAAAATACTGTTACTAGTCTACAAATCTCAGGCCTAGGCCCAAAATACATCGCTGAATTGCTCCCACGCTACGAACCGTCTAGACCTCTCAGGTCAGCAGGGTCTGGCTTACTAACTGTCCCTAGGATCAAATCAAATCATGGGAACGCCGCATTTACCCACTATGCTTCTGCTAGCTGGAACAAACTGCCTGAAGACCTCAGATCTGCCCCAACTTTACTTACTTTTAAAAATACACTAAAGACTTTTATGTGTACGGTCGCTTTTAACTCATTGAGTGCCAATGACGACTAAAGTCGTCAATTGCGTTTTTTGACGGTGGGACGTGGATCAAAGCCTGATGCATCTCCTGTGAAAGTATGGGGGATGTTGAATGTGTAAAAGCTATTTTACGGACCCATTAGGTGGCGACAGTGCTCTCCAGATTAGAGAAAGGTGAGGAAAAAAACAGAAGAAGCCGTGGGGACACGGAAACCGCATCGGTATGCATCGATATGCATGAAGCATAACGTTAGCTGTGCCTGCAGCAGCCAATCTGCTGCCACAATTGAGCCCCTCCGTCTCCGCTGCGATAGCTCCTCCACATGATTAGTTGTGGAGTTGTTATTATTCTCAGTTGGAAGCGCTGGGAGCGGGCGACAAAAACGGCGGAACGCTGTGAAAAAGCTGGGTTTTCAGTGCAGAGCAAACGCAGCAGAGAGCCACCAGAGACACCAGAGACACACCCACGGAGGAGGGGTTTGCAGTGGAGGGGGGTGGGGCACGCAGGGCAGCATACAACACTGACCCAGACAGCAGGCTCGATGGACAGATTGGTTGGCAAACACAAGCTAGAATATCTGATGCCCACCAGCAGTAAATCAAGACCAGCAAGAAGGTGTAGCAGGGGCCAGCGCTGCTGGTTGCAGCTAAAAAATATTATTTTGCCAAACAAAATTCCTTTGTTTTCGCTGTTTTATCGAAGGAAATTATTTTTGAGGTGTCACTACATCAGAAAATATTAGCTTCAGAGTCAGTGATGTGCTTGAAATGCTTCATTTCACAAAAGGCTGATTATCTCAGCTTCTAGTTTGAAACGTCTGTTTTTGCTGAAAACAACCTATCTTCTCCAGCTGATAACTAAAGAACGGAAATGATATCAATAAACTTTTTTTTGCTGATGATACAATAGACTCTCATCGTTCTTTGGGCGTGTTCGGTGTTTACATAGTAATATCACACAATATTCTGTGGGCCTCGAGAAATCACTGAAAACGCTCTGAAAGGGCTGGCACTGGGAGCATCCGTTTTCCAAAAGTGGCTGGCACTCAATGAGTTAACTGCTGACAGCTGTTTTTTAGGAGATACAGTATGTGTGGCCTATAAAGGTTTGAGTCCAACTGTTATAAAGGTATGGACATTTTTCCAATCATGTGTGTGTAATCATGTTTTTATATAGTCATGATGTCAGGGGATTCAATATAGAAAATTTGATTTATTCTATTATGTAAACCCAATGAGTAGGGCTGGGCGATATATCGAATATACTCGATGTATCGCGGCTTGTGCCACGTGAGATGTAGAAATGACTATATCGCGAACATTCGAGTATAATTGTCACGCATTGTTTATAACTTAAGCCGCCGGCATGACTCGCTTCACGTTTCCTCTTGCCAGCTCTAGAGGGAGAGCTCAAGTCACACTCAAAAGGGAGGGGGAATCACATGGATACATCAAACGCGTCAAACCGCGTCAGACACACCCGTCCTTAACCTATGTGCGATTCGAAATCACGCGTCCGCACCATAGACTGGCGAAACATGGCCGCCCCCAGTGTGGCTGTTGCCAGTTTCAAATTATAACAAAACAACCACTATTGCAATTTGCAATACATGTCCCGCAAGGTTTCTGAGATTAGGGGAAAGTCTGAGCTGGCGTTACGCTAAACCAAACGTGGGGAGGAGTTCCGGATTTGTTTGGCGTTAACGTTAGCTGTTTTGGTGGCTAACGTTACCTAGCTGGTTGTGGCCTACCTAGTAGTTCAGCAGGCAGCGCTCCACAAGCTTGTTGTGACCAAAATCCCCGCATTTAAAGCACTTCATACTCCCAGAGCTGGCGTAAACCATAGAGAACCTCATGCATTAGCCTACTCAAAATGAAACGTCCAGGGTTTGTGCCTCCAAAAGCAACTAACGCTAACGTTACATGCAAGGTAACGTAAAGCTAACGTAGCTAGCTGCAGGGCAGTCATGATCTATAAGGAAAACGAATGTTCACATAGCCTACATAAAAGTCAACATCACATACGTGTCTTTTCTTTAATCTAGACTAGAGGCATCATTTTTCAGTCAAAAGTGAAACGACACAGATATGATGGCGTATAGTGAGGCTTTCCATGCCTCACTATAGAACTGGCCCCAATGCAAAATTCACAGCTTATATGTTGTCGTCATGCCAATAAGAGTCTAAATTTAATTTTTTATGTTTTATCTGCAGACTAAGCAGCTAGGCTTTCGGTTCTATAAAAGCCATTCTTTTTTGTATTGACTATTGAGTGATACACTTTACTAAAACAATCATATTATATCACAATAGTGATGTCAGATTTGCTTAGGTCAGAGCTATGGAATATTAAATCATCCATCTTTGCTCCCTACATCTGCCCTTTCTTTCTTCTTCTTTTTTACCCCAGGTGTGCATAAAATACAGGTTAAGAACTTATGGAAAAGTCATGGAAATCCATTGGTCAAAATGTGTATGAACCCTGAAGGGTTAAATTGAGCATTTATGAGAGATTTCAAAAATATCGAGATATATATCGTGTATCGCGATATAGCCGAAAAACATCGCAATATTCTTTAGAGGCCATATCGCCCAGCCCTACCAATGAGTCCTCTATAAGTTTTTCAGAATCAGAATCAGAATCTGAAAGACTTTAATGATCCTGGGGGGGGAATTAGTCTTGCTGTTTTGGTGCTGGCTGTTTTCTGAAGACATGTATGTACAGTATGTATGTCTTGCTGCTTTGGTACTGGCTGTTTTCTGAAGACACATGTATGTATGTATTGCTGCTTTGGTACTGGCTGTTTTCTGAAGACACATACATGTATGTATGTATGTCTTGCTGCTTTGGTGCTGGCTGTTTTCTGAAGACACATGTATGTATGTATGTCTTGCTGTTTTGGTGCTGGCTGTTTTCTGAAGACACATGTATGTATGTATTGCTGCTTTGGTACTGGCTGTTTTCTGAAGACACATGTATGTATGTCTTTCTGCTTTGGTACTGGCTGTTTTCTGAAGACACGTGTATGTATGCAACCACTTAGCGGATGCTGAGAGAGAGGAAGGGAAGCCGGATGAGAGAGGAAGATAAAGGATAGCTGAAATTCAGACCACATGGGCACTAAGGCAGTACAAGTGGAGGCACCAGGGGCTACTTCCAGTCACGGTAGCATTATGGAACCAGGATAAGAAGGGGACGAAGATGTACACTGTTTACCTCCAGATACTCTTATCTTCACCGAGATTATCTAGAGCGAGATGATCGAGTTTCACTGAAAAAGCTCAATGAAGTGATTCCTGGGTGACTGAGGATTGCTTTGTCCAGATTTCATAAGCAGGGAGATGGTCACTTTATTAACTACTTTGTCCTGTTTGCACCCACTGTGCAAAAACCCTAAGAATCCAGTGATATTATTGCCAGGATATTCTAAAATATGATCCTAATATGATCATATAGTGCAGGCCTATTCAATTGGCGGCCCGCAGGCCACATCCGGCCCGGAAGCAACCTCAGAGTGGCCCAGCAAGTATGGCTGTAGACAGCTATGAGGTCACCAAGGTCCGGACCACGGTAATTATGGCACGCGGCCTCTAGCAAGCTCAGTTTTTAAGCTACAGTGGAGCTTCTGGTATCATCAGAAAATAGATGTAGGTACCATGTTTTTTTTAGATCTTTTATTTTCAATTTTAACAATATATACTGTATTAACAAAAATGAACAAGCTCAGACACAGTAACGGAAAACAAACAAACAAAAAACATACATATATCAACAACAGTTATCATAATGTGGTGCTACCATCCATATAAGGTGCTTATATACTTGTAAGAGATGTCGCGTGATGGGGTCCCATGCAAGGCGTCCAACAGAAACCAGCCGGGCAGTCACCCACCGCCCCTAACCTCGTCGAGGTAGGCTAGAAACAGGTCCCAAATAGTTAGAAACTTTTTAAGTGAGTTGGTCCTCAAGGATCTGAGCCTCTCCATCCTTATAACAGAGATCATGTCCGTCAACCACAGTTGGAAAGAGGATGAAGAGGGGGACTTCCATTCTTTCAGAATTAGTTTTTTGGCAACAGTTGTCCCCAGTGTCAGAGACTGTTGCACAGCTGTGGGGAAATCCAGAGAGGTCTCCGAGCAGCCGAAGATGGCGAGTTCTGCCTCCGGCTGAAGGGTAATTTTGTAGGCCTTAGAGTACCAATCAAATATTTTGGCCCAGAATCCCGACAGTGAAGGGCAGAACCAGAAGGCATGAGACAGAGTGCCCTCTGACACCTGTCACACAGTGGTGAGACAGAGGGGAAGAACTTGTGCAACTTGTGCTTAGAATAGTGAAGACGATGAGCAACTTTAAATTTAATCAGCTGGTGTCTACTATTGACTGAGCAGAGTTGTACCACAGACAAACTCCTTTCCCATATAATGTCAGATAATTCAATACCAAGTTCCCCCTGCCACGCTTCTCTAATCCTCTCAGTAGAGGCCATGGTGCAGCCATCAAACAGACATACAAATCTAGAAATAAGATGTCTGGAGTGAGGAGGGCACAGCAAAACATTGAAAAAGGCATGTTCATTTGGGAGCGGATCAAAGGTTGGAATCTTGGATCGAACATGATTTCTGTTTTGCAGGAATCTGAACCAGTTCGTGTCGGGCAACTCAAACTTCCTTTTCAGTAGACCAGAGGATGCAAAATGACCATCTATGTATAGGACTTTGATGGAAACTAGCCCCTTCTCACTCCAGGCATGGTAGTTTCTGTCTGACCACAGAGGCAAAAAAGAGTGATTGAAACAAATTGGTGTGTGGACAGAAACATCTGGTAGACTCAAAACATTCCTAACTTGGTTTAGAATTCTGACTTTGTTGTGAGTTTCTTACAACAAAGCTTGAATTTTGTAAAGTCCCAGGCTTCTCTAGCTTAGAAAATAACAGGGCTGGTAGAGAACAGTTGGCAACAGAGCTGGCTTCCATTTTCAGCCACAGGGGGCCCCCGACAGTTAAATTGTCAGGAGTTCCTTGCGGCCAAAACATTAGAGCCCTGGCATTGGCAGCCCAGTAGTAGTGCCTAAACACTGGTATGGCCAGCCCTCCTACAGACTTGGGTTTTTGCAAGTGAATTTTCAAAATTCTATGATTCTTATAATTCCAGATGTAAGACAGATTTATTGAGTCCAGTGATGTAGGTACCATGTTATGCTATTGCTAGCTCCCTGGGAAGCGGGTATAACATAGCTCCAAAATGTATGTTTTTGACGAAGGTAAAGTTATCGATAAAGGTACACTTATCGAGTCAGAAATGAATGGCTATCCTGTCATCTCCCATGCCAGGATAATGTATAGGTATAAAATAATATTTTACCTGGGCACTTCACACAGACTACCCGAAGTAAAGACACCGGAGCACTCTTTTCCGTCTGCACGTTTTAATAGAAGGGGCTGACTGACGTTTCGACAGACAAGTCTGTCTTCCTCAGAGTCAAAGAGAGTCTTTGACTCTGAGGAAGACAGACTTGTCTGTCGAAACGTCAGTCAGCCCCTTCTATTAAAACGTGCAGACGGAAAAGAGTGCTCCGGTGTCTTTACTTCGGGTAGTCTGTGTGAAGTGCCCAGGTAAAATATTATTTTATGCATATTGTCCTCCACTGTTGAGCACCAGGACCCTTTTTATTCCAAACCTGGCTGAAGCGCGCTGGACTCTATTACTAATGTATAGGTATGTTTGAAGTCCAAACAGTAGTGATTTCTGCTGTCTGGATATTTAAAAATATTGGGAAATAGATAAATCGAATACATTTTGGCATTATTATTATTTTTTGCAAAAATGGACGTTGGAAATTCTTCTTCTTTTTCATTAAATGTATCGTAAAATACTTCAACAAACGAGACCACCTTCAAGTAAACAATATCACGCTTAACGAAGGCCATCGGAAATTAACAAACATTTGCATAATTAGCTCCCTCCCACTCTGCCACCCATTTTAGTGAATTTCAAGGGTTATCGTTCACCTTGCTGTTCCCGCAGCCTCCCCCCCCGCCCCCATCTCCCTCCTCAGCAGATGTTAGTGACTAGTTGGCATTAGCGTGGCCAGCTTTTAATTAATTTCACACAGAGAGTAGCGCAGTGACCCCGTGAAAGAGGACGAGGCACACCCGAATAACCGGTCTCAACCCCGTGACATCACTCGTGGACCTGCCAAGCCAGCCCAAACAGGGGGAGCCTAGGTAGTGTACCACTGATACAAAGTGTCCAATTTATCACTATAAGCAAATGCTAACCTAGGAGCGTTGCCCCCGGCACAATTAATTGGCCCTCTCCCTGTCTGTGAAGTGTCTGGCCTTGTTTAAAAAGACAGGCTGCCCCAGAGACCCCCGCTCTCGGCACGCTGCTCCTATTGGCCCCTGCTCTCAGCACGCTGCTCCTATTGGCCCCCGCTCTCAGCATGCTGCTCCTATTGGCCCACCGATAGCCATGGAAACCTCTGCTCTGCATAACCAAGGACGATAAAAAAAGAAGGATAAGACCTATCACTCACATCACAGCTTTCAAATTTTGCATTGGGGCCAGTTCTGTTGAAGTGAATGGGGCGGGCAGGGTAAGTCCCACTATAAACCATCATACTTGTGTCGTTTTATCTTGGATTGAAAAATGCTTCCACCAGAAAAGACATTATATGATGTTGACTGATTTTTTTATGTAAATGTGCACATTTGTTTTCCTTATTATTGGTCTCCAAACAGATCATGGCTCTGCCAGGCAGCTGCATAGCTCAACTCAGACCCCTGTTTGGTCCAAAATAGAGCTAGATACAGTAACTACATCATGATACATGAGCGAACAGTCAACATCACTTAATGTGTTTTCTTTAATCTGAAGGAAGCATTTTTCAATCACTGGTGAAATTACACAGATATGATGGTTTATAGTGGGACTTACTGTCCCCCCCATTCACTTCAATGTGCATATTTCACATTCCACCTCAAGCAGCCATTTTGTGTTGAAAATGCAGGAAGTAACACAATATAAAAATCAAGGCCCCTGCACTGACATAAATTGTATATACAATTTGGGTGCGTTAGTAAATCCAATCTGACACTCCACACTGAAATGAGAGCGCGGATCTATGAGCCTGATTCCATTTACACCTGGCGTTAACATGCATTTTCTGCAATCTGATTGCAATCAGATTGCAGAATTGGGTGTCCTCTCAATCCGCATAAAGTTGCTGTATCCAGATTGAGAGGACACATTGCATTTACACTTGTGTTCAATGTGTACACAATGCATCCCTGACCACCTCCGGAGGTGGTTTGGCCGATCAGATTGCAATCCTTCTTCAATGCATTTTGGGGGTGTTTACACCTGTACTTTCAAGTGATAAAACACAATCTGATTGCAATCTGATCACAGAAAACACATGTTAATGCCAGGTGTAAATGGCCTCTATGGTACATTACAACAATTTGTAACCATTTGTAACAATTTACAAATGGTCCAGCGTGCGCTCTGGCGCTCTGAGTGGCTATTTCCGAATGCACCCTTTATGTCAGTGCAGGGGCCTTGATCTTTATATCGTGTTACTTCCTGCATTTTCAACACAAAATGGCTGCTTGAGGTGGAATGTGAAATAGGCGCATAGACCTGGCCCCAAAATCTGGCCTCAATGCACAGTTTGAACGCTGTGACGTGAGTGATGTCTTATCCTTCATTTTTAGGGTCCTTGTGCATAACCAGGAAGCTCTTGCTTGTGAAAGCGATTGGTTATTCGGGTCTACGGCAAGCGGATGCTGTGAAGAGGTTTGAGAAAGCAGTGGTGAGAGGGCTTACGCCTGCAAAATGGAGAATGAATGGTGCAAAACTGTAAAAAATAATGATATGATTTTGAATACTTGGTCTATGAAATGCAACAGTTGAATGCTTTGGTACTTTATATGTCAAATTAAGAGTGAATCCAAGCTGATCGAGTACAGACTGCCATCAGGCATTACTGTAACAACCGTTGTGTGTGTGTGTGTGTGTGTGTGTGTGTGTGTGTGTGTGTGTGTGTGCGTGTGTGCGTGGGCTTGTGTTTCTATGCAAACACAGTCGACAATACGCTCTCTCACACACACACCGGCGCACGCACACACCGCTGCCCGGTGGCCAGAGCAATCAGGGCGTGCAGCGAGTGTTGTTTTTAATGGAGTTCCTGGTCACTGCGTCGACGGCTTCCCCTGCCAACAACGCCATCCACACCACATGCTCCAGACCCCCCCCCCCCCCCCCCCCCCCATGCTCCAGACCCCCCCCAGAGCCAGCGGAAACGCTGCGGCCAAACTGCTTTCACGTGTCCCGCGTGCCGCCACCGCCACCGCTGGGGCCGTTAGATTAAGTTTAAAAAAGAAGAAGTAGTGATTAACTACACGCAGGCTCCTTCAAACCACTCTACTGTGACTAAGAAAGTGTGAGTACATTGTAAGAGCAACTTTCTACTACATTAGCCAGTGGAGATTGAAGGCTCCTACTGTACTGTAGAGTGAGTGAGTGAGTGAGAGAGAGAGAGAGAGTGAGAGAGACAGAGGAAGAGAGAGAGCCAACTCTTCCTCTCTCACCCCCCTCCCGTCTCTCTCTCTCTCTCTCTCTCTCTCTCTCTGGCCTCTCTCGTTCAGTTGAGAGAGTGCAGGCCGTATCTGGCCGGCCCATCCGCGGTGTCTGCTTTCCCCGGCTCCTGTACTTGGGGGAATAATTAATCGGGCTAACAGGTAAGAGATACGGAGACGTGGCATAAGAGCAGCTTTCAGAGCTTTGTGTGTGTGGGGTTTCCACGCTGAAATGGATCCCCGCGCGCCACTCAGGGACCCTTTTCACCGGAGGACGAGAGGAGGACGAGGAAGGAGGAAGGGGGGGGGGGGGGGGGGGGGGTGCAGCGACCGGCGGAGCGGATCTGACCGGACAGCTACAGCAACGCCCCCCTTCACCTCGCCTCTGCCCCCCACAACCTATACGCCCCCTCCCCCACCCTCAGACAAATTAGTCTCAAGGCCTTTACAACCAAGAGCCATTTATTTATGCGATTTACTCGCACGTCAATAATATTCTTCTAACCTATATCCAGTAAATGCAACTGTGCTATCAACTAGCTGATCATTTTTGCGAGTGTTTGCCTGCAACATGAACAGTTCTACATACAGTATATGGATATAGACAAAATAACATGTAGGCAACGATGCTGTGGTTTAGAGATGAGATATGCAACTACATCCAGTACATGTTGGCTGGTTATATTTGTCTGTACATACAGTATTGGTAACATAGATAGGATGTAAGTCAAGTCACAACTACAAATTTGATCACAGGGTCACAATAAGGTCTCGGTTATGAAATTACACCAAGTGCTTCACATCAGTTATAAAACACTATATTAAAAATGCAATATAGGCTTTTGTTAAGAACAAAGAAAACATTAAAATAAGAAAAGACCCCACTCGTACCTCTGCAGCAGCACCGCCGAACTAAATGAGTAACAGCAGCTCCATTATCTCACTCCTAACACATTTTGAGCCAGCCCAGTGCTCTGCTCAGCTCGCCATCATCAGTTTGCCAAACGCTCAGCGCTCTGCGCTGGCACGGTGTTCAAACTGGAGTTATTTCAGTGGGCTCTCTGGGACTCAAACTGTCCTACAGACATCCTGAAGCAGGTCTGAAAGCGCCCATGGTTTCTGCTGTACGCTCTCTCCTCTCCTCCTAACCACAACATCGCACAGTGTTTTGGAGTGAGTATATTTGGGTGAGTATTCTGAATTTTCCTAACGTTTATTCGCATCACTCTTGGTCTGCAACGCCCTCTATGCGTAGCTCATAGAGAGCTCAGGGTACCAGAGCAAGCTGGAGGGCCCTTGGACTGGACACTTTCACTAACCCCCACCACACACACCCTTCATCTACCCTCTCACCTCAGACACCTGAAAACCTCCCGACCACCTGTTTAGTTTACCTACGTGTGCAGGATGTGTGAGTTTTTTATGTATTTGTTTGCTGTCCTTGTTTTGAAAATACTTTACGATGTCACACCTCGCTTGAAATTAGCTGCTGTCCCGCGGCTAACGAAGATACGATAGTAAAGTTTTAGAGGCGACGTGTTTTCTTTTCTTTTCTTTTTGAGGGATTATTTCCTGGCAGAGAAATCCATTTCCTCCTGTGGGTGTCAGGTGATTGACAGGCAGCAGAGCGGAACGTAGGGCAGCATGGAAACACTCAACTGGGGTGCAATGAAATAAGAATCAAACAAGCAACTCTGACCAAAGCAAATGAAGGCCTGATGTTTACTGTGATGGAGTGAATTGGGCTGTTTTTCGTACTGTAGAAGAATGAATGGCAGCGAATGTCTTCTTCTTCTGAAGGAAAACGAGCGCTGGCAGCTCCGAACTATGCTGACTGTGTGCAGAAACCAGCAGGGATAATGTCAAGAAGAGAGGAAAGCTTTGGCACAAAGTCACATCAAACAAACAAACCAAAAAGATCACCTGATATTATTCTAGAATTGAATTGAATTATTTTAAAACTGGCATTGACCTTAGTGTGTAGGTCATTCGGAAAGATCTCCACAAAACACATTCGGCAAAGAAAAAAATAAAATAATAGCGTTCTTAATTCCTGAGAAGCTTAATACTTGGAGATGTGAGCAGCACTAAAGGATTTACTGGACTGGAGGTTCCCTGGTGACGGGGAATTGCTTGGAAAATTCTATTTTGTCCTCTTGTACTTTATGAGAAAGTGTGAAGGATGACAACAAGTCATTTGATAGGCAATTAGAGAGGTAAAATAAGCTCATTAGCTATGGATGCACCATATTGGATTTTTCAACGATATTTTCCTACTCTTTTAGCCGATTACCGATTGCCGATACCAATATATCCACGCATTTTCCCCCACCTAATTTCAGAGAACATCAAGTCTCTCTTGTAGTGGAATGAACACATTATTATGTCTACTCTTACTGTATGGTGATGGCAGATGCAGACATATTCACTGGGCAAAATAATACAACTACTTCAGCTTAGGTTATGGTGTTGATTTAGTCCAGCATGGAGCATTTGGGCATAATTAAAACGTCATTTTACCGGCCTGTCATATCAGCAGAATTGTTTGTTTTCGGGCCGATGTGGATATTTCATTTTAAAGCCTTTATCGGCCGATATCGATGACCCTATCGTTAGCTTCTCCTGTAGAACACAACTGGCTGCAGCAGCTACTGTGCTAATAGTGCACGAGAGAGAAGATGCAGAATATGTAATGGTAGACTTATATTTCCAAATTCATACACACATAAATAAACACACATATGGTGCAAATGCTTACCTGCATAGGTATGCACACGCATACACACACACACACACACACACACACACACACACACACACACACACACACACACACACACACACACCAACAATTACCTGCATATACACACACATGCTGGCACACCTATCCCTTCCTCCTTTTCTCACATTTTCAAATGTGTTTCCCCTGGCCGTGTTTTAGTGGAGTGGAGCAGAGCAGCCTGTCAAGTCAACAGCAGCGTGAGTGAAGTGACGCTCTGCCACAGGTAAAACTTCACACCCTGAATATAGACTGTGAGCTCCTCTTAAAGATACAGACATTCAACTAACTCATCTATTATTTAGAACAGCCGACACACAGCTCAAAGGGGAAAGCGGCTCCACTTGTGAGGAGTTTCGCCCCCCAAATGCCGTCTATGCACTTTGAAAATCTGCACGCAAACTTTGTCATTCAATACCGATCTGTAAAAGCAACATCATTTGTTGTCATTTGTAGCTGTGACCAGCAGCTCTATAATATAAGTCAGTGTGTTGGTTGTGACCAGCAGCTCTATAATATAAGTCACTGTGTTGGTTGTGACCAGCAGCTCTATAATATAAGTCACTGTGTTGGTTGTGACCAGCAGCTCTATAATATAAGTCACTGTGTTGGTTGTGACCAGCAGCTCTATAATATAAGTCACTGTGTTGGTTGTGACCAGCAGCTCTATAATATAAGTCACTGTGTTGGTTGTGACCAGCAGCTCTATAATATAAGTCACTGTGTTGGTTGTGACCAGCAGCTCTATAATATAAGTCACTGTGTTGGTTGTGACCAGCAGCTCTATAATATAAGTCACTGTGTTGGTTGTGACCAGCAGCTCTATAATATAAGTCACTGTGTTGGTTGTGACCAGCAGCTCTATAATATAAGTCACTGTGTTGGTTGTGACCAGCAGCTCTATAATATAAGTCACTGTGTTGGTTGTGACCAGCAGCTCTATAATATAAGTCACTGTGTTGGTTGTGACCAGCAGCTCTATAATATAAGTCACTGTGTTGGTTGTGACCAGCAGCTCTATAATATAAGTCACTGTGTTGGTTGTGACCAGCAGCTCTATAATATAAGTCAGTGTGTTGGTTGTGACCAGCAGCTCTATAATATAAGTCACTGTGTTGGTTGTGACCAGCAGCTCTATACTATAAGTCACTGTGTTGGTTGTGACCAGCAGCTCTATAATATAAGTCACTGTGTTGGTTGTGACCAGCAGCTCTATAATATAAGTCACTGTGTTGGTTGTGACCAGCAGCTCTATAATATAAGTCAGTGTGTTGGTTGTGACCAGCAGCTCTATAATATAAGTCACTGTGTTGGTTGTGACCAGCAGCTCTATAATATACGTCACTGTGTTGGTTGTGACCAGCAGCTCTATAATATAAGTCAGTGTGTTGGTTGTGACCAGCAGCTCTATAATATAAGTCACTGTGTTGGTTGTGACCAGCAGCTCTATAATATAAGTCAGTGTGTTGGTTGTGACCAGCAGCTCTATAATATAAGTCAGTGTGTTGGTTGTGACCAGCAGCTCTATAATATAAGTCACTGTGTTGGTTGTGACCAGCAGCTCTATAATATAAGTCACTGTGTTGGTTGTGACCAGCAGCTCTATAATATAAGTCAGTGTGTTGGTTGTGACCAGCAGCTCTATAATATAAGTCACTGTGTTGGTTGTGACCAGCAGCTCTATAATATAAGTCACTGTGTTGGTTGTGACCAGCAGCTCTATAATATAAGTCACTGTATTGGTTGTGACCAGCAGCTCTATAATATAAGTCACTGTGTTGGTTGTGACCAGCAGCTCTATAATATAAGTCACTGTGTTGGTTGTGACCAGCAGCTCTATAATATAAGTCACTGTGTTGGTTGTGACCAGCAGCTGTACAATATAAGTAACTGTGTTGGTTGTGACCAGCAGCTCTATAATATAAGTCACTGTGTTGGTTGTGACCAGCAGCTCTATAATATAAGTCACTGTGTTGGTTGTGACCAGCAGCTCTATAATATAAGTCACTGTGTTGGTTGTGACCAGCAGCTCTATAATATAAGTCAGTGTGTTGGTTGTGACCAGCAGCTCTATAATATAAGTCACTGTGTTGGTTGTGACCAGCAGCTCTATAATATAAGTCACTGTGTTGGTTGTGACCAGCAGCTCTATAATATAAGTCAGTGTGTTGGTTGTGACCAGCAGCTCTATAATATAAGTCACTGTGTTGGTTGTGACCAGCAGCTCTATGAGTCACTGTGTTGGTTGTAACCAGCAGCTCTATAATATAAGTCACTGTGTTGGTTGTGACCAGCAGCTCTATGAGTCACTGTGTTGGTTGTGACCAGCAGCTCTATAATATAAGTCAGTGTGTTGGTTGTGACCAGCAGCTCTATAATATAAGTCAGTGTGTTGGTTGTGACCAGCAGCTCTATAATATAAGTCACTGTGTTGGTTGTGACCAGCAGCTCTATAATATAAGTCACTGTGTTGGTTGTGACCAGCAGCTCTATAATATAAGTCACTGTGTTGGCTGTGACCAGCAGCTCTATAATATAAGTCAGTGTGTTGGTTGTGACCAGCAGCTCTATAATATAAGTCAGTGTGTTGGTTGTGACCAGCAGCTCTATAATATAAGTCACTGCGTTGGCTGTGACCAGCAGCTCTATAATATAAGTCAGTGTGTTGGTTGTGACCAGCAGCTCTATAATATAAGTCAGTGTGTTGGTTGTGACCAGCAGCTCTATAATATAAGTCACTGTGTTGGTTGTGACCAGCAGCTCTATAATATAAGTCACTGTGTTGGTTGTGACCAGCAGCTCTATAATATAAGTCAGTGTGTTGGTTGTGACCAGCAGCTCTATAATATAAGTCACTGTGTTGGTTGTGACCAGCAGCTCTATAATATAAGTCACTGTGTTGGCTGTGACCAGCAGCTCTATAATATAAGTCACTGTGTTGGTTGTGACCAGCAGCTCTATAATATAAGTCACTGTGTTGGTTGTGACCAGCAGCTCTATAATATAAGTCACTGTGTTGGTTGTGACCAGCAGCTCTATAATATAAGTCACTGTGTTGGTTGTGACCAGCAGCTCTATAATATAAGTCACTGTGTTGGTTGTGACCAGCAGCTCTATAATATAAGTCACTGTGTTGGTTGTGACCAGCAGCTCTATAATATAAGTCACTGTGTTGGTTGTGACCAGCAGCTCTATAATATAAGTCACTGTGTTGGTTGTGCCCAGCAGCTCTATAATATAAGTCACTGTGTTGGTTGTGACCAGCAGCTCTATAATATAAGTCACTGCGTTGGTTGTGACCAGCAGCTCTATAATATAAGTCAGTATGTTGGTTGTGACCAGCAGCTCTATAATATAAGTCACTGTGTTGGTTGTGACCAGCAGCTCTATAATATAAGTCACTGTGTTGGTTGTGACCAGCAGCTCTATAATATAAGTCACTGTGTTGGTTGTGACCAGCAGCTCTATAATATAAGTCACTGTGTTGGTTGTGACCAGCAGCTCTATAATATAAGTCACTGTGTTGGTTGTGACCAGCAGCTCTATAATATAAGTCACTGTGTTGGTTGTGACCAGCAGCTCTATAATATAAGTCACTGTGTTGGTTGTGACCAGCAGCTCTATAATATAAGTCACTGTGTTGGTTGTGACCAGCAGCTCTATAATATAAGTCACTGTGTTGGTTGTGACCAGCAGCTCTATAATATAAGTCACTGTGTTGGTTGTGACCAGCAGCTCTATAATATAAGTCACTGTGTTGGTTGTGACCAGCAGCTCTATAATATAAGTCACTGTGTTGGTTGTGCCCAGCAGCTCTATAATATAAGTCACTGTGTTGGTTGTGACCAGCAGCTCTATGAGTCACTGTGTTGGTCGGTCCACAAAAAGTTCACCACCCTTTACCACCTGCGGGCACAGTTTCACCCTAGGATGCTGACATTTGGCAGGTCAAGTGTGTGTGTGTGTGTGTGTGTGTGTGTGTGCGGTAATTTTGGAAATTTGCATATTATGTGGCCGTCTGCTATCATTAATTTCCCCCCCTAAGTGACTCAGGTCAGTCTTTTTCATGACTGTGTGAACAGTACAAGTCACATTTAAAGTTACTTTTTTAAAGACGACCTGGGCTACTTTCAAATGTGCAAACACACTCCTTGCTAGCAAAGCTCGCAAGAGGTAGTGAGCAGACTCACCAAATAAGCAAAATAATCCAGGTGCACGGCACAAAAGTAATAGTAAAAACGAAGAACGCCATTCCATTATCAAGACCAGTGTAACAACGGACGTTTCAGCCAACAGGCCTTCTTCAGCGTTGCTACTTTCAAATGTGGAAAAACATCAGATTCGAATCTGATGTTTTGGCATGTGACTTCGGTGTGAACAGACATCTGGCCCATATCAGACTTCAATGTGACTTTTACGTCATTCCAGAGCGACATTCGTCACTATTCTGTGCTGGCGCGAGGAGGGAGGACCAACAAGCAGGCAAATTGTGATTACAAACATGGAGGACAGCTGCGAGGGAGCTCAGTGAGGTTTTAGACCTTATAAGTATTTGGGGTGACACTTCTGTGCAAGCAAAAGTAGCAGCTACAGTATTGCTCCACAGAAAGCCATCATTACAATTTTGTCTCTTTCTCCTCCTCCTCCTCCTCGCTATCATCTGGTCCCATACTCGCTGGCTTCCACTGCACAGAGAATCGTGATGTCATCAAGATGTACAATTTACAGCACCTCCAGTGGCAACGATTTGGGGGGTTTGTGTCAGAGATATCCGATGAGAAAATACACCCATATCCCCGGGAAAATCCCTGGGGGACTCCTGTAGCCTCCTTCCCTCTCTCTGTTCAAATTGATTCTCTGTGGAGCTGTGCACATTCGTCAGTTTGAGATTACAGATTGGGAGGGAGAGCAAACACTTTCTCTCTGCTTCCTGGCTATATGTGCACTGGTGAACGTTCACTAATGCGGGCTGAGCTGTAAGAAACGGCTCGTCCTCGTTGTCGGATGAAAACCCCGTATTTCCGAAATGTCAACTTAGAAAAGCAGGCTTGATCTTAGCTTAACCGTCATGCATTTTTCAGTTTATCCTATGGGGTTTTCAAAAGGTTACATAAACCAAAGGTTTGTCAAAACGTAAGAAATGTATGAGGTTAAAACATCAAAATCACCTAAACTGAAGTTACGTGGTTTTCACATGCCCAACAGCAATATAGTTCAGTGGTTAGCGCTGTCGCCTCACAGGAAGAAGGTCATATCTACTATAGTAAATCATTATTTTGTGTCCGAAATCTACCAGCCCTTTTCATATTTCACCAGCATTTAGCTGCAGTGCTAATTTCTCACCCTGCACCTAATGTAACGCTATTGTTACTGTAGCCCCTTGCGGGAGCTCTTCCGGGTCGTGACGACGACGTCATCATGAGATAACAAGACAAAACCCAAGACTGTTACAGTAGTGTATCTTCACTTGTTCTATAAACTGACCAGACTAGACAGAGGTTGAAGTAGAAGAAATAAAATGTATTACATAAGTTTACATCATCTGCAGTTACTCATGTCAATATTTTACCCTAAAATGTTTTAGCATTGATTTTAAAAGAATTGCACAAAGAATAACAGTTTTATCATGTTCTCCTGTAGGAGATGTGGATTGGAGAGCATTGAGAAGGACTACCGGTAGCCTACATCCCAGATCTCCAGAGCCTGAGCAACTTGTTTTGTCAAGCTGTGACCACCGATGAGCTGTTAGTCAGCAGAGATGTCATCATCTTGAAATGTAGCACATGAAATATAGCCTAATTAGTATTTAATAATCTTACTTTTTCAAATGGAAGTTCTTCAGTTTGTAACAGCATACCTCTGAAACACTATAACATTTCTCAATGAAATGCTGTCACCAACACTAACCCAGCTTTGCAGGCTACATTATCTCTGCACACTCAAATTTATGCAAAATCCATTATTCAGTCTTACCTGGCATTGTAAATGTTACTGTTGCAAAATTGTTTAGTATGACAAGTTCATTGATTGTTCTTTCAAGAGTCTCTCACATTTCTGTCCTGTTATTTTGGAATAAAATAAGATGCTATACCACATGTTCTGAAATGTAATCTTTCATGCATAATTACCTAGATTTTCTGAAATCATAGTAGAGTAGGAGGGGTTATGCATTGTGTTTATGCTGTGATGGTAAATCAAAGGCACAAATATTAATGTCCCCATTTATTACCATTTATTGAAGGTTTTGTCTGGTATTCTATACAATGTATGCAGATAGAAATCTTGTCCCCTGATAACTAGGTCATATCACTGTATAGTTGAAGACTGTTCTTCACAGCCACAAATATCAGAATATGTGAGATTGGCAGGGTTCCTACATGCTTTCCATTTTTAAATTACATATTTTCCAGGTATTATTTGATAGCATGCTGACAGTGACAGCAGCTGGATAGTAAATAGCATCCCTCTATCTGAACATTATTCTTCACATCAACAAAAACGGTGGACTCAAAGTGGCTACAACAACATAAAAACTAGAATTGTGTGTATTGGACCCGAACCACAACATTTTCCATACTTTTCCAGATTTCTCTCACCAAATTCCAAAACTATTCAAGACCTGGAAATGATCAAATTCAGTTTGAATACTTTTCCAGACCTGCGTAGGAACCCTGCCTGCCACCACAATTGTCTACAGGCTGCATATTGAAATTGTTGTCTTCCCCAGTTCCCCTGGGTTTAGGAACGTAAACACCGGCCCGGATGTTCATCCCATACAATGAGCAAAATGTAAGCATCACACTAAATGATGTGTAGTAGCCTGGAAGTAGCATGATGTGTAGTAGCCTGGAAGTAGCATGGAGACACAAGAGTACAGTTGTTGCAGCACATCTCTCCAGATCTGCGGGCATCTGCAGAGATAGAGGCTTGGGTCCGTGATAGACACAGCTAGTTGTCCTGTTCCCCATCCCCTGACCACCATCACAGGAGTGCAGTCATCGTCAGAGGCAATGTCCTCTCTTCTTGGAAGCTCTAACAATAGAAAACGTAGTTACTGTATGTTACACGTGGGTAACGTTAGCTAGCTTCTGAAATGTTTACAGCTAGAATTAATTATTATTATTATTATTAATTAATAGTTAATGCTACCGTAATCTAGCTAACGTTAATGTTACCTCGCTAACCGATAGCAACCTACTGATCTACAGCCTACGAAGAAAATCCATTCATTTATCAAATGTCGTTATCTTACCAAACACAATTACGCTAGTTTCTGAGATAATATATACGGTAGTGTGGCATATACCTGTGAATAACATGCAACGTTAAATGCTCAACAGTGTGCGTTTATTGGTTTATTCTTACCTGGAAATCACACATGGATCGATCGGTAGGCGAGCTCCCTGTTTACATTTCGGGCAGAGGCAGAGGGGCAGATCTGGGTCCTTTAAGCTTTAAGATTGCATAAGAATGAACACTGATTCAGGTAAAATCTCAATCTTAGTGTTACTAGACCTCAGCGCTGCCTTTGATACGGTTGACCACGAAATTCTATTGGACAGACTGGAGAACTGGGTCGGGCTTTCCGGCACGGTCCTAGAGTGGTTCAGATCTTATCTGCAAGACAGGAACTACTTTGTCTCCATTGGCAACTACACATCTGACCAAACCAAAATGACATGTGGGGTACCCCAAGGATCAATTTTAGGTCCTGTCCTGTTTAACCTTTATATGCTCTCTCTGGGCCTAATTATGCAAAAAAACAAAATAGCTTATCATAGCTATGCAGATGACACCCAACTCTACATAGCCCTCTCATCGGATGACTATGCCCCCATAGAGTCACTGTGTCAGTGCCTTGCGCAAATTAATGATTGGATGTGCCAGAATTTTCTCCAACTTAATAAAGACAAAACAGAGATAATTGTCTTCGGCAAAAAAGAAGATAGGCTCAAAGTTACTGCTCACCTCGAATCCCTATCTCTGAAGCCAAAGGACCAGGTAAAAAATCTTGGCATTATTATTGACTCTGATCTAAATTTCAACTCCCACATCAAGCTTATAAGAAAATCTGCCTTCTATCATCTAAAAAATATAGCAAGGATTAGAGGCTATATGTCCAAACAAGATCTTGAAAAACTAATTCATGCTTTCATTTCTAGCAGGCTAGACTACTGCAACAGTCTTTTCAATGGTCTTCCCAAAAAAGCTGTTAAACAACTTCAGCTCATTCAGAATGCGGCTGCTAGAGTTCTAACAAGAACCAAGAAAGCTGAACACATTACACCAGTTCTCAAATCCCTGCATTGGCTGCCAGTAAATCTTAGAATAGACTTTAAAATTCTGCTAATAGTTTACAAATCTCTCAACGGGTCAGGCCCACACTACATCTCTGAAATGCTTCTACACTATGAACCATCCAGATCCCTGAGATCTTCAGGCACTGGTCTACTAATTGTCCCAAGGACCAAATCTAAACATGGTGAAGCCGCGTTCTCCCACTATGCCTCTCATAACTGGAACAAACTCCCTGAACACATTAGATCTGCCCCTACTCTGCCTATTTTTAAATCCAAGCTAAAGACCTTTATGTTTACTCTTGCTTTTAACTGCTACTAAACTACTGCCTCTCTCGGCCTGTAATTTTAAAAAGATTTTTCCTGTACATTTCCAACAAATGGACTGTACATGTAATAATAATACTGAAGAGTGCCTTGTAACTTATTTAAAACAGAAATAATGTTTCATGTTTGTTAATTTGAGTATATATTTTAACTAAAACTGTCGGCTGTGTTTTTTATGTGTTTTTTATATGTGCATTGCTTTGCTGCTTGTTTTTTCGATTATTTTTTTGTAAAGCACCTTGAATTGCCTTTGTGTATGAAAGGTGCTATATAAATAAAATTTGACTTGACTTGACTTGACTTGAGATTGGTTGAGGTATTAAATACTACAATCTGATTACCGTAGTTCATCAATGACAGCTATCCTGCGATTTGCCTGAGTAGAGTGACATTTAAAATATACATTTATGAAAATATCCGTTCAAAACAGAGCTGCCAACCAACAATTTTAGACTTCATAGAATTACTTGGCATCATACATAAAATATTGTGTAAACTTTCGATAAGGATCAATCAACAACACGAAAAATGGACTTGGCCCACCGTCTATTTACTAAGGAAATCTGAACAATGCAGAAGATGTAATTGCCTGTTGGTTTTAAACGAGGAGCAACGTCTTCTCCCTGAAATGGAAATAGACAATTTTGGACTTGAACTGTTTACATAAATAGTGTAAAAAGTTGCTGTTCACCGTTTTAATGGAAAGACTGTAATGTAAACCTAGAGTTTTAACAAATTTGATTCTATCAACTGTGATACGATTCCACTGTCTACACACACACACACACACACACACACACACACACACACACGCGTACACACACACACACACACACTCTCTCTCCCCTGCACTTCCCCCCTCCTTCCTCGTTCTAAAGGTCATTTGTGTAAAGTACAGTAGGAGGCCTTTTCCTCGCCGCTCGCCTCTTAGAATACAGCATTGTACTCCCTGCAGAGCGCGCAGCTGGACCCTCCACTCCACGGGACACCGTTGAAGGAAGGGGGGGGGGGGTTTAGGGGCGGTTTGGGGGTGGGGGGTTGTCCAGCCAGGTTGCCACTCTGAGGGTGCGCTTGATGTACGACCATAAACCAATGCGATCGATAGGAGACCCAGCAGAGAGCCTCCCTCCCTCTCTCCTCATCCTTCCCCCGACATTTACCCTCTCTCTCTCTCTCTCTCTCTCTCTCTCTCTATCCCTCGCTCTCTCTCTTGCTTTTCCTTTTGTCTTACCTCCCCCTGCTGGTCGCCTTTCTCTTTCTTTTCCCCAGTCTTCCTCCACACCGAAGGCTCTCTCTCTCTCTCTCTCTCTCTCTCTCTGGTTGCTTGGGTATTACAGCTAGAGAGGAGAGGAGCTTAACATAAGGAAAGTGAGCGATGCTGTAATGCAGATTTGCATTTCACCCGATGCTGTGTCATGAGTGTGAAAATGACTCGATGCTGTGTCATGAGTGTGAAAATGACTCGATGCTGTGTCATGAGTGTGAAAATGATTGGATGATGTGTCATGAGTGTGAAAATGACTCGATGCTGTGTCATGAGTGTGAAAATGACTCGATGCTGTGTCATGAGTGTGAAAATGATTGGATGATGTGTCATGAGTGTGAAAATGACTCGATGATGTGTCATGAGTGTGAAAATGACTCGATGCTGTGTCATGAGTGTGAAAATGACTCGATGCTGTGTCATGAGTGTGAAAATGATTGGATGATGTGTCATGAGTGTGAAAATGACTCGATGCTGTGTCATGAGTGTGAAAATGACTCGATGCTGTGTCATGAGTGTGAAAATGATTGGATGATGTGTCATGAGTGTGAAAATGACTCGATGCTGTGTCATGAGTGTGAAAATGACTCGATGCTGTGTCATGAGTGTGAAAATGACTCGATGCTGTGTCATGAGTGTGAAAATGACTTGATGCTGTGTCATGAGTGTGAAAATGACTCGATGCTGTGTCATGAGTGTGAAAATGACTCGATGCTGTGTCATGAGTGTGAAAATGACTCGATGCTGTGTCATGAGTGTGAAAATGACTCGATGCTGTGTCATGAGTGTGAAAATGATTCAATGCTGTGTCATGAGTGTGAAAATGATTGGATGCTGTGTCATGAGTGTGAAAATGAATGCAGAAATCCCAGAACACTGCTGTAATTACTACAGTATTATTTTCAGATTGTTGATAGCAAAGCAGCATTGGATACTATGGATCTAATGTGTAGTAAATTAGGGGGTCCATGATGTGAAAAAGGTTGAGGATGACTGCTATAAACACACCTGTTGTATTGTAAAGACACTTTAGATAAAAGCGTCAAAAATGGCATATGTTAACAATGAATCAATGATATTGATAACACCTAATCACGGATGAAATCAGTCCCGTAATTTCGGCATTGGCACTTAATCATCTGACGCGGGCCCGTCATCAACACTGATCGACCGGGCTGAAGGAGGAAGAGAAACATGAAGGAATGACTCTAATCTCTCCCTCTCTCTCTTCATTCTTACAGTTGTTAGCGATCGCCGTCGTCGTCAGCTAACTCAGTGTGAATATTACGGTGGCCCTCTCGGTTCAGAAGGATACTGCTGACAAATTCAATTAATTGAAAGCAGAGCAGCTAATGGTCCATGGTAATGATTCATTTCATAAGTATTTCTGCCGTACATTTTAATGAAAGCTTACATTGTCACTGGTGGCAAAGAGAGCGACTGCCTTAGACCAATTACTATACTGTCACGAGGGGTGCATGTTACAGCGATAATCCACACCCCAACACACACACACACACACACACACACACACACACACATCACACACACACACACAGCCCCCGCACATATTAGACAGATACAGATACAGGGTAACATTTTACAATATATTAAGGTACTCATATTGGCCATTAGCTAGTTGCTTATTAGCATGCATATTAGTAGCATATTGGCTGTTTATTAGTCATAAAGCACTTATTAATGCCTTATCCTGCATGACCATATTCTACAACTACTAGGCCATTAGCTAAGAATTTATATAAGACAAATGACTGCTTATTGGTAGGTTAGGAGGTTGTTGTACATTAATTGCAATATGAATATGCTTTGGGACATGGTACTACTGCCTTATAAGGCCCATACTGAGGAAAGCATACAGTATAGATCCTAATTCATGTACGACAACTTGCTTATCAAT
Organism: Poromitra crassiceps; assembly: GCF_964638095.1. Taxonomy (NCBI): domain Eukaryota; kingdom Metazoa; phylum Chordata; class Actinopteri; order Beryciformes; family Melamphaidae; genus Poromitra; species Poromitra crassiceps. The sequence continues at coordinate 73,342,008 of NC_139625.1, forward strand.
AAGCAGTAATTAGGAGGCTATGGAGGGACAACTCCTAGTTAATGTCCTAGTATTTGTAGAATATGGTCATGCAGAATAAGGCATTAATAAGTGCTTTATACAGTAATGACTAATAAACAGCCAATATGCTAATATGTACATTGGGTATCATTTGGATTTTAATGATTCTGATTCCGATTCTGCTTATCGATTCCGGTTAACGATTCTCAATTCCGATTCTTTAAGGGTCGGGGTCAAAACAGGTCACATGCTTATTTCACAGGAGAAAATAAGTTATTACACATTCATATTATCATAACATTGCTTGACTTTTGTGGTGAACATTTGTAAACATCAACGGTTTATAATTTTTTGTATACCATTTTAAGTTAACACTTTATGCAGCGGTCCGTGTCCGCCACTTAATATGTTGAGGTGGCAACTTGGATTTCAAGTATGTTCTGCACGCAAAATTTGTTTAGGAAACAATAAGTAGAATCAAAATTAAAAGTTTGGTTCCTTTTCGATTCCTTTGGAGTAAGTGGTTCTAGATTCCCACCCCTGCTACTGTATGCATGCTAATAAGAAACTCGTTAAAGGTGTAGGTACCTTAAGGAGTTACCCAGTGGGCAAGCTCTGAGGGTTTCCCATGAAGACGCCTAAGTCATCCTGAAAGCTGTAGTTCCTCAAATGGCCACTTGAGGCAGGACTCAGAAGTCACGTCGTTCCCGTTTACCCCATGTTAAAATGCCTCACTTTGTAACAGTGATTAAGCCTCTTTATAGCCTGGACCGAAACAGGGTTTTTGTCTATATAGCTAATTTCACCTTTTGATAACAACTGTAGGGGAGTCATTTCTTATATCACTCACCTAGCCTGGGTAAACCCAGCCTCCACGTGACCTCCATGTACTATCAGTCACTCGGCTCTGGGAAACCCCCCATCTCACGTGAGCTGTGCAAGGACCCCAAGATGGCGACAGACAACAAAACGTCTTGCAAAACGTGAGTCCAAAAAATAGTGGATGGCTTTGTCCATATTATTTAAGTCCGTGGTGTTACCAGATACGGAATACGTTGCAGCACACACACACACACGCACGCAACGTTTTCCTCTTCTCTCTGTTTGCCCCAGCCTGCCTCCCCTTTGTACAAACACAAAGGAAAGGGTTCCTCTCTGTTATTCTTTATTCCTTTGGTCCATTCTCCGCTGGGACTGGACGCGGGGGTCCGGGCGCAGCCTCTGCCCCACCACGCTTCACCATCCCTGGGCATGAGCAGTGGAGGTAGGGGCCTTTGGGGGCGTGGAGGTCTGGAGGTCTTGGAATGATGTGGGGGGATAAGGGTGTAGGGGAGGGGGGGATGTTTGGTTGTCGGTGGGGGCCGGGCAACTCTGACACACACATCTGCAGCCCAGAGAGCGAGAGAGAGGGAGGGAGGCTCAAAGAGTCTCAAAGGCTCGGGGAGAATAAGAAGGGGGTTGCAGGGGTCAGTGACAAGTGGCACACACAGGGTGGGTGTGCGGGTGAAGTGGGGTGGAACAAGTGCTATAGAGGGGCCAGGGATTGTGTTTTTCCCATGGTCCGCTACCCCCTTTTTCCCCCCAATCTCCCCCATGGACCCCCACCTAAACTCTGGGTATACCCTCTCTCCCCCCCCTACAGCCCTGTCAAGAGAGGACCAGGCAGGCTCAGTTTCAGTCCGCAGGGCCAGTGTGTTTTCAATGAATTGATACAGATGAAGAAGTCCAACACAATGGATGGATTACCTCCCCCCCCACAACTCCCCCACTCATTCACACAGCCACTGACACGTACAGATGCGAGCACTGATGCATTCTTGTATCACATGTTAATTCAATAGCCAAGACCAAAACATATTTGATAAAAGTCAACAAAACTCCTAAGCAGAATGTCATGCAACTGCCATATGTACCCAATGATTTACATCAATCCTTCTATAAAGCCATCATCTCAATTAATGTCTGTTTCTGTTTATGAAGTTCACCAGAAGTCCATTAAAACATTTTCCACCCTAACTCTGTGCTGTAACCTTAGTTTTAGATTTCATTTATTTATTTTTTTATTTTGCTACATTTCTTGCTATTTCTAACATCTAATATTTGATATTTGTGACATGGACTCACGGAAATGAGTAACAAGTAGGCAACCGTTAAATTGTACAAATCAATTCAAGTTATTATTATTATTATTATTATTATATTCCATATTACACAAGTTTAGATGTTGAAGAATGCACTCAATATAACAAACAATACTTAATTAATTAATTATTTAATTATTTAATTAATTATTTAATTAATTAATTAATAATTTGTTTGCAAACTACCAGTAAGCTTGTTCAGGGCAAACCAAGCTTGTTCACCCACTTTCAGGGCGATTTTCTGCAGGCAGCCTCAAGTGGCTATTAGAGGAACTGCAGTTTTTGGTACTTGTAATTAGCCTCAATGCGACCAAACAAAACTGCCCCCTGGTTGTAAAAAGCTGGTTCCTGGTACTGTAGCTCTATCCCGGGAAACTGTTCAATGGCATGAAACTAGCATCAACAGAAAACCCAAGCAAAAAGACGCCACAGCCCCGCCCACACCATTTGATTGACAGGTGATTTCACAGTCTGGTCCTGGACAGAGTGTACTAACGCTGTGTTCCTAGGTGCCATTGGTCGGGCTGTAAAGCGTGGCTGCAGCGGGAGGTGGCCATGTCCTTAGCTGTCCAGGGTAATGGCTACGAATGGGCGCTAATGCACAGCTCTCCCCATAAATCACACACACGACGCCCTGCTCAGACACACAGCAGCTTGGCCCAACACACCCTGCTCAAACACACCCTGCTCAGGCACACAGCAGCTTGGCCCAACACACCCTGCTTAGACACACAGCAGCTTGGCTCAACACACCCTGCTCAGACACACGTATGTGAGCTGCAGGGCCAGCTCAGCGAGCTGCAGCGTGGGAGCCAGTGCAGCGGGCGAGCCTAGGAATCCAGCGCGCGTGGCGTGCGAGATGCCTAGTTGAAATACAACTGCAAATACAGACATACACGTCATACAGTAAAGCTGTCTAGCAAGGTTTTGGCAAACCTTGCCTTGTGTCCTCCTTGATAGGGGACAAACATCTCAAGTCCATCTCAGTGTCAGCCAGGCAAAACAACATGCCGATGAAGTGGGACAAGTTTGTAAGTAATAATGTGGACAATTTGAGTGATGAATAGGCTTTTAGTTTGAGACACACAGCATTGCAGACGGTCTGTCTGGCCCTCTTTCCATAGTTTGGGTAAACTTTTATCTTTCGGGACGCCATTTCCCCTTTGATCTTTCACTTCGAGTTATCACAATCAGACACCGCCACTAACATTTCAGAAAGCCAATGTGCCGTGCAGTAAGTGTTTGCTAAATGTTTATTTTAGCAAGAAATAATGCACTCAACTAACCATATCTTTGGTGTTATCATCATTATCATCATCGTTGGCCGGGCTATTTACACACTGTATCAATTAATCATTTTTGAGCATGTACAGCAATTAAATTAGGCGGGGTCACACTCGAGCAATAATATGATTTTAATTGTGCGGGGCGAAGGCTCTAATTCAACTATCTCTGGATGGCTTGACGGGGGTAAAGGAACTAAAGAAGAAAGAAAGAAGAAAGATGGAAAAGTCCAATAGTCTCTAACGGTCTCTCTCTTTTCAATGATGTATCTTGATGTTGCCACTGGATCTGAGAAGACACGAACGACAGCAGTAAAGCCCCGCCTCCCCTCCCCGGCCCTGTGACAGGGGAACACCGTTTCAATGCAACTCTCCCATCCAAGATCCTGGGTCAAAACGCGCCTGTGTGCACCTGACAAGCAAAACAAACACGCCTTAGTTTAGGAACATGTACTGTAAACACCAGAGTGTGTGTGTGTGTGTGTTGGGATGTGGGGGTCACAGGTTCGAGCCCCCGGCTTGGTCGGCCATCCATACTCAACAATTGGCCGGGTCTGCGAGTGGGAGGCCGGATTAAGGGTATGTGTCCTCGTTGCTGCACTAGTGCCTCCTCGCCGTCGTGCCTGTTCGGGCAGGAGGGGAACTGGGGGGAATAGTGTGATCCTGCCAGGCGCTACGTCCTGCGGGTGAAACTCCTCTCTGTCAGGTGAAAAGTAGTCTCGCTTGCCAACCTCCCCTCCCTTCCGGGAGAGGAGGCTGGCTGCATGGAAACAGGCTGCTGGAAACAGCCCTCCCCTGCTCTACAGCTGCTCTCCCATTAGAGGCGACCATTTCAGTTGCTGCCGGAGCTCTGTCATTGGCTCTGACCATGTCCATCAGAGCGGCTTCTGCTCCCTCCTCCCCATGTGTCGCTGTAAATGTCCCGGTCGCTGCAGGGAAAACAACAACGCTAACTAACTAGCAAGCTAACGGCAGAAACCTGCACGCTAGCTCATTGCTACACGCTGAAAATGGTACGTTTTGACGAAGCTTTGGATTGTTGGAAACTATTTTCCAAGGTCACTGCCGCTAAGCACCGCCCAAGACGAGTGTGATTGGTTAAACCAAACAGAGCATTTTTTTTTCGCAATCCGATAATGGAGACCAGCACTACCAGACTCCTCTCACGGAACGGAGGGGAGGCTGGCAAGCGAGACTAGGTGAAAAGATACATGGCGACTGCACATGTATCGGAGGAAGCATGTGCTACATTGTGCTAGTGTACAACTCTCCCCAGATCAGCAGAGGGGGTGAAGCAATGACTGGGACAGCAGGGGGAATTGGCCAAGTACAATTAGGGAGAAAAGGGGGCGAATCCGGAAAAAAAGGGGGACATAATAGACCCCTGAACAAAACACAAGCCGTTTGGGAGCAATATGAATGTTTACTTGTTGAATCTTTTATCAGGTTCCTTTATGTTTTGATCTCTCCTGGTCTCTCCCCTGGTCTCTCTCTCTCTCTCTCTCTCTCTCTCTCTCTCTCACTCCCTCTCTCTCTCCCCCTCTGTTATCTATGCAGCAGGTACTGAGCTATGCATTGGGCTGTGTGTAGCTGATTAGAACAGTGATAGATGGGAGGGCGGATGACCTTAGCTTCCCACTAAACACAAGGTTGGACATTTGTCTCCCCGCTGCATTTGCATGCTTTCCGCCCCGTTTATGGCAATTTGTCACCATACTCACTTTGCCATTGAGAAGACAGTTTTGCACATTGAAAAAAAATGCAAAGCGAGATTCCTGGATAGCGAGTAAAAACTCAAAGCAGGTTATGATGAAGCACTTTCATTCACATCATCTCACAAAGTGCAAAAACTCACACGGTGTGAATCCTCCTCATCCTTAGCCTTCCTGCTTACAAATATGCTAACTCATGGAAGCACTGGTGTAATTAAGGTACACTGGTGCAGAAATTCATCTTAGTAGCAGCAAGAAACTAGAGGAGCAAAACTGTGTGTGTGTGTGTGTGTGTGTGTGTGTGTGTGTGTGTGTGTGTGTGTGTGTGTGTGTGTGTGTGTGTGTGTGTGCGGCGGGCGGGCGCGCGTGTGTCACCGGAGGCCCCACAATACGATATTATCACGATACTCAAGTCAGGATACGATATTATTGAGATTTTAAATATATTGTGATATGCTGAGTATTGTGATAATAACATTGCGATTCACCAGAGGTCCCACAATATTTTATCAAGATTCTTAAGTCATGATCGATACATGGCGTGTTTCGATAATATATTGGCCAGCTCCTCCCCCCATGCACATGTGTGCTTGTTTGTAGCCTGCTTCTCCTGAAACCTCCGCTCTCCTTACCTGACCTCTCCTCTCTGCCACCTACACTATATCTCACACACGCACGCACACACACACGCGCACGCACGCACGCACACACACACGTGCACGCACGCATGCACGCACACACACACGACATGACACATGCTGATGAATGGTCTGTCATGCTGTTTGTTGATCAGTGAATTATTTATACTTAAGCCTTTAATAATTCAGAAGCCCGAGTCTTAACAAATGACTGCCCTGGTCCCCAGACCAACAGAGTTCACTCTGTCAGACCGTGACACGCGGGGCTGGGCCGTACAGCACTCTGTAACTGCCCTGGTCCCCAGACCAACAGAGTTCACTCTGCCAGACCGTGACACGCGGGGCTGCGCCATACAGCACTCTGTAACTGCCCTGGTCCCCAGACCAACAGAGTTCACTCTGTCAGACCGTGACACGCGGGGCTGGGCCGTACAGCACTCTGTAACTGCCCTGGTCCCCAGACCAACAGAGTTCACTCTGCCAGACCGTGGCACGCGGGGCTGGGCCGTACAGCACTCTGTAACTGCCCTGGTCCCCAGACCAACAGAGTTTACTCTGCCAGACCGTGGCACGCGGGGCTGGGCCGTACAGCACTCACTCTGTAACTGCCCTCCCAATCTGATGTTGACATTTTTGCAAGCCATGAAGATATCCGGCGAAAGAGAGACAGGCATAATTCAATCAGAGCGGAGAGCGAGACGTGTCCCGGGCCGATCACATCAGACTTGACCTTTGACCTCCGCCTGTCCATCGCAAAGAAGAGAGGGGTTGGCTCTGAGGGTCATTTTGTTAAATATCAGGGGTTGGTTGCACAACACGCACAACACACTTTTCCTTAGCTGAGGGACTTGTACTTAAGGGTGTTAGACAGAATCCCTTAAAAATGTGAAGGAATTGAATGCATTGAAAGAGATTTTACAGCTGTAAAATTCTTCCATTTCCAAGGAGACGTTTGCTTGTTTGCACGTGCGCTTGTGACCTGTATATCGTCTCACCTGTTATATTGTCTCACAAAGTTGGCCTAGGCCTATAGATAGTAAAAACAAACAAACAAACAAGAAAGGTACATTAGTCTCATTGTGAATGTACTGGGGAACTGAGCCGCGGCGAAACACCTCACTGTCGGGTGAAACGAAGTGGCTGCATGGTGACTGGAGCAACGAACGGGACAGCTTGGCAGAGGGAATTGGTCAAGTACAATTGGGGAGAAAACGGGTAAAAAAAAATCGAAAAAAGAAAAAGAAAATATAAAAAAAAGACAAAAAATAGAAGAATGTATTTTGTTAGCCGGATTGCTTTTATTTAAATTGCTTTTATTTTCTGTCCATCTGTTGATTGATTGATTGATTTTATGGATATAGCAGAACAAAATCCAAGGGATAGACATGTAAAGGTGTGAACACTTATTTCCAACATGGTCCCTGGTCTTATAATACTATAACACATAACGTCAAATAAACAAAATAGAACAATCAACAATAAAACAAAAATATATACATATAAACCACACAAGTTCAATAAAAAGGCTCACACATTACTTTGTTGATATATTTTTTCATTTTTGGTTAATGCTGCCTAATTAGTGATTGCTGTCAACTCATCAAAAATTATGTATGTTATGAGAGGCATTTTTTTTTTTTATAAATACATACAGTACATAGAGTATACATATTTTTACTGGTCAAAACTGTGCAGCTTCAGATCACTAGTACATAGAGGTAATTGCTCTAGCTCCGCCCACAGTCAGAATACAGCGACAGATAAAACAGTCACTCACAGTCAGTGACACGGAGGAAGCTGCTCATGTATACATACAATGAGATTAGTTCCTTACTACATAGCCATGCCCCCGGTTTCCCTAGTCAGTGGCCAACACACACACACACACACACACACACACACACACACACTGAGGCCCCACCAGACACTTCCAGGTCCCTAACGAGGTCGCTAATTAACTCTCCCACTTGCGCTGGCTCGTTTTCATGCGAGGTGCGCGTTGCTTTTTTGACAGGAGAAAATTGCCGGGCAATTAAATAATCTGAAGACGAACACTCCAGCAGCTGGTATTAACAGCTAAATGTTACATTCATTTTCCAAAAATGTGATTGTGGAGAATATACAGTAAGTGACTGACTGCTATACCGTAGTGTGTTCTAATAAAAATGTGATTGTGGAGAATATACAGTGACTGACTGCTATACCGTAGTGTGTTCTAATAGGGGGCACGGTGGCTGTCGCCTCACTGCTAGAAGGTCCTGGGTTCGATTCCCGCCTGGGACACTGTGGGCGCCGAGGGTGTGTCTCCCCCCCCCACATCCTCAGGTGCCCCCTGCCCAGCTGGGCTACCTCGTCAAAAGGGCCTTTCTGTGTGGAGTTTGCATGTTCTCCCCGTGCTCCCCAGGGGTTCCTCCATACAACATCAGTATGGACCCCCACTAAAAAACATGCAGAAGATCGTCATCTGACCAGTGACGACTACAACCGAAGTTTGTCCCCGGGCGCTGTACACAAGAAAGCTGCCCACTGCTCCTGGCCTGCCCACCGGAGGAAGGACAAGCCTGGATGGGATAAATGCAGAGACTATATTTCACCGCCTGTCAGCATGAGTGTGTGTGTGTGGCCGCATGCATGTGTTGGGTTTGTCCGTCTAGTTCTTCTTCTTCTAGTTCTAGTAGTTGATTGTGGAGAATATAGCGTAAGTGACTGACTGCTATATTGTAGTGTGTTCTAATAATACTGCAGAGAATTGATGAAACAGCACTGTACAAATGTGGTTGTGACAAATGGCTAAATGAGGCTATTAGGGCTGTGGCGATTCACTTATCTCCCGATTCGATACTATCACGATTCTTGGGTGCCGATTCGATTTATATTGCGATTCTTAAGTATTGCGATTCTACGATTATTGCGATTCGATATTACGATTTATTGCGATTTTTGTTTATTTTTTTCTTTTATTTTTTCAGTTTGTTTGCTTTTTTACACTAGATTAGAACATGGGAAAAGTTGAATCATACACTGTATATTATATATCATGAGTAGGGCTGGGCGATATAGTTAAAAACAGGGGCGGACTGGGATCATAATTCAGGCCGGGCATTAGATACCAAGCAGGCCAGGCCGATATGGGCCAACGCGCGTGAAATTTGGGCCGTTTGAAGCCAGATTTGGGCCGTTTGAAGTCCAATTTTACAATGAGATGCACCCACTTTAACCCTGAAGTGTAATTATTACTTCAGACTAACTAATAAAGTAATAAAACCACTAGTAAACCAGTAGGCGGCGCCTGGCCTGCTGTTCAGTGAGTGGCCTGACTGCAAGCACCCAAAATTATTATTATTATTATTTTTTTTAATTTGCGATTATCGATTCTGGAATAAAAGATCGATCCAAAAAATCGTGACATTAAAATCGCGATACTTAGGTGAATCGATTTTTTCCCCCACCCCTAGAGGCTATGCATTACAACGGCACATGTAACTGTCTTTCACTCTGCTTTGCGTCAAATAGTGAATACTTTTTGAGGACTTGTTTAGGACAATAGGACAATACAATTTGGTTGTATTTGGTACAATTTTCACTAAAGCTGTGTTCACACCGAGATATTTATTTTTCGCTCTGTCGCTTGATTCAACCCTTTGGAATCGCTCTGTCGCTCTGTTTAAATCGCTCATCAACAGGCACACGAAATGACGGACATGTGGGGGATATAACGTTACGCAATGTCATGCTGTTTGTCCACTACGAGCCACCGTCATTGTTTACAAGCTAAGCCTATCAGCGTGCTCCTAATGCGAGCTGCATACCGGTAGTACAGACTTCACTTCATGTCAGCTGTCAGCCTGTCAATGCAGTTTGTTGCCACACAATAAACCAGCGGTTTGTTCCAAGCCAGAGTGATCCTTGACTCGCTCTCACACGGCAGCCAATCAGTGTTGAACAGCGAGCGACTGATGCCAGCGTATTTTCGCTCGAGTTGGGATATTTCATCTTGAGCGACGAGCGTATTTTCTCCCTGTCGCTCTGTCTCTGCCGCTCGGACGCCCAGCGATTATTCTCCCAGGCGAATATACGCTCAATCGCTCGTTTGCATTGACTTTGTATGTAAACTCGACGCCAGCGACAAACTTTAATAGGTCGGTGTGAATGCACCTTTAGGTGAAATACACACGTTTGGTGTAGGGGTGTGCCACCTTAGGCACCTCACGATTCGATTCGATTACGATTAAGGGTGCTACGATTCGATTATTAAACGATTATTACGATTAATCACGATTTTCGATGCATCTTTTTCACCAAACAGGATTTTTTTTAAGCAAGGTATATTTGTCAGTATCCATTAATTAAAGTAAACAAACAAATGTACCTCCATTATCTTCAGTTGCGACTGAAGTCCACGCATCACATGTTACAGCCACCCTGCATGCTTTCTTCAGTGATTCCAGTTTCCAGTACTTCGGTTTTGGTCTCGTTTTACAGTTAAGGAACTGCTTTCCGGGCGAAATACCGTATTTTTTGCAAATAAAGCAACAAAAAAAAAGCAAAAAAAAAAAAAAAATTGCAATTTTTTGCAAATCGATAATCGAACATTGTGAATCGATTTTAATCGTCGCGTGACTCATCGCGATGCATCTAAAAAACGATTAATCGGCACACCCCTAGTTTGGTGTGCACGGCCACTTAGGCACCAGCGACCTACTTCAACATGAGACCGTCATACACATGAATATTAACATGTATGATGTGTATAACGTTAAAATATTCATGTATCTACAGTAGAAACATGATATGCAACTTATTTTGGTTTAGAAATGTTACATTTCCATGGATTCCAGAAACGTACAATGCCGACATTTTAGTCTGGCGACTGGGCTGTACAACTCCATCTGAACAGTCGTAAACTCTGCCCATCTGTTAGTTGCAAATAATATCTGACCCAGGGTCTGTGCACACATCGTGCTTGCAGCTCCACTGCAGCCTCCTGGGTCTCCACCCTCTTCTGAGACGTGATGTTTGTCTCTTATTTTGTTAACCTCGCTCGCAATTAACCCCATGCTGCGTGCCAGCCACACATGGGCCTATGCGAGTGCCTGGCGCAGTGTGAATCGCCGCATTGTGTCATCTGTCCTGTGAAGAAAAGGCGTTGGGGGGGGGGGGGGGGGGAGAGAGCTAGCAGTTTTTTTGGGGGTCCGCTATTCTCAGCAGTGTACCCCCGGGGGCGATGACAGCCGTGCAGGGTGGAGTTTGTTTCTGGGAGGGGGATCCCATCGTGACAGGTTCTTTTGTTGGGGGGTGTAGGTGAGGGCTGGTTTTGTGGGGGCCATTAGGAGCACTGGCGATGGCGTGAGTCGCCACCGACGCGGGGCTGGGGGGGGGGGGGGGGGGTGGTCATTGTACGCACTCCATTCTGTCTCCACACTCCGCTACTGCTCAATGGGTGGATTAAAGAATACTCCTGAGTCTTAATCTTTGAACTGCAGAGACACACGCAGGATTGAACTGAGTCGGCCAGAGTGGGATCCCGTGCGGCTTGTGTGTTTTCGCTAAACGCACCGTTCACGACGGCAGCTAAGTGCTACGCTAGCATGTGTAGGTCTCATTTGCATGGCTGAACACAGTGTAATAATAATACATACTGTAAGGGAAGCTCCTGTTTGAGCTGTTTTCACCCTGTTTTTCCCGCCATCATGAGAGAAAAAGGTCAGTTTCTGGTGTGGGGGGGCAGATGGGGGGGGGGGGGGATGGTGTGGGGGGGGGGGGAGGATGGAGGATGGTGTGGGGGGGGGGGGGGGCAGATGGAGGGGGGGGGGGGGGGTTGTGGGGGGGGGGATCCTTGATTTCTTTACAGTTCTCCAAGTTCACCAACTCCAGCAAATGTGCAACAAGCCAACAGGCCTTTTATTGCAAATCTAATTCATTTCTCTAGACAACTGTGAAATTTACCATTGACATTAGAATCATTACCCCAAGGCTAACGAAACCATGATCTCACTTAATAAATGATCTCTAACAAGGAGCTCTCTCTCTCTCCCATTGTGTTAATGGCAGGGGCAGCTGTTAACACCACACAGTAACAACCACACTGCTAACACTGACTCTGGCTCTCTCTCTCTCTCTCTCTCTCTTTCTCTCTCTCTCTCTCTCTCCCAGCCCTTCTGCTTTCATTTGGCTGCTGGGTGGCTATCCCTCTCCAGCCCTCAGACCTGCATTACAGCCCTCAGACCTGCATTACACCCCTCAGACTCTGCATTACACCCCTCAGACCTGCATTATACCCCTCAGACCTGCATTACACCCCTCAGACCTGCATTACACCCCTCAGACCTGCATGACACCTCTCAGACCTGCATTACACCCCTCAGACCTGCATTACACCCCTCAGACCTGCATGACACCCCTCAGACCTGCATTACACCCCTCAGACCTGCATTACACCCCTCAGACCTGCATGATACCCCTCAGACTCTGCATTACACCCCTCAGACCTGCATTACACCCCTCAGACCTGCATGACACCTCTCAGACCTGCATGACACCCCTCAGACTCTGCATTACACCCCTCAGACCTGCATTACACCCCTCAGACCTGCATGACACCTCTCAGACCTGCATGACACCCCTCAGACTCTGCATTATACCCCTCAGACCTGCATTACACCCCTCAGACCTGCATTACACCCCTCAGACCTGCATTACACCTCTCAGACCTGCATGACACCCCTCAGACTCTGCATTACACCCCTCAAACCCTGCATAACACCCCTCAGACTCTGCATTACACCCCTCAGACCTGCATTACACCCCTCAGACCTGCCCCTCAGACCTGCATTACACCCCTCAGACTCTGCATTACACCCCTCAGACTCTGCATTACACCCCTCAGACTCTGCATTACACCCCTCAGACTCTGCATTACACCTCTCAGACCTGCATTCCACCCCCCAGACCTGCATTATACCCCTCAGACTCTGCATTACACCCCTCAGACCCTGCATTACACCCCTCAGACCCTGCATTACACCCCTCAGACCTGCATTACACCCCTCAGACCCTGCATTACACCCCTCAGACTCTGCATTATGCAGTGGCATCATCCCTCAGACCCTGCATAACACCCCTCAGACCCTGCATTACACCCCTCAGACCTGCATTACACCCCTCAGACCCTGCATTACACCCCTCAGACTCTGCATTATGCAGTGGCATCATCCCTCAGACCCTGCATAACACCCCTCAGACCCTGCATTACACCCCTCAGACCTGCATTACACCCCTCAGACCCTGCATTACACCCCTCAGACCCTGCATTACACCCCTCAGACCCTGCATTACACCCCTCAGACCTGCATTACACCCCTCAGACCCTGCATTACACCCCTCAGACCCTGCATTACACCCCTCATTACACCCCTCAGACCCTGCATTACACCCCTCAGACCTGCATTACACCCCTCAGACCTGCATTACACCCCTCAGACCTGCATTATACCCCTCAGACCCTGCATTACACCCCTCAGACCCTGCATTACACCCCTCAGACCCTGCATTACAGCCCTCAGACCCTGCATTACACCCCTCAGACTCTGCATTATGCAGTGGCATCATTACAGCCTCCATCTCAGCAGGCTTCCGGCACCGTTTCTGGATTGTGCCGCAGAGCTTCCGGGTTGCTGGCCGACTCAGGCTCTAACACGATGGCTGGAAAGACAGATAAGCCGTTTTCACACATGCGTACCGGAAAATTACCTGTAAGTCAATATCGGACATTTCCCGGAATTTCCCTTCACACCTGAGCGCTCGCATGTGGGAATATAGCAGCGAAATTGCCTGTATGTTGGGGGGCGGGGCGGCACTGCAGAGCGGGTGGGGAGTGACGTGTGCACTTGGATGGGGAATCCTCCTTATTTTGGGGGTCGGCAAAACTCCGATGGCGAAATAAGTTTGCTTGTCACACAATAAATCACACTCGTTTGTCTTAAGAGGGCATGTATGTTGTATCATTCACATTCGCTAACCAGTCTTTGAACTGAAATATTTGAAGAAGTTGGGATCCATGTCTGAGAGAAATAGCCTGGCTGGTTCGATGTTTATCCGTTCACCTGCGTCGCGTTGAAGCACTTTTTACAGACTGGCTTCGTTTGATGTGTCCGGGCTTGCCTTCGCTGTCGGCAACGTAAGCAAAATACTTCCACATTTCGCTTCGTGCATTTGCTTTCTCAACAAGCGTTGGGCGGCTTGCAAGACTCTCAGAGCTGTCTGTGTCCCTGTCGGGCTGCTGACTGAAGGACTGGCCAGAGAGCGAGCAGGCAGCAGAGAGGGGAGAGGGGGAAATCGGCACGCCCACACATGAAGCTGACATACCGCTCTTATTATCACAAGATCATTTCGCCAGTTTGCTTTAATGTGCGCGAATGATTAGATTATGCCCGCTGGAACATTAAGCAATGTGTGTACACCTCGCCCATGAGAAGGACCGGCAAATGACTTGACACGTTTCACACTTGTGTCCCTTATCGCGGCATACCGCTCTTCTGACTGGCTCGAAACTGGTGAAATGTCCACAATGACGGGGTCGCGCTTATACCGGAAAACAACTTTCACACATGAAGGCATTAGACCGCTTTCCGGTCATTTAGCGGTAAAAAGCGCATGTGGGAAAACGGCTATAGAGAGAGAGACAGAGAGAGAGAGAAACAGAGACAGAGAGACAGAGAGAGAAAGAGAGAGAGAACACTGCAAAAAAATCTCTATCTTAACAAACCATTTAGTCTAATTAGTGAGTCCTAAAATGCCATGTGTTTTGATGATTTTACTCTTTTTTTGAAAAATGACACTCGATTCTACAAAATCGAGTGTAATTTTCTTGATAGTAGTGCAGTGATGTACCCTAACCTAACCTTAACCTCTTCTTCTAACCTGTTTCTACAGTAGACACTGGCACTCTTTTCTGTAAAAAGACTAGAACGACCGCAACGCGGACTTATGCCTCCGCCATTAGTTCATTCTTGAGTCCAAGTGGATGTTGGAGCCAAATTGGAAGAAATTGCATCAAGGCGTTTCTGTGCAGAATTGGATATTTGAGCCAAATGTGAAGAAATTTAGTCAATGTGTTACTGAGATATGGTGTTACCGAGTTTGAAAATGGCATTTGTTAGGCCACTGTGACCTTGACCTTTGACAACCAAAATGGAATCAGTTCATCCTTGAGCCTAAGTGAATGTTTAAGGCGAATCTGATGAAATTCCGTCCAGGCGTTCCTCAGATATCGCGTTAACAAGCTTGAAAATGGCGTTCGAGAGGTCACAGTGACCTTGACCTTTGACCTTTGACCACCAAAATCTAATCAGATCATCCTTGAGCCTAAGTGAATGTTTAAGGTGAATCTGATGAAATTCCGTCCAGGCATTCCTCAGATATCGCGTTAACAAGCTTGAAAATGGCGTTCGAGAGGTCACAGTGACCTTGACCTTTGACCTTTGACCACCAAAATCTAATCAGATCATCCTTGAGCCTAAGTGAATGTTTAAGGCGAATCTGATGAAATTCCGTCCAGGCGTTCCTCAGATATCGCGTTAACAAGCTTGAAAATGGCATTCGAGAGGTCACAGTGACCTTGACCTTTGACCTTTGACCACCAAAATCTAATCAGATCATCCTTGAGCCTAAGTGAATGTTTAAGGCGAATCTGATGAAATTCCGTCCAGGCGTTCCTCAGATATCGCGTTAACAAGCTTGAAAATGGCGTTCGAGAGGTCACAGTGACCTTGACCTTTGACCACCAAAATCTAATCAGATCATCCTTGAGCCTAAGTGAATGTTTAAGGCGAATCTGATGAAATTCCGTCCAGGCGTTCCTCAGATATCGCGTTAACAAGCTTGAAAATGGCGTTCGAGAGGTCACAGTGACCTTGACCTTTGACCTTTGACCACCAAAATCTAATCAGATCATCCTTGAGCCTAAGTGAATGTTTAAGGCGAATCTGATGAAATTCCGTGCAGGCGTTCCTCAGATATCGCGTTAACAAGCTTGAAAATGGCGTTCGAGAGGTCACAGTGACCTTGACCTTTGACCTTTGACCACCAAAATCTAATCAGATCATCTTTGAGCCTAAGTGAATGTTTAAGGCGAATCTGATGAAATTCCGTCCAGGCGTTCCTCAGATATCGCGTTAACAAGCTTGAAAATGGCGTTCGAGAGGTCACAGTGACCTTGACCTTTGACCTTTGACCACCAAAATCTAATCAGATCATCCTTGAGCCTAAGTGAATGTTTAAGGCGAATCTGATGAAATTCCATCCAGGCGTTCCTCAGATATCGCGTTAACAAACATCCGTACGGACGTACGTACGGACATCCAGCCGTACGTACGTACGGACAACCCGGATCCATAATGCCTTCGGCCTGGCTTCGCCGGCGGAGGCATAAAAACAAAAAGTGAAATTGCATTGGAAGCAAGTGGAGTTATCTCACCTCATTGGTAGATCCCCCCCACCACCACCACTTGTTTGCAGAAAAATAAGATTTGAAGGCTTAATATGAGACAAAACAACTTGTTAGGATGGATGGACATTCTTTGCAGTGGAGAGAGAGAGGGGCGATGGCGAGCGAGCCATTGGGAACAGATGTGAGTGACAGCAGCTCTGAGAGAGAGAGAGAGAGAGAGAGAGAGAGAGAGAGATGGGGAGGGGGGGAAGACTAATGGTCTGGAAGAGAGTGTGACCCTCCAGCTGGGCCTGGCCATCAGTGATACTAAACAATGAGGAAGCTGTTCTAAGCAGAGAGGTCAGGGGTCAAGCCAGAGGACAGATCGCACAGCAACACGGAGCAACAGAGCGCACGCAGTCTCGGCCCTTAAACAAATGCTATTATAGACAATGAGGTGAAGCCGGTCACTTCCAAGAGACAAAGAAGAAGGTTGCCAACTGTAATCAAGCACTTTTATCCCCATCATCATCAATTTACATCATTTGAAAACAAAACCTATCAGAATGGCAGCGTTTTATTCCTATAGTCCCCCATAATTGTTTCCTGAAAAGTGAAATCCATTATTGAGACAGCGATGGCGGCAGGAGCGTTTGTCTATCTCCCAAACGACAAGTCATATTTTCTCATCGGCGGAAAATGGAATTGTTCAAATTGTGTTTGCGAGAGGGGCCCCCGTCTAGTGCGGGAAGCACATAATAGGATATTCCCATTTTTCCCTACTCAGAGTTCCAATTTATTGAAGTAACAGAGCAGAAAATGCACTGACAGCTGTAGCACTTTATTGCGAATTAGTATATACATTCTACAGCCCGCGAGAAAAGACAAGGCTCTTTGTATTTCCGTAATTGCCGCAGGCTGCAGGAGAAGGAAGGGGCAATGGCAGTCGAGCAATTACAAGCTAAAGATGACAGGCTATACTTTTAGCTTCACAGCCCATTTGATAAGCTGGGATGGAAGTTGGGAGGAGAAGGTCTGCTGTCACGTGTGGGAGAGAGCAGGTGTTAAACAATATGACTAATGCAGATGCCCTCATCGGTCAACGTTGTTGGTCATGGTGTTTGTCAGCTGTGTACAGCTTTGACTTTATTTTCCCATTCTCATCTCACTCTCTTCTCCACCAACAAGGAAGCAGCAAACCGTGACAGACAAAACGATCAATATCACGTGAAAAGGTGAGTGCAAACCTGCTACAAATGTGCTGAGAGGGCAGAAGGTGGGCGAGCAGGCCCAAGTCAATCTTCACTTAAAGTTGCTACATGTTGCACTTTAAAACACTCCGCCCATTTTCAACCAGCTTTGTATCATTAGAACATCAGTAGTATATCAGAAAACTGTAAACTCTTTTGAAGTCTGTCATTTAATTTGACAGTTATTGAGTGTTAAAGTGTGGACCAGTGACTCAATTAATAACTCATTAACTCAAATCAACTCTCAATAAGAGAGTTGATTTGAGTTAATGAGTTATTAATTTGAGTTAGTGTGGACCAGTGATGTCACTGGTCCACACTTTAACACTCAATAACTGTCAAATTAAATGACAGACTTCAAAACAGTTTACAGTTTTCTGATATACTACTGATGTTCTAATGATACAAAGCTGGTTGAAAATGGGCGGAGTGTTCCTTTAACAATAAATACTCAACATGTGGATGTTGAGAAATGAGTATAAGCACAGTGTATAAATGAGAGCATCACTGGAAAGACTGGCAGCCTCTACACTGCATGTGTATACCTTGTGTAAAGCCATTTGAAATGCCTTTGTGTGCAGAATGTGCTGGATCATTCAACGTGCCTTGCCTTTATGGAGGCAGTGTAGGACAACAGAGGAGAGGTCCCAGGCCTGCAGAGGTCCAGGAGGGTGGAGACCGTCACGGCCTGAGTGTCTATGGCCGTAGAGTCCCTCGGTGATTCCCCGGTGACTTCCAGCGTGTGAAACGGCAGAACACACAGTGCAGAACAGGCTGTTTTGGAGTCGTGGCTATTTGTCAGGGCTGATGTGCTGTTTGGTGTGCAGAGGTGTTGAGCTGTGAAGCGCCTGGGGCTTTGAGAATAAAGAAGGACTCTGGCTAGATGAACGGGCTGCTCTGCTCTGCACAGGTGAACTGCCCAAGGCCTTTGCGATCGCATGGAGAATTGATGTCAAGTGAGAGCGACTTCACAGGTTGGTCAAACACATGCAATGTGCATTGAAATGTATTCCAGCTTGAGTCAAACAATCTTTTGAAATCCTTTTCTTCTGTGATTGATTGATTTTGACTTGTGCGCTGGAACCAATTCAGCCGCCTCAGGGGTGCCAGCCACGCCCATCGGGTGTTCTCGGCAAAAATCAACCACATGATTAAACCAGAATGATGGCAATGAGGCTTTTCAATTTGCAGTGTTGTTTCGTAAAATCAAGCAATGCGTGATATATTCGCAATTGCCGCATTTACAGCGGGCCTTGTGGAGAGCTAGAAGCGCCACAGTCTTTCAACGCTGATGCATTATATGCTGTGCTAACCCTGGGGATGCTAACAAAGTGACGGCGAGTACTTAGGATGTAAAACGCACAAAGCTACAATGTAAACACTTGTCTTCCTTCATATTAGATTTTCCATCATCTTCATTGCTCCTTCTTTTGGCGAGGGGCACATCTCACACGCCGGCGTTTCAATTTGCAACGAGGCCGTTCCAAAGCACATGTTCATTTATTGTTGTTATTACTTTGTCATGTTGGATAAATTGATAACATGACACGACTTGTTTGCTGCCTTGTTGCGCCGGCAGTCTGATGATGAGGTCAAGTGCGTTAACGAATGACAAATGCGGGAGATGGGAGCGTCGCCATCCATTCATTCCACGTCTGTCCTTTCCTCTCTGAGAATTAAGACTATTACTCTGCCGGGGGTGAAGCACAGCGCCCGCTCTCCTCTGATCTCATTCACTTTTAAAAATGACTTACTGTTGGCAAGGAGGAGGATGACGAGAGAGGGCTGCATCCCAAAACTACCTCCTCCTCTACTCCTTATAACAATCAGATCATTCATTAAGGGGAATAGTGTCGCATTTTAATGGTTGTTGAACCAAAATATATAATGTATATATATAATATATAATATATAATATATATATATATATATATATCATAATATATATAAAATATATAATATGATGACAGCTTGCATCTTAATAGATGATGATTGCTCCCTTTAGAGGATAGCGATTAAATTGACATTCTCATCTAGGACACCGAAGTGGAGAAGGTGAACTTTCCTGCCCTTCTTCCTAATTGTTAACTTCAAGTTGCAGTGAAAACTTGTGGTCAAGTCCAGCTTAAAGGAATAGTTCACCCAAAAATGTAAATTCATCACCTCCTCCCCCTCATGCCAAAAGAAACACAGGTGAAGTTTGTCCATATAACACACAGGGAGGTTGCCAGCACAACTTTGCAGCAATCTTCTCCAAAACAACTGGAGTCAACACCTTTTGTTTGGGGCAAATTCCGCGTAGGCTACCAGTTGCACTGAGAACTACTGTAGGAATTTCCCAGTTCAAAGGTCAGGAACGACCCTATGACGTCACATGAACTGAGATTCCCACTTCGAAACTCTAGGGGAACCTCACCATACCCCAACGTCAAAATGCAAGATGGCAGCTCCCGCAGCAACAGTAGTGAAAGCTGTGGTAATACACTATTTATAGCACAGTCTTATTTGTGTCTCATTAAATCAATTGTACACACAGTACTGTACCGTGTTTGTACAGTATGCGCAAAATACAGCAGAATGCGTTGTGATGAACTGTTATTGCTACCAATGGCTAGCCTTACTAGAGCTAACCCTGGCTGGTTTTCCCTCAACTCGGGTGTGACGTCATTCAACTGGGATATTCCTGCTGTAGTTTCCAGTGCAACTGGAATGTGGCACAACTTCACATGTGTTTCAACCGGCATGGGTGAGTAGATGATATCACAATTTTCAATTTGGGGGTGAACCAATTCCTTTCATGGAAAAGGTGAGAGGTTCAGTTCTCAATGGGGCCATACTGTACATGCTAAAAATGTGTGCACTCATGGTACTTGTTAGGCACTTTGGATTAACAAGGGGAAACAATTCACAAAACAGACGTTACTGTATGTTTTCTGTTATGAGGGACATATTTAAGAAGGAAGAAGATGTCAGGAGAGGTGGCGTGTGAATCCAAAGAGGCCAGCAGGTCAAGAGAACTACTGCAACGTGTGGGAAATGCCTGTTCTACATTTGACTTCCAGATTTCTCCTAACGATGGTCATGTTCACGCAGGCTTGGCAGAGATTTAAAAGGAGGAAAGAGCAGAGGAGGCGGTGCAGCAGAAGCCTTGTCGAGGTCACGAGGGCTCGTGATAAAGGTTGCCGGGCTGCGACCCGGTGCAGCGAGCAACCGGGATCGGACGGGCCTCATCGGACAGAAATGTAAGTGTGTGACCCCGGAAAAGCCGAGCACATCTCCCAGTCCCAATTTACAGTGCGCTTTCTTCTTCTCCAAACGCACTATTTCTTGTTTCTCTCACTGGCTTTGCAGGCTGCTCTGAAAGGCAGTGTGCACTTCCAAATTACCAGAGTTCATGAGAAAGGTTGCTCGGCTAAGACCAGAGAACGGCGGCGCAGCCAGAACGGAACGGACATCTGGTCGAGAATGTGAATCTGTGACCCTGAGAAGAAAAGAAAAAAAGCTACAGATTTATTTGTCAAAATTTGCAGCGTGCTTTTTTTTTGAAAGGCCCTGATCTTATGATTTGATTTGTATTCCAGGAGCACAGTGAGAGTTGCACAATTTGCAGTGACCTCACAGTTTTCGCACTGCAGCGAGGAAGAATGTGTGAAGAATCAGCCTAAAAAAAGCTTATTGAAAAGGAACAAGATGCACTCAATACTAGAGCGCTTAAATAGCAGTGAGCGCCGGCGGCCCATAGACAATACATACCATACCTTCAGGCTGCAAACATATCTCCTGCACTCAGGGGACCACTATACTGTCAAAGAATCCCCATTATGTATTATCACAAAGTCAGACAGCAACATCTTCAAAACCAATGTGTCTGTGATGGGCTGAGAAAAAGCTGACAAGAGAGTGCTAAGCCCCCCCTCCCCCCTCCTCTCTAACCCCCCCCCCCCCCCCCCTCTCTTCCCTCCCCCATTTGAGTCACTTTGAAAACTTAGCAGATCCACCTTTTAACAATCCTATGGGGATGAATCAACCTTGCGCTCCTATCTAAGAGGGTACAACCACCACACCTAGAATTACAATGGAAGCACATCAAGGGATGGCCAAGCCTGACTGACAAGCGCTACCCCCCCCCCCCCCCCCCACACACACACACACACCCTCACACACACACCCACCCTCACACACACACCCACCCTCACACGCACACACGCACACACACACACACACACACACACACACACACATACACACACACACACACACACACAACCCTCCATAAAAGAGCACGGGTTTCCTTCATTTACATGGCAGGGCTTTGGACTAGCGGAGAGAAGCTAATCAGGGCTTTCCATGGTGCCATAGCAGGGGCTCCCACTAGTCTCCCCCCACCCCCTTCAGCACCCTCCCCCAGGAGGGCTGGGGGTGACATCCTCTTAGTGGCGGGCTGTGAGGAGAGTTTGCGCCCACCTGGCCTCACGGGACAGGTGGCGTGGGGACCGGGGCGGCGTGCGTCCGGGGGGCTGGTGTCCGTCGGGACATTGACCTCCTTCCCTCCCATTAATACAGCTTTAATTACACCGAGCTGACTGTTCCTGCCCCCCCCCGCCCCACACACTCATCCACCTCCATCCATCCCCCCATGCCTGTCTCTCCCTCTCCACGGGGGACCACTCCTTGCCTCCTCTCCATTAAGATTGAGAGAGAGCGAGGGGAGAGGAGCCTGCAGAGTCGACCACTTTCCACACATGCAGCGGGGAGCCAATACCATTTTCAGCTCCAAATGTCTTTTCACAGAGCGTTTTTTCTCTCTCCCATCGATGAAAAAAAAATGGAGCCACAAAGCAAATTAAAAATGATGTGTGTGTGTGTGTGTGTGTGTGTGTGTGTGTGTGTGTGTGTGTGTGTGTGTGTTTGAGCATGTGTGTAAGCGTTTGTGAGTGATATCATTCAAAAGTAAATCTATTTGTGTGTGCGTGTGGGGGGGGGGCTAGACTTGCTGATATTGTGCTTTTGACAAAACTTGAGGAAAACTCTGGTAATCCGAGATGTGCAGGCGTGAAATATCGGACCAGCCTGCTCAACTAGGCACTACAACTAACCATTATTTTCATTGTCGATTAGTTGTTTTGTATATAAAATGTCAGAAAATGGCGGAAAATGGAGATCAATGTTTCCCAACTTCCAAGATGACGTCCTCATCGTGTTTTGTCCACAAGCCAAAGGTATTCATAGTTTACTGCCATAGAGTAGTAATGAAATCAGAAAATATTCAAATTTAAAAAGCTGGAATCAGATCATTTTGACTTTTTCTTTTAAGAAATTACTCAAACCGATTAATCAATTATCAAAATAGTTGGGGATTAATTTAATAGTTGACAACTAATGGATTCATCAATGCAGCTCTAGTCACAACATTAGGGATTGCAAAGGAAAGATAGGAATGTTATCAACTCTTCCTCCGAGATCTTCTAGCCCTGTTTTGATATTTTGTGTTGTCAGGGAGGACGAGCTGATAACGCTGCGATCTCCCCTTCGTCAATGTGGTAACGAGCCACTTCTCTAATATACAGTATAGTTGCATGACACGACTCTATTAGTCTGTGGCGATACTTCAATGCACTACAACTCAGGAGCCCGCGGGTCTTTCTCCCTCCAACAACCAAATGTTATCAGCCAATTCCAGCGAGGGACGATTGATTGATGTTTCCTTGGATAATAAAGTACAGTATCGCTAACACGTGTAAAGTGTTCCCCAAGCGCCACCTCTGTCTCCTTGATTAATGCCCATTTAATTAAGCCGCGCACTAATTAAGCAATAAATAATGACAAGGTGTGCATTTATGCAAAGATAATAGCAAACCTTGGGTGAAGTGATACCCTGGAGAAGTTACTCAAATGGATCGTTCCTTTGGACAACAATGGATTGAGTTTAAATTAATCTAGTGAGAATGTTTGACCATTGTTATGCAGTGCATTAAACATGTGTGATAATCATCACAATTCCTATTTGGCCCGAGTATATTTAGAAAGATAATTAATATGCTAATAACCATAATATAATAATAATATAATAATCACCATATGAAACAGGCAAAGAACGAATTGTTGCATTGTGTTGCTCTTTCCCCCCTTTTTTTGTTCACATTTCCCCCCCCCGTTCTCTCCCCAATTGTACTTGTCGCAGTTGTTGCTCCACCTCCTCTGCCAATCTGGGGAGAGTTGTAGACTAGAGTAGCACATGCTTCCTCTGATACATGTGCAGTCGCCAGCCGCTTCTTTTCACCTGACAGCGAGGGGTTCCACCGGCAGGACTTAGAGTATGGTAGGAACACGCCAGCCCAACCCCCCCCCCGCCCCAAAAAAAATGTCCCCCAACTGACTAGAGGAGGCAGTAGAGCAGTGACCAGGACACGTACCCTTAACCCGGCTTCCCACCCGCAGACACGGCCAATTGTGCCCACATGGAGGCCTGACCAAGACAGAGGTAACACGGGGGGAACCTGCGACCCTCGTTTTGGCAGGCAGGGAATCTATACCGCTGCACTACCCGGACGACCTTGCTTTCAGTTTTGATTGAAATATCCTTTTCAAACGTCCGCTCTGAAAGTCATTTGCAACTATCTGCAACCCAACCGCAACCCAACACAGCAACTATCTCAGCGACACCATATCGTAGCCCCGCAATATAGGTCAATAAATGCATCAATATTTCAGAGAGTAAGTTGTGGTCGTCAAACGCGGGGACACGCAATGGGCCCATTAATCAAATCACAGCCTACTGTCCCGCACTCCACAACCTGAGCCCCGCAGCACAAATACCAATTTCCTCTTGGTTAGCGTCAGCAGCAGCGGCAGCAGTCTGGGAGCAGCGAGTCAGCTGCTCGCTAACATCCCCGCGCCCGTTTTCTGATCATGCGGTCACACGCCTATTTGCTGTAAATATGCTTCGCCTGCCGCTCCCCGTGTCAAACGTCTGTGCGTACAGACTCCTGATATGTGTATAAGAGGAGCGTTATTTACACTGATTAATGGGCCCGGGCTTTGGCAGGGTGTAAGCTGCTCGCGTCCAGACAGCACTGACAAATAAATCTATCAATCATAAGCGGGGTTTTCTAATCCCCGAGCCATCAGACAGAGTTGCAACCTAAACACTTTGTCACAGAGCGAGCGTAAACACTCACTTAAGCGTATGGTGAACACAGCACTTTAAACAGCTTGAAACACATGGAGAAGAGGAGGCATATAAACACATGAAGAAGAGGAGGCATGTTCATGTTGAGAATGGTAACCTACAGCCTTTTGTTGTGTTACACTAGAAAGGCCACGGGATTTCGGCGGGTCTAAGAATAGGTCAACAAGCCGTCAGTCCAAGCGGATAAAATACAGTTAACACAATACAGCTAACAACACCGGTTTGTATAGAAAGTGGGTTCAGGAGGGATCTTTGAAAGCTGACATCTAGTGATCTTAAAGTAAGTGTGGACGGCCCCTTATAGTGAACTTGGTAGGCGGGTACCTTGAGCCCCAGCAGTGTCTGGTAGCCAGTGGGTCGTGCTGTGCAGTGAGTCACCCTCACTCCCTGACGCCTTAAGAGACACTCTAGTGACATGCTGGAGTCCATAGGTTTTAGCCTCCTTGCTAGAGTGTCCGCCTCCCATGCTGAAGGTTCCCGGTTCGATCCCCAGCTACAGGGAGACGACACAAGGCAGGAGACAACAGCAATGCTCTACCTATTGAGTTACAATGAAGACCACACACTATCACAAAAATCCCCTAATAAACCCATCGACACTGTATAAGTGTTTGCCTTGATAGCATTTCAAAATGAAAATATGAGGTCAAAAATGTGCAAAAACGTTCATTGATGACCCATGTTATTTAGCTGCATCAGAGAGGGGAAAAAGTATGCATAGTCTATGATGTGAATGCATGACACTCTATTAGATTCTCTGGAAACAAGATGTAGGTCCACACCAGCAGCAGTATATCCCATCAGTTTATGGCTCTATTTAACCCTGAGTGTTTGCAGGATGAGTTAAGGTGCACGGGCACAATACTAAGTAGAGACATCAATCGCCAGCCACAGTCCTCATGGGTCCATCAGTTCCAATGTAACAGCATGGCAGTCTATTGCAGAACAAGCCCCTGGTTGCTCTCAACCATCTGTGACTGAAAACAAAGACTGTGATCACATTAACGCCATACAGGAAAGAGAAGAGAACCATATCAAACCATACTGTGGCACTTCCCAGAATCTGCTCAGGGTGACTTCAATAAACCTAGAAGTCCCTTTTAATTAAACATTTGGCAGCAGAAATTCAATTAAGGCAATAATAACCAATTCCCAGAGATCACTAATACATGTTAGACTCAGATAGGAAATTTGCTTGATATCCAGTGTCAATTGCAATTATTTCGCGCTCTCCCTTTTTAGCTGCTTTGCTCGATTACGCAATTGCTATTTTTCAAAACAGAGGCAGCCTGCGTCTCTCAGGTGGCGCCAGGCAATATTCTATTTTCTTCCTCCCTCCAAGAATGCAAATTAATAGTTGTCATCTAGTTGCGGGGCCGTTGTGGGGACAGCAGCACCAACACTCAGTCCCACATGGAACTCAGAGTAAGTAACGCTAAGGGAAACTAATAAGATCTTGCAGGAGGAGGGGAAAAGCAAAAAAAAAAAAAAAAAACGATGATTATCTTTAATCACTAACCTGCCTCTAGTGGCGCCACCGCATTATTCCAGCACCTTCATTCCTTATAGAAATATCTATCACACACAATAGCAGGCCGATGAAAAGAAGCAGCGGCGGCGATGGGAGCGGAATGCCAATGGCCTCATTACTTGTCATAGCACATTGTAACTGGAAATTGCTTCTTTCAGGTTTTGTTTGCTCAGGCAATTACAATAAACTCTGGGCTTTGACACGTTGTTTGCACAGATGTAGCGCATTAATAAACATGAGCTCTAATCTGAATTATTGAACTGCTCGCTGTAATTCTGACAATGGATTTGGAGGCTCTGACGGATGTGGGGACGGGAGGAGAAGAGGGGACGGCCCGGGAGCCCCGGGACAGTGCATCCCCCCCCCCCCCCCCCCCATCAGAGGGGACGGCCCGGGAGCCCCGGGACAGTGCCCCCCCCCCCCCCCCCGTCAGCGTGGCCTCATCACCTGAGAAATCCTCCCAATTCAATGTGGAGAGAGGAGGTGGCCCTGTCGCTATTCCCAAACTCGCTTCAACATGGCCGCGGGACCAAGGAGCCTTCCGCTGCCAGCTAGCTGCCACAATGCGCCCACACTCACCACACTCGCCACACTGACATTTGCTAAGAAAACGGATAACACACGAGACAAATATGGAGGAAGCTGTGTGTGGACAGGGAGGTGTAGTCTCCGAACACTGGGGAAAACATCTTCCCAAAACAGCAGCTCATTCAAAAATGTATAGATATTTCAAGCAAGCCTTCTTATTCTGGAGACGTATATACCCAGCACCGCTGCTTGCCATTTGGGTGCCCTAAGCATAATTGCTTCGTGGTGCCCCCCTCCTCCCAGAGAAAAACACACAAATGCAATCTTGGCCCATGCCCAGATTCATTCATACTTCTCTCTGTCCAATCCAAGCCATCTCCTTCCCTTGCTTTTGTCACTGAACCAATCATCTAAAGCGGTTGAGAGTATTTCAAGTTCTCGTCTCTTACTGTGGTTTCGCTACTCACCGATATGTTGTCACTCTGCAGATCTGCCATTCCCGTGTACGAGTTGTTTTGCCTCGCCTCCTCTGCAGAAACGACTGTGGAAAAGAGTGGAACACTACTGTCAAACAAACGTTAATATCTTATAATATGTCAATATTGATACTTTGCATCACTTATATTTTGGCAGAAGTAGGTTTGGTGTATACTATGATCCCATTGGTTGGGGATGGTTTGAACAGTCTAGGGAGCTGGGACAATGACCAAATAAGGCAATCAGGGTCTACAGAGCCATGTTCTCTTTCAACTCTCATAACCTCACGTTCAGAGCAGTCTAAATCCTGCCTTTTTTGCTAGTGGGGATAATTTTCACATAATGTTTAGCGAATTAGCCTATTTAAAAGTTTGGCCACATTTAATATGAACATCCAACATTGTAACAGTATATATATATATATATATATATATATATATATATATATATATATATATATATATATATATATATATATATATATAGAAAAGCCTAATAGGCCCCCAAGCCTAATAGGCCCCCTTTAAGGGACAAATGTTTCAAAAATCTGCGCTGTATGTTTCATTATGCAGTCTGGGCCATGCATTTTGCATATGTACATGTCCATAATGCACTTGAACAGATGTACCGGCAACGTCGACATCTCATCCTCCAAAAGCTGCTTGTGCTTTTTCCTTCCCTTCAAAGTTTCCCCCCAAAACGCTGGGGAGCCCGACGCTTCCCGGGCCGACGTGCAGGGGGAATATCTACAAGAAGAATGCCGGAATAGCATTTTTTTTGTCCTCCCCTTTTTCGGAGGAATCTTAAGATGTTCAAAAGGCATAGCAGAGGGAGGGCCTGGCCATTCTGAGGAATCAAAAAGACTATGCCGGACTTTGATCACCTGCATCTCATTCAATGCAAAAATTACCGCGTCGGGGTCCTTGGCTCCTCGACATGCGAGCAAGATGGAAGCTTATTATACTGTACACGAGGCAGAGAGTGAAATGAAAGAGCTCTTTTGTCAGTGCTTTGATTACAGTAAGGCATTGTGACTGTTAAGCAGACTAGCAGCAATTACGAGGAGAGCCCAGAAGCCGACAGAGAGGTTAGGAGGAAGAGGGATATAGACAGACAAAGAGCCAGCGGAGAGGGAGAAAGGTGGGGAAAGAGAGGGAGGAAAAGTGATAGAATGGACTGACAAAGCCAACAAATTGTCACTCCCACCTCATCAAATACTGACCAGTTTGGTCAGGAGGACCCCCCCTGGTGTCAGCCTTTTTCCTCATTTTTCAACACCACAAGACCCGAGCCAACAACTTGTGTTACGGTTAGTTAGGCAACTAAAACAACTTGTGTTACGCTTAGTTAGGCAACTAAAACAACTTGTGTTACGCTTAGTTAGGCAACTAAAACAACTTGTGTTACGGTTAGTTAGGCAACTAAAACAACTTGTGTTACGCTTAGTTAGGCAACTAAAACAACTTGTGTTACGCTTAGTTAGGCAACTAAAACAACTTGTGTTACGGTTAGTTAGGCAACTAAAACAACTTGTGTTACGGTTAGTTAGGCAACTAAAACAACTTGTGTTACGGTTAGTTAGGCAACTAAAACAACTTGTGTTACGCTTAGTTAGGCAACTAAAACAACTTGTGTTACGGTTAGTTAGGCAACTAAAACAACTTGTGCTACGGTTAGTTAGGCAACTAAAACAACTTGTGCTACGGTTAGTTAGGCAACTAAAACAACTTGTGTTACGGTTAGTTAGGCAACTAAAACAACTTGTGTTACGGTTAGTTAGGCAACTAAAACAACTTGTGTTACGGTTAGTTAGGCAACTAAAACAACTTGTGTTACGGTTAGTTAGGCAACTAAAACAACTTGTGTTACGGTTAGTTAGGCAACTAAAACAACTTGTGCTACGGTTAGTTAGGCAACTAAAACAACTTGTGTTACGGTTAGTTAGGCAACTAAAACAAATTGTGTTACGGTTAGTTAGGCAACTAAAACAACTTAGTTAAGGTTTGAGAAATGTGTGTTAGGCTTAAATAAGAGAAACGTTAAATGTGGCTGACGGTTGAAATGTACTTAAAACGCTGGGGATCGAACCCCGGGCATCGGCACTGATGGCAAATGTATACGCCCGTCCACCACCCTGCCCACAATGCCCTTACTGTCCTGCCAGTGTTTGATTTCATTGTCACACTCTTGTAGCGTCAATTTCACATGTATGGGAGTGACAGGCCGGGGTACCCAGTGTGTTAAAGAGTGATGCCATGGGGTCCTGACCAAACGTTTTCTGATGAGTTAAGAGTGAAAACAGCCAGACCCCCCCCCCCTCACAGCCAGACGCTCATCTTCTTTACTTCAAATTGGCTAAGTGGGTGGGCATTGTCTGTGGCAGCGGTGTCTGTCACAATTCATCAGTGATGTCATCAGTGATGTCACTTGAGCAATTGTGATGTCATCAGTGATGTCATCAGTCTAGAGTAAATAAGGACGAGAATGGCATAAGAGTGATGGCGCAAAAACGGAAATGTCAGTGAAACACTTGTATTGCAACTTAAAGCACAGTTATGTTTGCTGGTTATTTTGTAGCCTTTGATTCCATACGACAAGGCAGGCAGTATTAGATGAGAAGTATTACCACTTATGTGTTGAGGCCTCCCACCCCCTCCTCATCCCCCCATGCAATAAATATTGACAAAGAACGCGAGCCATCGCCCCGTCACAGCTTGTTAAAAGCAAAGTTTATCGTGTGTTTGCCGTGTGTGTGATGTGTGTGTACAGTATGTGTGTGTGTGTGTGTGTATTTGCATATCACTGTTTACTCCAGAAGTTACTGTGAAGCGCTCGTTTCTCCTTGGGGAGAGCTGCTTGGCAAACACCTCGGAGTAAACAAGGCAACCGGTGACAATATGCTAATCGACCGATTCATTATATTCCCCGCCAACAAGCTCCGCCTCGCAGAAGACATCTCCAACATCTCCATCACACCTCGCATTTACCATCCAGCACTGCTCCACCCCTCCCGCCACCATCTGATTAATATCTCATCAAGCGCTCCACTTTCCCTCTGAACGGCACATCAGTCATGTGGCTGAACGATGCCTCTCGTCTGACAGCGTCAATCTTATGAGATTGCGCCGGGGTGATATTCTTGAAAATGGCCGCCAGATAAAGTTGTTCACCTCAAAGTGTTTCGCAGATGGATGCCGGGCCTGTCAGAGGTGCCCTCAGAAAGAGGGATGGTCCCACAGAAACTGTACCATCCAGGCGTCTGGGTAGTGTAGCAGTAGATTCCCTACCTACCAACAAGAGGGTCGCAGGTTCGAGCCCCCGTGTTACCTCCGGCTTGGTCAGGCGTCCATCCAGGCCCTGTCTGCAGGTGGGAAGCCGGATTAAGGGTACTGTATGTGTCCTGGTCGCTGAACTAGTGCCTCCTCTGATCGGCCAGCTCGGGGGGGTCTGGGGGAAATAGCGTGATCCTCCCACATGCTGCATCCTGCCGGTGAAATTCCTCGCTGCCGGGTGAAAAGAAGTGGTGGGCGACTGCACATGTATCGGAGGAAGAATGTGCTCGTTTGCAACTCGTGAGACGTGCTTGTTGATGAAGATGCTGGAGAAGCTGCAGGCAGGCAGGCTCCTCCTCCAGCTGCACTGTAACAGTCAATAACGTGCAGATGAGCCCAGACAAAGGAACAGGAGGGTAGAATGCAATAAGCTTCCGTGTTAATTGAATTGGACAATGGATTGGATTTATTAACTCCACCAATATTTACTTTGTTGCCAGTGGCCTCAACTCATTACTCTCCTATGGATTTTTCCTCCTACATGTTTACCATTGTAAGTTAATAAGAGCATTAGAACATATTGGGCTGCGTGGCTCACATTTCCACAAGCTACTGTCCACAGAAAAAAAAGCGCATAGTGATCTACTGAGAGGGGGTAAAAGTCTTGACATAGATGCATATTTGTGTATTGATTTACCAATAGAAAGATATATATTGTACGACGATATATATTGTACGTGTACGAATGGATGTGTGACTAAGCTTAGCGTGCATTGCCCAGCAATATTTGTACATCCAAATGACTCGAAAATTATTTTCATTTCACTAAATAGTCGACTGTGAAAGTAAGATTTTTTTAACATACAAGTCTGTCAGGATACAGTCAGGATTGCCTTTTGGGAGGGTCTGGTGAGACGAAGGAGGAGCGCGGCCTGGATTAACCCACAGAGCCTTAGCCCTCCATGCATCGAAGGGTCTTTCAATGCTGCGGTGTAGCACTAGCTCTATTGCAGCGGATTGGGCATGATCAACCCTTCCGCGGGCAACGCTGCAGACAGAGTAGGAAGGCTGATCCGTGAGCGGCTGCTTCCAGGACGCGGGTCGGGGTCTTAATCGGCCTCGGCTGGGTCTACTGGGCGAGGGTGTATGATGTTGGATAGACCCGAAACACCTTACGACCCCAGTTAACATCACTGATAACGCGTCCGAGCGCATGCTGTAGCATTGTATTTTGAATCGTTTGTAACAATAAAAAGAAAACAGCATGCTGTTTAGATATTAGGGTTTACAGATGCTCTTTGCAACTCTGACTGGGCTGAAGTTTTCTAATATTGTAGCTGATATTAAAAGTAAATTATACCAACAATAGCATTCAATCATCTTTTAGAGAGTGAGAGGAGAGGAGAAACTCACATTTTGCATAAATTGAAAGCCGCAGCCTCGTCGCTCACTCAAAGGTTTCAATTCTCGTGCTGACTCTTGTGGGAGCGGTGGAGTCAGGAGTGCCTCTGAGCTTTGTATTCTCGTGCTGACTCTTGTGGGAGCGCTGGAGTCAGGAGTGCCTCTGAGCTTTGTATTCTCGTGCTGACTCTTGTGGGAGCGCTGGAGTCAGGAGTGCCTCTGAGCTTTGTATTCTCGTGCTGACTCTTGTGGGAGCGCTGGAGTCAGGAGTGCCTCTGAGCTTTGTATTCTCGTGCTGACTCTTGTGGGAGCGCTGGAGTCAGGAGTGCCTCTGAGCTTTGTATTCTCGTGCTGACTCTTGTGGGAGCGCTGGAGTCAGGAGTGCCTCTGAGCTTTGTATTCTCGTGCTGACTCTTGTGGGAGCGCTGGAGTCAGGAGTGCCTCTGAGCTTTGTATTCTCGTGCTGACTCTTGTGGGAGCGCTGGAGTCAGGAGTGCCTCTGAGCTTTGTATATTGGGCTTCTTGAATTTCATACCATTTTCCAAATTGCACGGCTGTGTTGCACATTTTAGTTAAAAACTTGCTGATTGGCAAAGTAGTTCCCGCCCCCCTTGCTCGCACAACACCCATCTTCGAACGTGGTTTTCATTGTGATGTAAAGTACACACCTGCTTTAAGTTTTGTGATTGCATCTTGCATGGTTGTGATGCTATCACATTTACAAAATCTGTCCACAGACATGTAAACACAGACATGTAAACACAGACATGTAAACACAGACATGTAAACACAGACATGTAAACACAGACGCAGACTCACAAGGTGAAAACAATAGCCACACACTGCCACAGCTAGTAATGACCTGATGGTTGTATTTGCAAATATGGAGAATGCAGTTATCAGTTTGTTATTCAAGGGCTTAAACTATCCTGTAAAAAGCACCACAGTTTATTTTCATTCTTTGCTATCATTTATTTAGTAGAAGGAGGTGTCACATTTGTCAAAAATGTGTATATCAGAACTGGCAATGGGCTGCTCCACTGAGCATTTGTATAATTATTAACCATTTTGGATTTTGTGTAGATTAAGAAAATAAATAAACAAATAAATAAAAGGCTTGGCTCATCATATTCCATAAAAGCAGATTTCCCAGTTATGAAGCGTTTCCAACTCCTGAGACACAACTCATAATTCATCAGAGCAGTGGGGTTATTTATTTCCCCTGGTTTTAATATGTTACAGGCGAGCGCCCGTGTGTCTTTCTGCCGTCGGAGCGTTACAACACAGGGGCCGGTGCTGTCGCGGGCCGCGCCGCGCCGTACGGCCCAGCCCATACCATACCTGTGGTGCCTTTCATGCTTCAGGGCCCTCTAATTTCAATGGGATGTTGCACATATTTCATGGACACATCCCTGCAGGAGAGGGGGGGGGGGGGGGGGTAGGGGGTCTCGCGCAGGAGGGGGCAGATGATGGACCGTGCCTCTTCCCCCTGTGCGTCACAGGCCGTCCGCTCTCCAGCAGAAGGTTCTGGATCATTTGGTGGCTCTGCTGAAGCTGACCAGCCACAGTGTGGTGTCACCCTGCGTGAGAGTGTGTGACAGCACAGAGGGCAGGAGGACCACAGAGCAGGTACAGTAGTGTGGTGTCACCCTGCGTGAGAGTGTGTGACAGCACAGAGGGCAGGAGGACCACAGAGCAGGTACAGTAGTGTGGTGTCACCCTGCGTGAGAGTGTGTGACAGCACAGAGGGCAGGAGGACCACAGAGCAGGTACAGTACAGTAGTGTGGTGTCACCCTGCGTGAGAGTGTGTGACAGCACAGAGGGCAGGAGGACCGCAGAGCAGGTACAGTACAGTAGTGTGGTGTCACCCTGCGTGAGAGTGTGTGACAGCACAGAGGGCAGGAGGACCGCAGAGCAGGTACAGTAGTGTGGTGTCACCCTGCGTGAGAGTGTGTGACAGCACAGAGGGCAGGAGGACCACAGAGCAGGTACAGTACAGTAGTGTGGTGTCACCCTGCGTGAGAGTGTGTGACAGCACAGAGGGCAGGAGGACCGCAGAGCAGGTACAGTACAGTAGTGTGGTGTCACCCTGCGTGAGAGTGTGTGACAGCACAGAGGGCAGGAGGACCACAGAGCAGGTACAGTACAGTAGTGTGGTGTCACCCTGCGTGAGAGTGTGTGACAGCACAGAGGGCAGGAGGACCACAGAGCAGGTACAGTAGTGTGGTGTCACCCTGTGTGAGAGTGTGTGACAGCACAGAGGGCAGGAGGACCGCAGAGCAGGTACAGTAGTGTGGTGTCACCCTGTGTGAGAGTGTGTGACAGCACAGAGGGCAGGAGGACCACAGAGCAGGTACAGTAGTGTGGTGTCACCCTGTGTGAGAGTGTGTGACAGCACAGAGGGCAGGAGGACCGCAGAGCAGGTACAGTAGTGTGGTGTCACCCTGTGTGAGAGTGTGTGACAGCACAGAGGGCAGGAGGACCACAGAGCAGGTACAGTAGTGTGGTGTCACCCTGCGTGAGAGTGTGTGACAGCACAGAGGGCAGGAGGACCACAGAGCAGGTACAGTAGTGTGGTGTCACCCTGCGTGAGAGTGTGTGACAGCACAGAGGGCAGGAGGACCACAGAGCAGGTACAGTAGTGTGGTGTCACCCTGCGTGAGAGTGTGTGACAGCACAGAGGGCAGGAGGACCACAGAGCAGCTACAGTAGTGTGGTGTCACCCTGCGTGAGAGTGTGTGACAGCACAGAGGGCAGGAGGACCACAGAGCAGGTACAGTAGTGTGGTGTCACCCTGCGTGAGAGTGTGTGACGGCACAGAGGGCAGGAGGACCACAGAGCAGCTACAGTAGTGTGGTGTCACCCTGCGTGAGAGTGTGTGACGGCACAGAGGGCAGGAGGACCACAGAGCAGGTACAGTAGTGTGGTGTCACCCTGTGTGAGAGTGTGTGACAGCACAGAGGGCAGGAGGACCGCAGAGCAGGTACAGTAGTGTGGTGTCACCCTGCGTGAGAGTGTGTGACAGCACAGAGGGCAGGAGGACCACAGAGCAGGTACAGTAGTGTGGTGTCACCCTGCGTGAGAGTGTGTGACAGCACAGAGGGCAGGAGGACCACAGAGCAGGTACAGTAGTGTGGTGTCACCCTGCGTGAGAGTGTGTGACAGCACAGAGGGCAGGAGGACCACAGAGCAGCTACAGTAGTGTGGTGTCACCCTGCGTGAGAGTGTGTGACAGCACAGAGGGCAGGAGGACCACAGAGCAGCTACAGTAGTGTGGTGTCACCCTGCGTGAGAGTGTGTGACAGCACAGAGGGCAGGAGGACCACAGAGCAGCTACAGTAGTGTGGTGTCACCCTGCGTGAGAGTGTGTGACAGCACAGAGGGCAGGAGGACCACAGAGCAGGTACAGTAGTGTGGTGTCACCCTGTGTGAGAGTGTGTGACGGCACAGAGGGCAGGAGGACCACAGAGCAGGTACAGTAGTGTGGTGTCACCCTGTGTGAGAGTGTGTGACAGCACAGAGGGCAGGAGGACCGCAGAGCAGGTACAGTAGTGTGGTGTCACCCTGCGTGAGAGTGTGTGACGGCACAGAGGGCAGGAGGACCGCAGAGCAGGTACAGTAGTGTGGTGTCACCCTGCGTGAGAGTGTGTGACAGCACAGAGGGCAGGAGGACCACAGAGCAGGTACAGTACAGTAGTGTGGTGTCACCCTGCGTGAGAGTGTGTGACGGCACAGAGGGCAGGAGGACCGCAGAGCAGGTACAGTAGTGTGGTGTCACCCTGCGTGAGAGTGTGTGACGGCACAGAGGGCAGGAGGACCGCAGAGCAGGTACAGTAGTGTGGTGTCACCCTGTGTGAGAGTGTGTGACAGCACAGAGGGCAGGAGGACCGCAGAGCAGGTACAGTAGTGTGGTGTCACCCTGTGTGAGAGTGTGTGACGGCACAGAGGGCAGGAGGAGCGCAGAGCAGCTACAGTAGTGTGGTACATAACATTGCATTACATTACATTGCATTACATTACGTCATACGCTTTTATCCAAAGCGACTTACAATAACATAAATAAAATATAGCCGCAAGCGGCAATGGCAGGGGTTCAAGCCTTGCGCAAATTGAACACCTACAGTAATAGTCATTGAGGCAAATGTGTAGGGTTCAGGTGAACATGTGGAAAAAATTTCGGTCGGTCATGAAGTTATAACAATTTAGCTGAGAGGCCACGCCCTATCACAACTTTAATCGTTAATATCTTCGAAACGAAAGTAGATTTCAAAGGTTTCAAAAAATTTGTAGAGCTTGCTCCATAGATGCTTCCTGGCGATTTTGGTGGAAATCGGTCAAACGGTCTAGGAGGAGATGTCGAAAATGTGTTTTCCAAACTTTTCAAAATATCTCAAAAATTTTCCAGACGTCCTTGAGCCAAATTTGTAGAGCAGGTTCACCTGAACATGTACAAAATGTTACAAAAATATTTCTTGAGCAGTAACCAGCCACCAATATCTGTCATTGTGCCAAATTTCAGGTCGCTGCCATTTACCAAATCACGGGAATTTGCGTCGGGGCAGATGAACAACAACAAGGACAACAAGGACAACAAGAATAAACCAGCACAAAAACAATAGGGTTTCAGCCCCTTCGGGGCTTGAACCCCTAATAAACCAGCACAAAAACAATAGGGTTCCAGCCCCCTAACAATAAATAACATAAATAAATAACAGAGAAACTATGATCAAAACAGTCATTCTACTACATTCTCTCTGATGGGGACCGACCCCCTGGAACACTCAAGTACCCCTGCTGGTCCCTGGACACCATGTTGAAAACCACTGCTGTATACATTTGAAGAAGTCATTAAAGTCTGGTCTCAAAATCAGGCAACAACTTCCTTTTGAATATTCTTGAAGCCATGATCATGACTCAAAACACTAGTAACAGAAATAATAATAACCTACAAGGACTATTTCTTACATTGATGTCATGTAATGTGCGACAAGTTCAACTTGGGAGCTCCCGAAAACACAGTGCATCCAAAACACCAAAAAAACCAGGAAAAATGGGCGTAGAGGAGACGATCTTGGCCTGAAACAAGTGACAAGATCTTGAAATATGTCAACTCGTTTTCAGTGGATTTTTCCCACCCCCATTAGCAGATTTGTTCACTTGTTTGAAGAAAAATCTGATTTAATGGCTTGTTAAGATATCTGCACTTAGGCCACCCACATATAAAGCACATAAACAGCATATATGTCTATCAGTTTCACAGCATCACTCTCGCAGTGTGTTGGAGCAGACAGCGGGGTGTTAGCCCAGCTGTTTGGGTTGCCTCTCCTCAGGGCTACAATAATGTGCGATCCTAATCAATACTGGCTGCCCCAAGAAGAATAGATCATGGAGCTACAGCTGGACTCGACCCCACATCACTGTCCATCCCCCCTCCAGTTGTGAATCAGCATCCTCTTCCTCCAGAGGACCTGTGTGCCCCCCACCACCACCCCCAAACACACACACACACACACATACACACACACAGAATCTGAACCTTGACCTTTGACATTCGCCCCCCCCTAACCCCTCTGTCTGATGGCCTATCGATTACGTCTGGTCTTGCCTGGGTAATTGTTGCCTCCTAATGACTTCACGTGTGGTTTTGTTTTGCCGTCTGAAATATTGCACAGCAGCACTGGAGCCCACAGGACAAACGTCTCTGCTCGTTTCAGGAGATTAGAGCGCCCTGGTCGACGGACGATCGCCGGACAATCGCAGATGTGGCTCTCTGAACTCAAACGGAGAAATAATTGCTTTTCCGCAACGTGGTTATATTTCAAAATTGGAATGAGACGCTGAAATAATGGTGAAAGTAATCGGGCATGTTTTCCGGCTTCCCTGAAGGGGCCCTTTGGAGAGATTTGAGCATGTCATACAGCGCACACACAGGCCGCCTCCTACTGTCCAATTTCCTGGCCTCATTGGCTGGGTAACCATGGGGAAATGAGAGCGCTGTGTTGTGGAGGGACTTGTCATGGACGGCACTTCAGCAGACCGCTCTGTGTTTTGGTATTAAATGGACTCTTCAATGGAGTCTTGTAGATAAATGTGTGGTCAGGTCACAGACAGCACCATTTCACACACGTTAATATATCGTCTTTGTGGTGAGGAAACGGAGAAATTCACTAAAGCAGTGTAGTGCAGCGGCAGATACCCTGCCTACCAACACGAGAGTTGCAGGTTCAAGCCCACATGTTGCCTCCAGCTTGGTCAGGCGTCCATACAGGCACAATATTGGCCGTGTCTGCAGATGGGAATTAAGGGTATGTGTCCTCGTCGATGCACTAGTGCCTCCTCTGGTCACTTGGGGTGCCTGTTCGGGGGAAGGGGAACTGCGTGATCCTCCCACACGCTACATCCTGCCGGGGGAAAAGCCTCGCTGTCAGGTGTAAAGTAGCGACTGGTGACTGCACATATATCAGAGGAAGCATGTGCTAGTCCTCAACTCTCCCCAGATCGGCAGAGGGGGCGGAGCAATGACCGGGACAGCAGGGGGAATTGGCCAAGTATAATTGCGCAGAAAATGGGACGGGGCGGGGGGGGGGGGGGGAGGGAGTCAGGAAGAAAAAGTGTTGTCCATTTCCTCCACTGCCTTAAAAATGTGACAAGATGTCACTGGTCCTGTTGCCATTGTATTAAAAATGAAAGATAAGATCTTTGTTGTCTGTCATTGATACAGCCATGAAAGATCTCAAAATCGCCTGGGCAAATTGAGTTTGTTGTGTATACAAGTACCTGCCAGATTTAATATTGAATGGACGATCCAAAATGGATTTTTGATCCCGGGAAAATGAGGGGAGATGTCGGTAACAACAAAAAATAGGAAGGAGAAAAAAATCCATAACCCTCTCAAGCTAAAACCCTGCTCCCGGGTGTGGAATACATTATTCTCTCCCCTTGCTCTGTCTCCTTCCCTTTTTACCAGTTGTTTTCATGTAAAGAAAAACCTTGAGGGCTTGACCTCTGCGTCAGTTTGCCTTTGGCGATCCACAGATTGCAAGTTTTCAATGCCCGATCCTCCGGGAGGGATTCAAGTCAAACCCTATAAATATTTCAAGACTATTTCTTGCTCCCTAGACCTCTTACTAACACACTCGCCTCTGCTGGCAAGCGAATCCTGCCTGTTTACACTCGCCACTAACTTGTCATCACTTTAAATTCAGCCTTGTGCAGTGGCTTAACGAGAGAGGCAGATACTACCAGAACCATATGTTTACATGTTTTGCCAACAATCAGACTCCCTCATTCAAAGGAGGGATGCTGACCGTCAATATTTTTCCAAGTCAGTTTTTGGAGGGGGAATAAAAAAAAAAAAATTGCTTAAGCTTAAAACTGATTGCACTTTTTTTTTCTCGCCTTATGTGTGAATGACAGATATCAGCGAGAGTAGGATCTCGTAAAAATTAAATGTTGAAGTGTTGGGAGTCTTCAGAGATACATGTCGACATCTGGTCGCCATCTGAGGGAACCTGGAGCGAGGCCAAGCATACTCCAAAAAATGAAAATGACTTCATTATGAGGGAATTATCACTGGGTACTAACAGGCTTGGCTGGAACAATCTCACAAACCGTGGGACCTGTTCAAAATCAGCACCAATCTAGTATAGGAAAGTTTGTTCTAAAGATATAAATAAGTGAATAGATTTAAATAAATCTAGCAAACAAAAGCAAAACAGTTTTAGCCGGTTGACTGGATAGGTCGCTCATGTCAGTTTCTCTTCCTATTTAAGACATTAGTCCAAACCAGACTGAAGGCAAGGCACACACTGCACACTTTTAATTTGGCACCTTTCTGCCTTTGAACTAAAAACTCATTGCCTACAGAATATTTGATGATGATGCTTATGCAGCTGAGCAACAATGCCACCATTCTCCAGCTCTAATGCAAAATGACATTATTTGTTCAGATGAAAATGAGCGCTATTCAAAATATGGTATTTTTACCGAGGCTCTTAGACTCTTTGAAGTGATAAAAAACGGCTCTTCGAGGAAAAACAAAATACAACAGGCAGTGGCTTAACAGTTTTAATTGTTGCTTTAAACAAAGGGATAGAGGCGGTATAAGAGGATCAGCGTGACAAAACAGTCCCAGCGGTCCCTCTATCAGACACAATACTCAACATTAACAAAGCAGAGAACAAAACCACGTTGGAAAACTTCCAGGAAGACAGTTTAACATCGGCTCTGGTTTAATCAAACACGCTGTAAAGAGTAGAGGCACATCAGGCCTTCATAGCCAATGACAAACACACTGTAAAGAGTAGAGACACATCAGGCCTTCATAGCCAATGACAAACACACTGTGAAGAGTAGAGACACATCAGGCCTTCATAGCCAATGACAAACACACTGTAAAGAGTAGAGACACATCAGGCTTTCATAGCCAATGACAAACAAACTGTAAAGAGTAGAGACACATCAGGCCTTCATAGCCAATGACAGACACACTGTAAAGAGTAGAGACACATCAGGCTTTCATAGCCAATGACAAACACTCTGTAAAGAGTAGAGACACATCAGGCCTTCATAGCCAATGACAAACACACTGTAAAGAGTAGAGACACATCAGGCCTTCATAGCCAATGACAAACACACTGTAAAGAGTAGAGACACATCAGGCCTTCATAGCCAATGACAAACACACTGTAAAGAGTAGAGGCACATCAGGCCTTCATAGCCAATGACAAACACACTGTAAAGAGTAGAGACACATCAGGCCTTCATAGCCAATGACAAACACACTGTAAAGAGTAGAGACACATCAGGCCTTCATAGCCAATGACAAACACACT
>NC_139625.1:73387690-73407825 GCF_964638095.1 Poromitra crassiceps
CTTACCTCAGCCCTATTCTGTCTCTCTTTAGTGGATTCATTTAATGGTCTCTCGCCCTCGTCCCTCCGTCACTTATGAAGGAGCGGGGGCCTCATCTTGATACTGACCCTGCCGTCTCCCACGCAGGAACCCCCACCGGGGCTCCCGGGACGCGGCGGGAGCGGACAGGCGGAGATAACTTAGGCCGCCATATTGTTTGAACAGCATTTGACTAAGCCGAGCGCTCTCTTTAATATTTACATTGGTGCATCGGAGGCTTCAGAAGCGCTTTAGGCAATTACACACATGACCAAGTCGATAGCCACAGAAACAGCAAAAAAGCTTTTATCAAGCCGGCAGGAGAGGATTGCCAATTGGGCGGCCCGGCCGCTGATGTCGTTTGCATTTCAATTAAAAAAAAGAGCCGTGGTTCTGCTCTTTTATTCAAAGTCAATGTCGTAAGAAGGATCCGCAAAATGCAGCCGGAATCAAGTATTTTGTGTATAGTGTAATAACATCACACAAGCTGGCGTTTGGTTATACAATGCAATATTGGGATATTCCAGTGTAAAGTGATGCACACCACTGAATAGTATAGTGTGTTTTTTTACATACACAAATGAAAAGGAGGAAAGTGTAGTAAATGTGTGTATGTGTCACATGTGTATGTGCTGTTGTCGAATGTCGATTGCATAGACTCTTATGGGTTGAGTAAATCCTACAAGCTTTGGGATTATGAAAGCATAACAAAAAAACATATTGGATAAACTCAAAACTGCATGCTGGTCAATATGAAAGCTTTTTAGTAGTTCCCGAAAAGTTGACCTCAAGGTTTCCAGTTTATCATTTAAATGTACTATCCCTCACCCTGTTTGTGTATGTAAGCAAATAAACAATGAAAACTTTACCTCAAAGTCATATCTGATGAAACATATACACATACACACTTTCTTTTTCTCTACAGTGAAAAGACTTCAAAGCAAAAACTCACGGGTCAAAACTCGCATCGCAATTTCGTGCCGTATATTCGCATCGCTCTTGATGTGTAAGGACCTTAAGTAATAATAATAATAATAATAATAATAATAATACATTTTATTTGATGGCGCCTTTCATGACACTCAAGGTCACCTTACAATCAATAAAAACATACAATGAAAAGATAAAAACAGTACATACAGTAATTCACAAGTAGCAATAGGCAATAATAAGACAAATAATAATAATAACTAGATGGTCTACATTTCCTAACAAAAATGTAATTGTGCTTGCTGTCCTCGCCATGCACCGCCTGGCTTCCAAAGTCCCTGCCCATGGACCTAGGGGGACTAAGTAGTTATGGGGGTGCCTATGTGAGTAAAAGGACTTTGGAGTAGAAGTACTTGGTAGGTGGGGAAGTCAGACTGGTTGTAGCCTACTAGAGAGACACAAAAGGCTAGCCCAATCTCTGCAATCTAAAACTACATTACCTGCAAACTACAGCATCAATAATTACCATGTATTGTAAATGTCTCCAACTGTCTCAAGGAAAATAGGACATGATAACCTCCAGAGAAGTAGTATTCCTTGTAGTGTCATTCATGTTTATGGTTGCGACAACAACTGTTTACAAAACTAGCAGGCTTACCAGAGCTGCAAACACACAAGTGAAAAGCTATCAATGGCTGCATCTAATCAGCCAGTAACTAATGTAGGCTATGTTCCATTATGTTAGTGTAAGAAGTCAAATGTACTGATAATAGTCCCTGGTCACCAAAGTAATGTTACCCTTTTAGTTTTGTTACAGAGTTGCTGATCGGTTGTCATGTGTCCAGTCAGCCAGAGAAGCTGCTTGGGTAGCATGCTAACTAACGCCTAACGCAGTGGTTCTCAACTGGTGTAGCCTCAGGACCCACTATTTTCCTTGTCATGAAGTCGCGACCCAAATTTCAGATTTTTTTTTAAATCACTCAAATTTATTGCACAAAAAATTGCGCATTTATTTAATACACAATGCCTTCATGCACTGTCAAATGAACAAAAAAGTGCAACAGAAGTGCAACTACGGCTAAAAACCAATTGAAATAAGGCAGACTTGAATTACAGGCCTATATGTTTTTAAATTTAAACAAGTCAAACTGGTCATGGTCAGAAAGTCTTATTTGAACTGTATGAAATATGAAATAAAAGGCAGACTTTTCTTGAATCACAGGCAGGCTATATGCTTTTTAGTTAAACTGGTCATAACTTTTAATTAAACTGGGGCCATGCTAATCCAGTTTCAATCATCTGAATTGAACTAAAATTAAATATGAAATGAAAAGGCAGAGTTCTCTTGAATTACAGGCAGAGCATATGCTTCAGCTTGTTAAACAAGTGAAACTGGTCAGGCTAATCCAGTTTCAATAATCTGAATTAAAAAAAAAAAAAAAAAAAAAAAAAAGTACTGTACTGTAAAAGTCCGCGACCCAATCAAAACGGCCCCGCGACGCTACCCACCAGTTGAGAAACGCTGGCCTAACGCTAGCATTAGCTCAATTAGCTTGTTGCAACTAGTCCCAAACATTGATGAACAGTGTGTCCTAACGCCAGGGGGACAAGGTGTTTGTTTTGGCTGGCTGAGGTTAGCCTATAAGGCACAGTTGTTGTGGCTAACAGCCTCCATTCACACTAGGCTATTCACACTAGGCTATCTCTTCCATTATGTTTTCAAACCCAGCTGGCTGTATAAAATGAACAACCACAAAGTGGTGACACTTACCCATGGGTTCAGTTCATTTTGTTCATTCATTGTTTTCTGGACATGTTACCATGCTACATTAACACAGCAGGTAACAGAACAGACAGGCCTCCCATGGTTGGCGACAAGTGTATATCATTGTCTCTACCCAAGATGCAACACTGCTCTACCCAACATGCAACGCTGCTGCTCAGAGCTGCTCTTTAGCTCTATTAATCTGGTCAAATCTCACCGGATTCCTGTTTCCAGTACACTTTTAGCATTTGGTTTTTAACAGAGAAGAGTTGGAGCTGCTGAAAACATACAGTATACAAATGAGAGGGAGACCATGAGTGATATACCCACTGAGATACAAGCATAGGTGTGTCTGTTGTCTGTATAATAGCGTGCGTGCAAGTGTCAAGTGTCATACAAGAAGGAAGGCTGGCCATAATGAGAATGAATCTGCACTTCCTGCCGCCCTTCAAAATAAAACCATTTAGAAGGGACAGGCACTGAATGCTGCTATAGCGCCCCCTAAAGGCTAAATGACCAAATACTTCTGATATAGGCTCAGAGTACATCCCTCCACACCTGTACCAAGTTTGGTTAGCATCGGACGATCTTTGTGAAATAGGCCCCACCCACAGAAAGTTGGAAGTGGATTATATCGCAACGGTGTGTTTTTTTTTTAAACTTCCAAATCAGTGTTGTGCAGGACAGTCCCCACATGATGTGTGCGTTGGTTTGGTGAAGATTGGACAAACTTTCAAGGAGAAATCGCAAAAAAACTGTTTTGGACAAAATGCAAAATGGCGGAAAATCTAGTCAGACGCAAATGGGCGTGGCCTAGTTGAGTAGATGCGGGAGGACCCAAGGAATCCAGGGAAAAAAGAATTTTGATGATAAACCCTACGGTTCAAAAGTTATGGACCAAAAGGTAAGGAGGGCTGTTATAGCGCCACCATATGGTCAATTGGTGCAATTTTTTCGGGGATAGTAAAAGACCCCTCAGTGCACCTGCCTACCAAGGTTCGTAGCTCTAGCTGTTATGGTTTCTGAATTACAGCTAATTTACTGCAAGATTTTGCAAGATTTTTCCAAACCCCATGCAAGTCAATGGGGAAAAAAATGGCGCTTAATGGCGAATTGCGGCCAAACCGCTTTCACAAACCCTTAACAAAGTCATAGCATACATGTCCTCAATAAGCCGGTCATTTTGAGATCTGGCATGTCTATGTGGCGCAAAAATTGGGGGCGTTGTTAGTCGGACAAAAAGTGGATAGCAACTATAATAATAACTAGATGGTCTACATTTCCTAACGAAAATGTAATTGTGCTTGCTGTCCTCGCCATGCACCGCCTGGCTTCCAAAATCCCTGCCCATGGACCTAGGGGGACTAAGTAGT
Source organism: Poromitra crassiceps (assembly GCF_964638095.1). NCBI lineage: Eukaryota > Metazoa > Chordata > Actinopteri > Beryciformes > Melamphaidae > Poromitra > Poromitra crassiceps. The sequence continues at coordinate 73,391,777 of NC_139625.1, forward strand.
TATGGGGGTGCCTATGTGAGTAAAAGGACTTTGGAGTAGAAGTACTTGGTAGGTGGGGAAGTCAGACTGGTTGTAGCCTACTAGAGAGACACAAAAGGCTAGCCCAATCTCTGCAATCTAAAACTACATTACCTGCAAACTACAGCATCAATAATTACCATGTATTGTAAATGTCTCCAACTGTCTCAAGGAAAATAGGACATGATAACCTCCAGAGAAGTAGTATTCCTTGTAGTGTCATTCATGTTTATGGTTGCGACAACAACTGTTTACAAAACTAGCAGGCTTACCAGAGCTGCAAACACACAAGTGAAAAGCTATCAATGGCTGCATCTAATCAGCCAGTAACTAATGTAGGCTATGTTCCATTATGTTAGTGTAAGAAGTCAAATGTACTGATAATAGTCCCTGGTCACCAAAGTAATGTTACCCTTTTAGTTTTGTTACAGAGTTGCTGATCGGTTGTCATGTGTCCAGTCAGCCAGAGAAGCTGCTTGGGTAGCATGCTAACTAACGCCTAACGCAGTGGTTCTCAACTGGTGTAGCCTCAGGACCCACTATTTTCCTTGTCATGAAGTCGCGACCCAAATTTCAGATTATTTTTTAAACCACTCAAATTTATTGCACAAAAAATAGCGCATTTATTTAATACACAATGCCTTCATGCACTGTCAAATGAACAAAAAAGTGCAACAGAAGTGCAACTACGGCTAAAAACCAATTGAAATAAGGCAGACTTGAATCACAGGCCTATATGTTTTTAAATTTAAACAAGTCAAACTGGTCATGGTCAGAAAGTCTTATTTGAACTGTATGAAATATGAAATAAAAGGCAGACTTTTCTTGAATCACAGGCAGGCTATATGCTTTTTAGTTAAACTGGTCATAACTTTTAATAAAACTGGGGCCATGCTAATCCAGTTTCAATCATCTGAATTGAACTAAAATTAAATATGAAATGAAAAGGCAGACTTCTCTTGAATTACAGGCAGAGCATATGCTTCAGCTTGTTAAACAAGTGAAACTGGTCAGGCTAATCCAGTTTCAATAATCTGAATTAAAAAAAAAAAAAAAAAAAAAAAAAAAGTACTGTACTGTAAAAGTCCGCGACCCAATCAAAACGGCCCCGCGACGCTACCCACCAGTTGAGAAACGCTGGCCTAACGCTAGCATTAGCTCAATTAGCTTGTTGCAACTAGTCCCAAACATTGATGAACAGTGTGTCCTAACGCCACGATCTTTGTGAAATAGGCCCCACCCACAGAAAGTTGGAAGTGGATTATATCGCAACGGTGCGTTTTTTTTTTAAACTTCCAAATCAGTGTTGTGCAGGACAGTCCCCACATGATGTGTGCGTTGGTTTGGTGAAGATTGGACAAACTTTCAAGGAGAAATCGCAAAAAAACTGTTTTGGACAAAATGCAAAATGGCGGAAAATCTAGTCAGACGCAAATGGGCGTGGCCTAGTTGAGTAGATGCGGGAGGACCCAAGGAATCCAGGGAAAAAAGAATTTTGATGATAAACCCTACGGTTCAAAAGTTATGGACCAAAAGGTAAGGAGGGCTGTTATAGCGCCACCATATGGTCAATTGGTGCAATTTTTTCGGGGATAGTAAAAGACCCCTCAGTGCACCTGCCTACCAAGGTTCGTAGCTCTAGCTGTTATGGTTTCTGAATTACAGCTAATTTACTGCAAGATTTTGCAAGATTTTTCCAAACCCCATGCAAGTCAATGGGGAAAAAAATGGCGCTTAATGGCGAATTGCGGCCAAACCGCTTTCACAAACCCTTAACAAAGTCATAGCATACATGTCCTCAATAAGCCGGTCATTTTGAGATCTGGCATGTCTATGTGGCGCAAAAATTGGGGGCGTTGTTAGTCGGACAAAAAGTGGATAGCAACTATAATAATAATAATAAGTATGTGGGATTTCAAGATTGTGCCTTGCCTGTCAGCAAGCACAATAATAATAAGTATGTGGGATTTCAAGATTGTGCCTTGCTTGTCAGCAAGCACAATAATAATAGTACTAGTAAAGTGACAATTAAAAGTGCAAGGGTTAGCAGGGGCACACACACACACACACACACACACACACACACACACACAGGTACATAAGTGTCGGCCATTTCCATTCTTCACTCTCCCCTTGTATTTGCCATTGTTAGTGACAGCCGTGCTGAAAAGCACCAGGCCCGGCTTTCAGAAGCCTTGGCGGGTGGAGCCACCAAAGACACTCACAGATAAACAAAAGCAACGCAGAGGGTTTGGCAATCAGGGAGTTCTAATAAGCTATATGAGGATGAGCAAGGAAGCGAGGCTGGCTTTGAAGCCCTATCTGTGCTCCCCCCTGTGGTCTCGCCTAGCACAAGCGCCCATCAAGAGACGGGCCAGTCTGTATGCTTGGAGGATCATAGGTGGCTTTGATAATCACTCCCATACTCCTAAAACAAATGCAATTACTAAGTTAATTGTGTTCAAAGTGGAAGGCTGGCGGTGGAAGGAGAGAAGTCAGCAATCGTGACTGTGCTGACGGTGCAGCGAGCGTGGAGAATAATGGATGCATGTGGGGTGAACGCCGGGGGGAGCGGGGGGGGGGGGGGGTGGAGGTTGGGGAGGAGTGGTGACGGGGAGGGGGGGCGTTGGATTTGAGAGAGGTGGTGGATGTGATTGCGAGGAGGGGTGGAGTGAACCGATGGGGTTTGAGGGAAAAGGGGGCGAGGTGAGGGGACTTGACGAGCAGAGCGCGGGTGACATGGCGCTGAGGGATGTAGCGGTGAGCGCCACCCGGCTTGACCTGCCATTTATCAGAGGATAAACAGGCATGGGGGGGGGGGGGGTCACCTGACCAGGAGCACCGCATCCCCATTGGTCATCCGGCCCTGTTTAGTATGCGGGGGCCGTTGCGTGGCCGGCCCCTCGCCGTGCGCACGCCACGTCCGCTCCATCACAGTGAATTATTGGTCAGAAGGAATGATCAATTTGAACCGGCTACATCCTAAGCCGTGGTCAGAGAGAGAGAGGGTGTGGGCTGTGTGTGTGTGTGTGTGTGTGTGTGTGTGTGTGTGTGTGTGTGTGTGTGTGTGTGTGTGTGTGTGTGTGTGTGTGTGTGTGTGTGTGTGCATGCCTTTGTGCCTGCGTGCGTGCGTGCATGCAAGCAAGCCGAGGGGCAGTCTCAGTTGGTCGCGTTGAGGCCAATGCGGAAATGCAAAAAACTGCAGTTCCTCGAATGGCCACTTGAGGCTGGCTGCAAAAAGGAGTGATTCCCCATTCACCCCAATGTTAAAATGCCCGAGTTTACAGCAAACTGTTAATGTAAATGTACATGTTAACAGCCTGGTTAAAAAAAATGGGTTAGATAATAAATTATAACTCGAGTTTAGAGTAAAATAGACGATAAAAAACTGTGTTTTGGGCGTGATTGACAGGTTGCCTGTCCAGTGACTGCTCACGCAGATTGCCGATCACGGACCAATAGCATGCGGCGCTGTGGATCCGGGAAAGCCCCTCTCATCCAAATATGGCTACAAATGACAACAAATACAATGGCAGCGGCCAAAATACCAAACCCGAGGCTTCAAAACAGAAGTCCACAAACCAACATTGGGTGGGTGACAACCCTCTTGGGTCATGTCAGACTCCCTACCTTTTACACTCACACTATTTACAGTGTGTGCAAGCAGTCAGTTTTTACAGTGCAAGCAGTCCGTTTTTTACAGTGTGTGCAAGTGCGTTTGTGTCAAGGAGAGCAGGGGTCAGAAAGTTGTGCTTGTTGTAACTCTGGGGTTCTTCTCCCTTCCTTTATATTTTGCTAACTCCAGAGATAGCAGCGAGGGAGTGGGTGGGGTGGGGTGGGGGGGGGGGGAGGGTAGAGGGGGGTGGGGGGTGACAACAGATGTGCGCCCTCCTTCAGAGAGCTGCTTGTTTGATGGTGACAGTGGAGCGTATCGTGTAGCCCGAGGTGCTAACAGTAAATATTACAATACCACAAGATGCTCACCGCAAACACCATCTCTTGCTCTCCGCCAGTCAATTTCTCCTTCTTTACCCCCATGGTGCCGACGCGTTGATGGAACCAAGTCTGTGAGAAAGGGGGGAAAAAAAATATATATATATATATATATATATATATATATACCGTGTATATATATATATATATATATATATATATGAGGCAAGGCAAGGGCCAAAATATTTTCAAACGCTCAAGCGAGAGAGCCTCTTTCAAACACATTACGGTCAACTTAAGTCATGATGGAAAAGAAAGTAAATCAACAAGGCACCATCGGCGAGGGGTGGAAAGGGCACTTTAAAAAGGACTTGTGTGCAGAATAATAGGCGAGCGATGGGATTGGTGGGATTGCATTTGGCTTCCTGTGGCGCCGGGTGTCTTTGGCTCGCTCAGTCATTTCAGAGAGAGCAGTGGTGCTGTCCCACCCTGGGCGCCGTACAGATGGGCTCATGTGTGGAGAAATGAGCCGCGAGCAATCATTCTCTCTCTCTCTCCCTCCCTCTCTCTCTCTCTCTCTCTGTTTGTCAACTTGCTTTCTGTTTACCTCCTTCTCTCTCTCTTTCTTCTCTCCATCCCTTCATCCTCTCCCCCTCTCATTATCTCTCTCCACCCTTATCCCCCCTCACACATGCACTGTTCTCCCCCCACGGCGGCTGTGTCCTGGGGCCTGCCTCGTCTCGTCTCTGTGCAGTAGGCAGTAGGGGGGACTCAGCAGGAGGGCCCCGGCAAAAAAGGGGGGAAAAAAAGAACCCTACGGAGATGCGAGAGCCCATCTCAGGCTTGTGCTACCGGAAAATCTGCCCGTTCACGCTCCGCCGCGCAGCCAGACGCGCCGACGGAGGGCGCGTGATGGGGAGACGTGACGGGAGGAGGGACACACGCGCCTCCTCTGCTTTTGTTTTGGCGCGGGGTTTCATCACAGTAGCTACAGTATAGTCTACTCTACACACTGAGCTAGCATCACAGTAGCTACAGTATAGTCTACTCTACACACTGAGCTAGCATCACAGTATAGTCTACTCTACACACTGAGCTAGCCTTTCAGTATAGTCTACTCTACACACTGAGCTAGCCTTTAGCTACAGTATAGTCTACTCTACACACTGAGCTAGCCTTTCAGTATAGTCTACTCTACACACTGAGCTAGCATCACAGTAGCTACAGTATAGTCTACTCTACACACTGAGCTAGCCTTTCAGTATAGTCTACTCTACACACTGAGCTAGCCTTTAGCTACAGTATAGTCTACTCTACACACTGAGCTAGCCTTTAGCTACAGTATAGTCTACTCTAGACACTGAGCTAGCATCACAGTAGCTACAGTATATTCTACTCTACACACTGAGCTAGCCTTTAGCTACAGTATAGTCTACTCTACACACTGAGCTAGCCTTTAGCTACAGTATAGTCTACTCTACACACTGAGCTAGCATCACAGTAGCTACAGTATAGTCTACTCTACACACTGAGCTAGCCTTTACCCGCGGTGCATGCTCCCTAGTCCGATACCTCACGAGTCCGACACCTCACGAGTCCGAAAAAAGAGGCATTGGACAGGGGATCATGTCTATGTTCCCCGGCTTCTATGTTCCCCGGGTTCTATATTCCCCGTTTTTCACTAACCCTAAACCTAACCTCCCCCAGACCCTAACCCAAAACCTAACCTCTCCCACCCCCACGCCTAAACCTAACCTCCCCCAGACCCTAACCCAAAACCTAACCTCTCCCACCCCCACGCCTAAACCTAACCTCCCCCAGACCCTAACCCAAAACCATGAGGTGTCGTCGGACTCGTGAGGTATCGGACTAGGGAGCAGTCCCCTTACCCGCAGACCCACCTGTAGTCTCTCTATCATCATATCAAGTTCATTTGAAGACCCAGTCTCCAGTCGGTGTTTCTACCTGTATGGTTAACCTGCAACGGTTAGTGTTATGAAGAAACACTATGCTAAAAAGGATGGGGAGAACATGTCATCAAAATCAGTGTATTGTGTTATGATCAGTAGGCACGATCAGTCTTCCCCTCAACTCATGCTAATGAAAATATGATAATATTTACCTATGTATTTCTGGCTGTTTTGATCGTTGAATAATGCTGAATTCTTCGATGGACATATGTTCCTGTACCTTTGAGAGGCCTCTTGCCTCTAGAAGGGGAGTCCCGGTTTGGAGAAGGAAGGAGTTCCAGTGTGAGGCGGACAGTGATTCACACGGAGGACAGATTCACATATGGCCCATTTCCACCGCAGGTAGTAGCGCGATCCCGCTCCGCTCGACTCGATAAATTGTCTCATTCCACCGGTAAAAACTGTTCCAGCCCGGGTTGTATTGGAGTCGAGTCATGCTACTTTTCGTACCTGCCTCGTCGGGGTTCTATTCTGTCAACCCGGTACCATACGGTGACGTGAAAACATTGTTGACGACTGATTGGTCAGGCAGAATCGTGTTTACTCTGTCTATCCTACTGACTGTCAATGCAATGCTGCATACCAGTTTAGTGGTGCTTACCTTCTCTTCTGTTGTGTTATTTCCATCAGTCTTTTGTGTTGCTGCCTTCGCCTCTGGTGAAATAAAGTCGTGGCAGTGGTTTCAATTGTTTTCAGAGTGAAAAAAGTCCGCTGCTCAGGAAGCTCCTGTGCAGCGCTCCGCTAGGCCGCAGCGGGTCTTTGGTGAATCCGCGGTCTTGCCTGGTGAGAGGCCACCGGGGTACAGGCTTCACACTCTGTCTGTAGCGCCTCTCCCGTCCCCGCGCAGCGCAGCGCATGCATCTCCTGGCCGATTGTCACATTTGCCCATGTACACTGTAGGTCATTTAGAGGCACCAGTATTTCATAAACAGTTTAAAAGTTCTGTGGATGGATTTAATTGTAACGTTATGTTATAGCCTACTTCGGCTATAAGCGAAGGACAGATATGCGGTCGCTATGACGACCAGCTGTGGGCGGGGGCAGATGAACGGCGGTCGAAGCAGAACATTCATCGGGCCGAAACGAGTAGAGCCGACTGGTGACGAGCTGTGCAGGGCAGTAAAATGTGGTGGAAATGAGCCATAAGAGCTAGGTGGACACTACACTGTATTCACACGGAGGACAGATTGACTAAGAGCTAGGTGGACACTACACTGTATACACACGGAGGACAGATTCACTAAGAGCTAGGTGGACACTACACTGTATACACACGGAGGACAGATTCACTAAGAGCTAGGTGGACACTACACTGTATACACACGGAGGACAGATTCACTAAGAGCTAGGTGGACGCTACACTGTATATCACACGGAGGACAGATTCACTAAGAGCTAGGTGGACACTACACTGTATACACACGGAGGACAGATTGACTAAGAGCTAGGTGGAGACTACACTGTATACACACGGAGGACAGATTCACTAAGAGCTAGGTGGATTCACTAAGAGCTAGGTGGACACTACACTGTATATTTTCACTCCTGCCTGTTGGTGGAGCACAACTGAACACAGACGACAGAGCTGGCCGTGTTGAGAGGATCCGAGTTACCACCCGGTCCGGCGAAGAAGCTGACTGCAATGGTGCCAGTCATCCTGCACCAATGGCCAGGTAATTCAGCTATATTTCATCAGTCAAACAGCCTACTCTTCATGTAATCTTTGCCAATGCATGTTACAATGGTCGATGGTGATAATATGCCCCTAGACACGAGTTGAATTGATAAGTTGGACATCAACATTGTCACAATTGCCTAAAGCAGTGGTTCTCAAAGTGGGGTCCAGGGGGTTCCCAGCAAAAAGGTTAATCATTTATTTTCACTATAATTACAACCAAGTGACAATGTATGACTCTTTTGGTCATGGGTTTCATATACTTTCTGTAATAAAACATTGTGTCATGACCCTCTCAATCTCCTGGCCCTGTCTTGCAGGAGCCTGGTGTTGAGGTCCTTGAGGCTGATTGGGTACACCTGGTCTTAAGAACACTTTTAGACAAGTCAGTCTCTCCTCCTCACCGATGCACCTTTTGTTCTGTTCATTTGTTTAATGTAGTTTGTGTTGTCTACGGTAGTTTCCCTTGGTCTTAGTTTATAACTTTTTGTTTTAAGTTTAAGTTTGGTGTATGACTCCCCTCATATGTTACAACCTGGCTCAAGGAAGCTAACAAATGCACAAAGTCATACACCAAAGTAAAAGTTAAAACAACAATTAACAAAAACATGTTTAGGCACCTAACACAACTTGGTTAAGTTAAGTTAGGGGACTACAAACATGAATCGGCATTTTTGGAAGGCTCTGGGTCAAGTAATCTTCTCAATGTCAGCACACTCTCACATGGAGAGGATCTAAAGTAAAGTGTATAAAAAAAATAAAAAAAAGAGGTTGGAAGAAAATGTACTAGGTCAAACACCAATAAAATAAAGAGTAAAATAAATCTGGGCTTAGAATAGCTATGTATCCCGATAGTAGAGTGGCACCACACATAGGCGGTTAGGGTTATGGTTTGAATTAGGCTTACTGTAAATAACAACAACGTTAAATGTGGTTTACAGTTGAAATGTAGACTTTGAACATGCTGGGGATCGAACCCCGGCCTCCGTCGTCAACGACCTGGGTATACCAACGTGACCAACAAGGACCTGGGTATACCAACGTGACCAACAAGGACCTGGGTATACCAACGTGACCAACAAGGACCTGGGTATACCAACGTGACCAACAAGGACCTGGGTATACCAACGTGACCAACAAGGACCTGGGTACCAACGTGACCAACAAGGACCTGGGTATACCAACATGACCAACAAGGACCTGGGTATACCAACATGACCAACAAGGACCTGGGTATACCAACGTGACCAACAAGGACCTGGGTATACCAACATGACCAACAAGGACCTGGGTATACCAACGTGACCAACAAGGACCTGGGTATACCAACGTGACCAACAAGGACCTGGGAATACCAACGTGACCAACAAGGACCTGGGTATACCAACGTGACCAACAAGGACCTGGGAATACCAACGTGACCAACAAGGACCTGGGTATACCAACGTGACCAACAAGGACCTGGGAATACCAACGTGACCAACAAGGACCTGGGTATACCAACGTGACCAACAAGGACCTGGGTATACCAACGTGACCAACAAGGACCTGGGTATACCAACGTGACCAACAAGGACCTGGGTATACCAACGTGACCAACAAGGACCTGGGTATACCGTGACCAACAAGGACCTGGGTATACCAATGTGACCAACAAGGACCTGGGTATACCAACGTGACCAACAAGGACCTGGGTACCAACGTGACCAACAAGGACCTGGGTATACCAACGTGACCAACAAGGACCTGGGTATACCAACGTGACCAACAAGGACCTGGGTATACCAATGTGACCAACAAGGACCTGGGTATACCAACGTGACCAACTTTTGATTTGATTGTCACACGATTGTCAATTTCAGACGTTGCAACAGTTCAATGGCGGAGAAAGGGATACCCCGTCCGTTAAAAAGGGTCCCTGACTAAAGGTCAGTATTTGACAAGTTGCAAGTTGAATAAGAAGAAGCCAGGGCAGTAACCTATGTGATGGGTGAATTGTAATGTGTGAATAGTAGCATCCTGGGCCCTGAAACAGGAGTGACTCACTGAGGTGACTTTCTTGTCAACTAAAAGGTAAGAGGGTGTGATTTTATGAAGTGAGTTACTGACGTGAGACCGTGGAGTGTGTAGAGGAGGAGCTGTGTGTGTGTCTCCTTGAGCAAAGTCAACACACACACACACACACACACACACACACACAGACCTGTAGGACGAGCATGCACACATGCCACTTATTCACGTGACACACACAGAGGGGGCAAACAAAAGGTGGAAGGGGATCTTTGATTGGTCCATAATGACCTGTAGTCAAACCAAGAATCAGATCATTATGCTCAAACAATCCCCGTCCTCACACAATTGCTGACCATACTAATTACCTATCGCTCCAATCGATACATTATTTAATCTCACTCTCGTTAACACAAAGCTCCCTGGAAGAGTCCTTTTTTCTCGCTGTTCGCCCTCTTTTTATTGCTCGCCGTTGTATTGCTCGCTTCCCTTGAAAAGCCTATTTCTAATTTAAACCAGGGTTATGCATGCGAACCGGATAGGGGCGCATCGTCGCCGACGGGGGGGAGAGAGACAGGAGAGGAGAGAGAGAGGTGGAGAGAGGAGAGAAGATCAGGAGAGAGAGGGGGAGAGGGGAGAGAGTGCTGACTGCGCTCCGATTTCCTCCAGTGAAACTTTAAACCACCTGACCCTCCAAGGCCTCTGGCTACAGCCTCATAGTCAAGGGCCGTGAGGATAACACACACAGGCACAGCGACAGTGAACCAGGTGAAGATAACCCGAGAGTAACTCGTGTTACTCGAGAACCACCTTTTAAATATATGTATATATATTAGGGATGCACGATAGTTATCGGGCGATATGGCCATTTTGCGTTATTATTTATTATTCCGATAATGGCCTTTTTCCGATAAATTATCAGCCGATAATAATCATGCTTTATTTTTTCCCTCGGAAGCGGCTTTTGTTGTCGCACACTAGTGGCATCGCAGCTGCGACGCAAACATGGCTGCTGTCAGTGTGGCTGTTTTTCAGTTTCAGAATGATCAGAAAGCTACTGTAATTTGCAGACTGATGACATCACTGATGACATCATCACTGATGACATCATCACTGAAATATAGCCTCAGCCTTAGGGCAATCAGCCTTAGGGCAATTAATCTGCCCTAATTTAAAAAATCAGGCTCCGGCAGGTCACCACTACTCTACTCTACTGTATTGTATTGTACTGTATGTGCCAGTCTTAAGTCCGATCCTATCAGCCCAGACACACCAGGAGAGAGGAGTAGATGTGGAAAAAAGGGAGAATAATTGTGCGGCGATTAAAGCTACAGTTCATCCTTAGCCCCTCCCCTCTGGAACTCTTCCTTCCTCTCCTTACCCCCGTCTCGTCTCCCACTATCTGGGAAATTCAATAGACTAACCTTAAGAATTTAATTGATGCTGCCAACGGGATTACAAAAAGGGCGGCCAGCGCGGGCCGGGGACAGCTGATTAGCAGCGGGGGTAATTGTTAATTGATTGATGTATCTCCTTACCTCTCTCTCTCTCTATGGGTCTTTTAGAAAGTGTTTTGTTTGCCCCCCCCCGTACAGCTGGACAGGGCATTACCATACATCTTTTTTTCTTCTTTTTCTACCCACAGTCTCCTGGATAGCTTTGTGTTCAGACAGAGAGGCTAAGACAAAAGGCGGCTAAGTGTGGCAGGTTTGAGGTCAGCGATGTGTGCGTTCAAAGACGACAGACGCCCGGCGGTGTGGAAGGTTAAGCCCACTCCATTGTGTTGCTGTGGCACAGTGTGGGACAAGACAACTGTCAAATTTGAGCTATCATTGTACCCCCTGAAAAGTAAGTAGAGGAACAATAAAACACAACAGATATGCAGTGTTGGGGAAAGTGACTGAAAATTTGTAATTAGTTAGATTATAGTTACCGCAAAGACTAGCGGAATTACAGTAATGCGTTGCTTAGTAACTAGTCACTCCCAACAGTGTAGCTATCCTGATTCTCCTACGTCGGTTTTTTCTCTTTTCGGAAATTAGCGCAGAAGATCGAAATACAAGCCTGCTGATTTAAAGGAACGATAACAACATTGCAGAAAAGATAAGATTTAGAAAGAGAGGGAGAGAGGAAGAAGAACACAGATGGAGAGTTTGATGTGTGTGCACACGCGCGTATGAGCATGTGTGTGTGTGTGTGTGTAAAGTGATGCTTTGGCGTAACACGATCCTTATTGGGTTGACCAAACAGAAACAATCTCTCCATTCTCCCCGTCTTTCTCTGACTACAAGGACTTGTTTCATTCCGCGTCCGTCTTGGTGTGAAAACCCTGGACGATGACTGTCCCAACAGCGACTTAGAGAGCTTCCGCTGCAGCTATTTCTGCTCTGGCCCAGCCCGAGCCAACGCCGCGCAGGCTGCCAAGCGCTCCCATGGCTCTGGCACGCCACCGGGCCCACCATCAAGCCATTACACGCTAACTTGGCAATCGGCAGGAAATCCAGTCATTAAAAGGGCTTAACACTGGCAGAGGGTCTCCGCTGGTGGCGAGCCGAGGCGGTCGCTGCATCCAAGGGGGGAGTTGTTTGTTGGTACCAAAAACTGCACTTCCTCGAATGGCCGCTTGAGGCCAGCTGAAAAAAGGGAGTCATTCCCAATTCACTCCCATGCTAAAATGCCCGACTTCACAGCAGAAATAATAAATAAACATGTTTACAACCTGGTTAAAAAAAAAAGTTTTGGTCTCTATAGCTAATTTCACCTTTCATTGAAACTGTTCGGGGTGAATTTTTATATAACTCACGCGTTTAGAGTAAGATAGTCGATAAAAAAGACTGGAGCATGATTGACAGGTCGCCTGTCCGGTGATCGTGCAGCTCACCAATCACGGACCAATAGCAGGTGGTGCTGTGGCTCTGTGGGAAACCCCTGATCTCACCAGAACCAAGATGGCAGCGGCCAAAATGCCAAACTGGAGGCTTCTAAACAGGAGTCCACAAACCAATGGGTGACATCACACCCATTCCATCTCCTTTGACAGTCTATGCCTGCGCCCCACATTCAGGGAGCACAAGCGGACGTGTATGGGGGGGATTTGGCAGGGGTTGGGACACGCTTTAGTCATGGCACATCACGCAGACCTGTACGTGAACATTCACACATCTGTTCACACACTTGCTTTCTCGCAAACCTAAAAGTTTGCTCTAAACTTTCAACTCTAAAGTTGTCGACTTTTCAGGAACTAAGAAAAACAGCCCCGGGTCTGAAAGCATTTCATGAGCCCAAGAGGTCGTGGAATTCTCTTAACCAAGAAAAGAGAATTATTCCTACACTTGATGTTAAAACCAAACGGCCAAAACTTTGAGTGAATTTTGAAGCCAACAAGGAATTGGCGCCAGTTGCCAATTCTGCTAATGTCCGCTAGAGGCCGGAAAAGACCCCAAATCTGGCCCGCAATTCAATGAGAACATAACCCAACTTCTCACTCAATAGGTAATTTAGTCAACAAGAGGTTATGGTCTCAGTCATAGCTCATGTTAGGGATGCACCCATATATTGTCCGTATATCTGTGTCGGCTGTCTGTTGACTGCAATCGGCCATAGGCAAAAAAACATGCCAATCACCAATTCCAGTGGCCAATATTTACCCAGTTTGGTCCCATAATTTGTTGTTTGTTTCATAATTACCTTACAGTATGACTGAATTTGTGTTCATTCAAATATAGTGTGATGGACTCAAAAGACTTTAAAACACGTCAGTTATATGTTTATGATGTAGATTTCTTTGTTTACATGTCAAAAAAGGTATAAATCGGTATTGGCCATCGGCCAAATTGTTATTTTAAACATCGGTATCGGTATCGGCCCTGAATTATGCAATCGGTGCATCCCTAGCTAATGTCACTTCTTCCGATGCATGTCCTTATGGACATTTTCTAAATATTCGGGTCATTAATGGGATATAACGATTATTGGCAGCCAATGGCAGGTCACCCAGTGATCAACAGGTTGTTAATTGGAGCCAATACAGCAGGCAGGCCTGCAGCTCTGTGGACGATCCCCCCCCCCATCCCGGCTTTGGCAGCGCTGGCTGTTCTGGCTCTTAAAAAAATAAGAAATAAAAAATCAACATGGCAGCGACCATATACCAAATCTCCTCTATGGTTAAAACATGAAAATCACTAGAATTGGAGTTATGAGTTTTTCGCACGATGACAGCAGCGATAGCTCATGTGAAGGCAGAGTCATGCCCATGTCCAAGGTTAGCGGCTATCGACTGCAGCAGACATAAACAGTGTTTGATCAGGAGGAGAGGAGCTGAGCTTTCAACACATCGATTTGACCCCTCATCAAGGCTTCAGAGCAAGGCCAAGACTGCTGCCTGCACTCTGGTTCAGAACCACGGGAATTCAACATCATATCACCAACCAAGTGTATTTATATGCAACCATGTGGCTAATATATTCTGTGATATATTAATTTTTACCAACCCTATATATTCTTTTCTGATTTGCATATTGTTTTCTTGGTATCGTGCACTCACAGCTGTTGCCACTTAGCGAGAGCATACTTTTACATTGTCTTTTGACCGTCATTAAGAAAATTTACAAAATTGCATACTGTACATAACTATAGTATATGTTAATCTTAACCCTATCATATTGTCATATCAATTTCAGTCTTGTTAACTCCTACTGTACCAGCCAGAGAAAGGACTTTGTGACAAAACCCACATGTACAAATTCTAATAATTTTTACTTGAACATGACATTGAATCCCGCCTCCTCCAGCAGCGCTCCTCAGCCAACCATAACCTCTGAACAAGCGAAAAGAGAATTTCGCTTTGGGGATTAATAAAGTATCCCATTAATATTACATTAAACAGAAAATCCAACTTTGGCTTCTCTGTTACACTGTTAGACTGTAACTTCAGCGAACTTAGGTGTAGATGAGAGAGCGATTGTGATAGTGGGTCCAGAGTTTTTCCAGCTGATAAGAGGAGAGTCGTCAAAGCACAAGAGTGGTAGCATTGCATTCTGGTCTCTCTCCTGCTCCTGTGGGTGGAGAAATTAGTCTCTCTGTATGATGGTTGAATGGTACAAAATGGCGGCTCTAGAAAGAAGCCCTCGCTCTTTGATTCTGAGGGACTGACACCAAAACCTGACGTTAACTGTTGATGTTTTAGATTGTTGGAACATTCATATATATACACACACACACACACACACACACACACACACACACACAGACACACATATATATATATCACATCAGATTAGTAATGTTGCATGCGCAATGTGCATCCTGGATATAGTTTGTTAGAATAGCGTTAGCTGCTAACGTTAAACAGTAGGCTACAGTATGTGGATGGACAATGCTAACGCCACGTTCTGTGATGTACAGTAAAATAAAAACACAGATTTAGGTGGTCTAACCTAACCAAAAATGTCTGCTATGTTGGTGTATTATGCCATAAGAGCAAATCATCTTATGACATCACTGATGATGTCATAGGCACTGATGATGTCATAGGCATTGTGACATCATCAGTGATCATAGACATTGTGATGTCATCAGTGAGGGATGTCATCAATGATGCAAAGTTTAGCAATTGCTCAACATGCACTGGGCATGCCAATAGATAGCAGGCCATGCAGCAGCCGAGCTGTATATGCGAGCTGCAGGGCGGGCGAGTCCGCGCAGTGGGTGAGCCTAGGACTCAAGCGCACATAGCGCGCAAGATGCCCAGTATATCAAACTGTAGCTACTGTAAATATCTTGACTGGAATAAGAAAAATACACCACCAAACCAGGGCCCAAAAAGGCAAAGTCCATTGCCAATAGCAGTTTTTAGAGTGATTTATTATATTTTTTTACTGCAGTAGTCTGGTGCATCATGGGACGTTTAGAAAATAGCTATCAACTCAATTAGAAGGAGTTGACGAGGTTGTGCTGACTCACTTCCTGTCTCTGCAACTACGGTAAGTAAGCTGCTGCATTAAATAGTCCTCGCTACACGACAGAGCAGTAGTGTTAAAGCAGAAAAGCACACGGTTTTCTGTTAATATCAGTATCAAGAGGAGAAAAGTTTGAAAACCATTGTCAATGGCCCATCATCAAAGGTTTCACCCCTCTAAAACAGCCGTCAATGAGGGCCACGCGGACACCATCGGCCATCCTCCACCACTCTCTGCCGAGGCCTTGGAAAGTGCACTCCATGTTGAACTGCCATTGAACTCCTCACAATGAGTTGGAGCTGTTTTTCTCTCTCTCTCCCTCTCTCTCCTTTCTTTCCAGCAGAGCTCTGGGCAGAGAGCTGAGCACTTTTCAGATGAAGGTATCCCTTGGAGATATTTAAAGTCCCTCCGTGCCGGCGCTGCCTCCGGGAGTGTGGACGGGATGGTTATTAATGCATTATTTACACACACTTCCTGCTGTCTCCT
>NC_139625.1:73408025-73418025 GCF_964638095.1 Poromitra crassiceps
GTCCCTGTAATGAATAAGTTACACTCTAAAACACCAGTCCCTGTAATGAATAAGTTACACTCTAAAACACCAGTCCCTGTAATGAATAAGTTACACTCTAAAACACCAGTCCCTGTAACGAATAAGTTACACTCTAAAAGGCTATATACTGCACTGCACAGCGACGCAATGGAGGGTAAACCCACCTAAATTTAGTTGCAGAGTAGAGTTTATCCTCCTTTTTAGCCCGACACTCCTAATGATAAAAACTCATCATACTAAGCATAAAACTGATATTGTATATGAAAATAATGTAATTGGTTGGTTGTTTGTTTATATTGCTCCACCTTACCCACCTTTTTATTTGCCATCACTAGCTATACAGTCTTCATCTATTTTATTATATATATATATATATATTTTTTTTTTTATTCTATATCTATTCTATATTTCATCTAATTATTATCATCTATTATTGTTATTTATCTATCTATTTCCCAAAACATCTTACATGATCAATGATCAAACATCTTACAATCTAATTTAACAAGCAGAGGATCACGTCTGTAAAGCTGTCAAAACAAGGACCTAAGTCAGCTACAAACTGGTTTAATTTTGTTTGATCAATTCATTTGTATGGGTCTGTGTTTTTTCACATGGTGAATATAAGTGGAGATACGAGTAAAACACCACTGCTATGAAACATTCCACTGCACCTGATGTGTAGTAAAGTAAAAAAAAAAGTCTCCCAACTCTCTGGTCCCCAAACTGTCCCAAATGTGTTGTGTAATCCAATCCCTTGATCTCTAATTATTTCAGCAGTTCTGCGAGGACTTCCAACGCTACATACTCATCCTTTAATTAGAACACCGTCTTCTATGTAGTGCAAAGAAGAAGAATGGTCCAGGGCCTCCTCGTCCCCCAATAATAATTCCCCGGCTAAATAAATACGGTCGCGCTCATATTGGACGGTCATGGGGGAGCATGTTTTAGTGGTATTCTAATTGAAATACATGATTCAGACAGCTTGTTTCTGCACTTAGTCGCAATGAACCATATCTGATTCGTCATTAAGTAATTATGAATGCTAATGCAAATAGAGCACCTTTCAAACAGAGCTCTCTCTCTCTTCCTCTCTCCGTCTCGCCTTACAAGGAAATTAATCAGTCATTCCTCGGCGGCGGACACTTCTCTCTCTCTCTCTCTCTCTCTCTCTCTCTCTCTCTCTCTCTCTGTCGACATATGAAAGAGAGGAGAAGCGTTAATGATGTCTGGGGGATTCCACCGGGGGAAGGGGAGGGACTCAAAGGGAAAATGAGAGCACCACTCCTTTTTTCTCCAGCCCTCCCCTGGTCCTTGTTGCTATAATATGGCACGGAAAGGAGAGAGAGAGAGAGAGAGAGAGAGAGAGTGGCTTAGAAGTCTCCCCATACAGCACAAGCCAGAGCATTTTGCTGCAATTACGCACAGATTGGGGATTTAGATATTAGTGCCCGGTGGTCCATTAGCTGGTAATTTCCCTGTCGTTTTTTTTTTCTCCACGACTCTCACTAAGATCTCTAGCACTCTAATCCTGCAAATAATAGCTGCATGGAAGAGACAGGAGAGGAGAGGAGAGGAGAGGAGAAGAGAAGAAAAGAAAGGAGAGGACAGGAGAAGAGAAGAAAAGAGAAGAGAGGAGAGGACAGGAGAGGAGAGGAGAAGAGAAGAGAAGAAAAGAGAAGAGAAGAGAGGAGAGGAGAGGACAGGAGAGGAGAGGAGAGGAGAAGAGAAGAGAAGAAAAGAGAAGAGAAGAGAAGAGAGGACAGGAGAGGAGAGGAGAGGAGAAGAGAGGACAGGAGAGGAAAGGAGAGGAGAGGAGAGAAGAGAAGAGAAGAGAGGAGAGGAGAGAAGAAGAGAATAGAAGAGAAGAGAGGAGAGGACAGGAGAAGAGAGGAGAGGAGAGGAGAGGAGAGAGGAGAGGAGAGAAGAGAGGAGAGAAGAGAAGAGAAGAGAAGAGGGCACGTCTCTGATCGCTGAGTGACATTGAAGACGGCTGAGTGGAAAGCGGATGGATGGATGGATGGATGTATGGATGGCAGCACAGGCTGATTATGCATGCATAGTGTTAAAGGTGCTAGCATGTAGTGCTTTTAAACATCAATATATCATTGTCAGATTAATTGCGTTACCTCGGTGTAATTACCGTAAACAAATGAGATCATGGTGGAGACGACTGGTAGCCTCTGTCTGACACCGGTGGCATTGTTAGTGCTTATGTTCCTCAAAATTCATTTTCCCCCGTGAAGTGGATCTTTCTTTCTTCGGTCAATTCGCCTTTTTTCACTTCCCACCAAATTCACCCATTTTGTGTCTAAAAGGCAGGAAGTAACACAGGTGCAAGCAAAACATCAATGAAGGTTTCTAGCTTCCGATCTATTTAGGTGATCCAGTGTCTGTCGGGGCCCTCGTTAATGATTTGCTTGCACCTGTGTTACTTCCTGCCTTTTCGACACAAAATGGGTGGTTTTCTCTTTGGCTTTACTGAAGAGGATCAACATGTTGGAAATGATTTTTTTACCATCTTCCTTTCATTCACTCCACCAACCAGCTGATGCCAGAAAGCGTTTGCGCCGTTTGCTCTGGAAGAACAGCGCCCTCTTTCTGTATGGAGCCATAAAGTGATCCAGTAGATTTCCCTCCAAATCAAGTCCGAGGGAATTAAGCCAATGCAGAAGTGCCTTAAACCTGCATTCTGCAAAAAACTATATATATTTGATTGTATAGAAGTCAATGGCAAAATGGCCCTACTTCTCACTTGATTACCTCAGTAAACATTTTCCTAACGAGTTTATGGTCTCAATCGCTAGTTTCAAGTCTTCTTCAATACAGCATGATGTTCATTTTGTAAATTATGGTCCCATTTAGAGTCAAATAGACGATAAAGCAGACTATGTTTTGGGGCGTGATTGACAGGTCGCCTTTCCGGCGATCGCGCAGATCGCCGGTCATGGACCAATAGCAGGCGGCTCTGTGAGAAACCCCTGGTCTCATGCTAGCTGATCCTGGCTCCAAATGTCAAAATGTCAAACTCTAGGCTTCATAATGGGAGTAGTGCTGCAACTATCGATTATTTTAGTAATCGAGTATTCTACCGAATAATCCATCGATTAATCGAGTAATCGGATAAGAACCCTTTTTTGTGTTTTCAAAGGCTTATCGTAAATATACACCAAAAAATAAGATAAATCTCTTCAAATAAACAACTACATTAGTTTCTTTCTTAGAAAAAACAACATTTTTATTTTTAAATTGCATAGAACTGGCAGTGGCACCATTCATCTTTTTCACCCGTCCTTACAAAGCTGTCCATAGTACGCTGTGATCTGCTGAAAAAGAGGTGAAATAATAATAATAATAATTAATAATAAATTAATATTGATATTTATTAGGTAAGCTCATAACAAAACTGGAGAATGCGCATTTACACACCCTAGACCTGTTGCCTATTATTGACACAAATATCAGAATAGCAAGATAACAGGTCAGGTGGTGTAATAATTGGAGCCTAAAATGCACCAATTAAATAGTTGTTTGCAATCATCATGAGAAGAGTCGACAGGTCTAGGGTGTGTAAATGTACATTCTCCACACACACACTCTTTCTCTCTCACACACACTCACTCTCTCTTTCTCTCTCACACACCAACAGGCTAGTGTGATCACACACACACACACACACACACACACACACACACACACACACACACAACGCTGTTAAATTAGCCGCTAACGTTAACGTTAGGTTGAGCTTTGTATTTCTCACAGAAAACGGCAAGCCACATCAAAAAAATGCAGCGTGAATGCAGTTACTAATAGTCATATTGGCAACGTGGCAAGCCAGCAGCACAACTACTACTAGTCTTAATACCAAGTAGCAATCATTAGCATACATTTACATTAGCGTTGTGTATAGTTAACGTTACGTTAGTAACGTTACCTTGCTCCGCTCGACGTAGATGCGCTGGTGGATGCGTAGACTGGATGTTTACGGTTCAGGTGCTGAAGCATTGACGAGGTACTGTTGTGATATGCAAGTGTCGTCTTGCACACCACTGAGTTTGTGTCCTTTTTCAGCGTGAAATGGTCCCACACTTAGACAGTTTCGGTCGCTTTGTCGGCCCTGGTTCTTCCCTTCCCGGCTCCTCCTGTCTGCTTTCTCCGCCGCCTCGTTCCATTTTGCGGGGTCCGTATCTGGTCTGTCTGCGATCATGTGTCCTCGCGTGTTTACACTGGAAGAGCGCTGTGCCACACCAGTAAGCGTCCGTGAGAAACAGTCTCTACTCTCTAAATGCCGTGTCGAGGCGAATCATTTTGGCCTCGATCATTTTAATTATTCGAGTTATTCGAGGTACTCGAGGAATCGTGACAGCCCTAAATGGGAGTCCACAGACCAATAGGTGCACATCACAGTAGCTGCGTCCATATTTATTATACAATCTATACTCCAAATCCACCAGGAGGAGAAACAATGTGAAATGCAGAGTAGAGGCTGATGGTCTTGATGGTAATGACACTAATGCCTCAAAATGAACATGGTAATGACTTATTCACATTCAAATGCTACATGTAGCACCTTTAGGCATAATGACAGTATAAATGGTAGCTCTGAAATGAAGTAGGAGAACAGCGTGAAGAGACATCCAGGCAGGGCCGTAGTAGATGTTGACCATAAAGCAACAGTACAGTTAGCTACAGTAATTGGCTTGTCCATAAGGCGTGTTATGAGCCAGTAGCTACAGTATAGCAGTGTATTGAGAGGGTACAGTGTTAGTGGCCGCGCCCCGGGACGGGCTCGCTCTGGGGGTGACATTAATCACGCCCTCCCCCCTTATCGATCGGCTGGATAATGGTTCCGCTTATCACCTCACTGGGTGCTAAAGGGCCAAAAGCCACAGACATTCAGGGACATCCTGTGTCTCTCTCTCTCTCTCTCTCTCTCTCTCCTCTTTTGTTTTTGTTTTATTAATAGCGACGGATTTTAAATGTAGCTTACATCATTCTCTTCCCCGATAGCAATAAAGAGATGTTATTGTAATCAAAGCCCATTTATATTCCAGCCAGCAAAGTCTGAGGAAACGATAAATAAATTAATGAAAAGCCAAGACAACGCCGGCCACTTATTAAAAAAGCTGTTTTCCCCCCACATTGTTTACATAATGGATCTGTTGCATTGTCGGCTTACTATATCAGCGGTGGCATAAAGAATAGCCATCCATCTTTCTGCTCTCCTCCCCTCTCTCCACCTCTAATCTCCACTCTCTCATCTCTCTCTCTGCCAGAGGAAGAAGGTTAGGCCCAAATCTCCACAGATCAATTAGGAAGGGGACCTGCCCTTCAGAAGGAGAGGGGAGAGGAGGAGAGCGGAGGGAGGGGAGAGGATGGTCTGACATTTGCATATCGGCGCAGCACCCCACAGTGGCGGATAGAGCGGCCGAGCTGGGTAATAAGTCAGATGCTAGTTGGCTAGTTTCCTGGCCTCTCTCGGCTCTCTGCCCTAATAGGCCGTCTCGGCGGGACGACAGCCATTAGTATCTGTCAATCTGGCTGAAGGGGCCGAGCTCGGGGGGCCCTCGGGCTCACTGGCCCTTTGGGGGGGTGAGGTGGGGAGGGGGCCACTATGCGGCCCCCGAAAGCCTGTGGAGACGCGGCCCCTGGAAGCTGGCAAGCTCAGAAGTGGATCTTGGAGGATCTGCGGTTTAAAGTAGCCGCAGAGAAGGAGACTGACCGAGGCTGGGAAGGAGAGGGCGTGACTCCTATGGACACGAGCAAAGACACAGACGGCTGTGTCAACATGCACACACAGACACACACAGACACACACAGACACACACAGACACACACAGACACACACAGACACACACAGGGGCAGCATGGTGGCTCAGTGGTGAGCACTGTCGCCTCAAGGTTGTGGGTTTGAATCTCCACAACACCCGGTCCTTTCTGTTCATTCCTGCGACACTCTATTTGCTAATTGATATAGAACACAATAGTGATTCGGCGAAGACAAACTGGGTAGTTAGCATGAGCAGTGATAGCATTAGCCACATGACTGAACAGACAGAAAGATTGATTGATTGACAGGTGGTCTCTGGGAAGTGCAGTGATTCTGAACACCTAAAATCACCTCCTTCCCCCAAAACCATCTGTTTTTAGACCTCGGTGATAATCACACAATGCTTCAATAAGACGGGATGGGACACCTTGCAGTAATTAGGCTTGAACACTACTGAAATACAGTGTTGGGGGTAACTCGTTACAAAAGTAACATATTACATGTAATATATTACTTTTGGCAGTAACTCCGTAATATAACTTATTACAAATAGGATTTCAGTAATATTATACCAGTTACTTTGTCAAGTAACACAAGTTACTTTTGAGTTACAAATTGAGTTACATTTGTTTTATCAAAGCACTTTAAATAATATTTAAATAAGGATACAATCATTTCCTAATCAAATTGTGTGTTTTTATGCAAATAACCACGATAGATGACAATAACAAAGGAACATTAGAACATTTCGAATTTTGGATGGTTTAAACTTTACACTGACATCAAGACTGTGGGGGGGAAATTGGGATGGTTCCAGGGCGGCGATGTCATTCTGCTACTGCTGTTATTTTGGTGAAAGTAATGCAAA
The DNA here is from genome assembly GCF_964638095.1 of Poromitra crassiceps. Lineage (NCBI taxonomy): Eukaryota > Metazoa > Chordata > Actinopteri > Beryciformes > Melamphaidae > Poromitra > Poromitra crassiceps. Next base: position 73,414,688 of record NC_139625.1, read on the forward strand.
AGTAGTGTAAGTAATGAGTTATGGCTCATTTATACTACATTTTCATACGTAAATAGATGCGTCCGTTTCAAATGGTGTAATCGTCACTGCCCACATACTTCAATGCGTCTTTCTCGTTGGTATCATGTTAAGCAATGCATTCACCAGTGGGCAGTAGAGAGTCAAATGCATGAGTGAGTGTGTGTGTGGTTTTGCTACGTTTCATGTCTATCCGTAAGCTTTCAGATGACGGACAGAAAACACACTAAATGAACGCAGAGTACGGACAGAAGGCTCTGTCTGTCTCTGTCTCTGTCTTTAACGTAGAGTATAATTGGGCCTTTACTCTACACAGACAGTAATATTGTAAAGTAACTTATTACATTCAAATGAAAGTAAGTAGTAATATGTAGTATATTACATTTTGAAAGTAACTTGCCCAACACTGCTGATATACAAACCAGCAGTCATTTCCCTACCTCTGCTTCACTGAATATTCCCCCCTCAAAAAGGAAAAAATATTAATTTGATGTAGTTACGGTACGGCATGTTATAAAAAAGAAAAAGACAACTGTGATGTCAGGGTATAGACTTGTTGCAACACCTCCCCTCTCTCCTCCTCAGGCAAAGTGAAGACAGCTCTCATGCGTGAATAGTGTGGCATTAAGTTAGGGATAATCATGTTCTGTCTCCACTTTAAGGTAATGACAATGTGAGTAGCCTGTGTTCTCCGTCTCTCTCCATCTCTCTCTCTCTCTCTCTCCCATGCATTGGTAATGAGCTGCAGGCGTATTGACTGAGGGTGGAGATATGATTATCTCTCCTCCCCTCTCCACATTCCCTCAGTCTCCACCTCCATCATTCATTATACAGGCTAAGGCGTGTTTGTTGTGTGTATATTGATTTGTGCTGATTGTAAGGAAGGGGAGGGCGAGTGGGACTCATTACGTATCAAAGATGGAGGCAGGAGCCCGGGGAGCCCACTGGGGACCCGTGGCGTCCCCACAGACCTGTACACTCTCTGGCTCTGAGGATCCACTCAAGCGCCTTGCCTCTCTCTAGATAGCAGTTCTTACACAGAGAATCAGTCTTCACAAGAGCTGGAATCATATATGGATTTCCAGTGGTAGCCAGTTTCTTTTGACCGGCAGTCCGAAGTGTCCATCTTAACGAATCGTTTGATCTCAAAATTGAACCTTAAAATCATATTTATTTTAAAGGTGAAAGTGGAAAAATGTGCCAATAACTTGTGCCAAATACTTGACCAGGTGCAGGTCATTTTCAGGCAACAACAAAAGACAAATTAATTATTATTATTACAGTGTTGTTATTATTACAGTATTTTGCATGGTGTTATGTTATGTTTTTACTGGATCTCTGCTCTAATCAGTTAGCTTACTTACTACTTAGCTTACTTTCTATTGTGAAAATGTGACTATTTTCGTCTATTACAGACCACTGTCAACTGTGCAATCACCTCTCCATGCTGCAAATTCCTTGGTTGCTGATAGAAGTCAATAAAGTTAGTATTTATTGCCCCTTTAGGAAAAATAAGAATTTCATATTTTCACAAGTTTTCCACACTTACTGTAACGCTCACCCTCAGCCCATTAGCAGCTACTTCATGCTTCCTGCAGTTGGATTGGATCGAGGTCGGATCACGTTCTCTCTACAAATGAACCGCACCAGAAAACGAACCACACCAGTTTGTTTGATCACATTCTCACTACAAACGAACCGCACCAGAAAACGAACCGCACCAGAGTTTGTTTGATCACATTCTCACTACAAACGAACCGCACCAGAGTTTGTTTGATCACATTCTCACTACAAACGAACCGCACCAGTTTGTTTGATCACATTCTCACTACAAACGAACCGCACCAGTTTGTTTGATCACATTCTCACTACAAACGAACCACACCAGAGTTTGTTTGATCACATTCTCACTACAAACGAACCGCACCAGTTTGTTTGATCACATTCTCACTACAAACGAACCGCACCAGTTTGTTTGATCACATTCTCACTACAAACGAACCACACCAGAGTTTGTTTGATCACATTCTCACTACAAACGAACCGCACCAGTTTGTTTGATCACATTCTCACTACAAACGAACCGCACCAGTTTGTTTGATCACATTCTCACTACAAACGAACCGCACCAGTTTGTTTGATCACATTCTCACTACAAACGAACCACACCAGAGTTTGTTTGATCACATTCTCACTACAAACGAACCGCACCAGTTTGTTTGATCACATTCTCACTACAAACGAACCGCACCAGTTTGTTTGATCACATTCTCACTACAAACGAACCGCACCAGTTTGTTTGATCACATTCTCACTACAAACGAACCGCACCAGTTTGTTTGATCACATTCTCACTACAAACGAACCACACCAGAGTTTGTTTGATCACATTCTCACTACAAACGAACCGCACCAGTTTGTTTGATCACATTCTCACTACAAACGAACCGCACCAGAGTTTGTTTGATCACATTCTCACTACAAACGAACCGCACCAGTTTGTTTGATCACATTCTCACTACAAACGAACCGCACCAGTTTGTTTGATCACATTCTCACTACAAACGAACCGCACCAGTTTGTTTGATCACATTCTCACTACAAACGAACCACACCAGTTTGTTTGATCACATTCTCACTACAAACGAACCACACCAGAGTTTGTTTGATCACATTCTCACTACAAACGAACCACACCAGTTTGTTTGATCACATTCTCACTACAAACGAACCACACCAGTTTGTTTGATCACATTCTCACTACAAACGAACCGCACCAGAGTTTGTTTGATCACATTCTCACTACAAACGAACCACACCAGTTTGTTTGATCACATTCTCACTACAAACGAACCACACCAGTTTGTTTGATCACATTCTCACTACAAACGAACCACACCAGTTTGTTTGATCACATTCTCACTACAAACGAACCGCACCAGAGTTTGTTTGATCACGTTCTCACTACAAACGAACCACACCAGAGTTTGTTTGATCACATTCTCACTACAAACGAACCACACCAGAGTTTGTTTGATCACGTTCTCACTACAAACGAACCGCACCAGAAAACGAACCGCACCAGAGTTTGTTTGATCACATTCTCACTACAAACGAACTGCACCAGAGTTTGTTTGATCACATTCTCACTACAAACGAACCGCACCAGAAAACGAACCGCACCAGAGTTTGTTTGATCACATTCTCACTACAAACGAACCGCACCAGAAAACGAACCGCACCAGAGTTTGTTTGATCACGTTCTCACTACAAACAACCGCAACAGAGTTTGTTTGGGACCGCACCCAGACCACATCTTC
>NC_139625.1:73425525-73473025 GCF_964638095.1 Poromitra crassiceps
GAGAGAAAAGAGAGAGTGGGAGAGAGAGAGAGAGGGGAGGAGAGAGGGAGAGAATTGGAGGATGAACCAGTTCAGATTCAGATAAACCATTAGAAACTAACGGAAATTGGTGCTGATGGAACGATATTCCATTTTGAAACACACCAAAGGGTTACACACAGTGTGTGCGCGAGGTGTTGGAGAGAGAGGGACATCCATACCGCGCGTAATGTATCCAAGTGAGGATTTCCTGCACTTTCCTGCGCGGAGAATACTGTGTGCGCTCAGGCGTAGTGTTTTTTTTTTGCGCTAAGACCTGCTATTAGGTGGCAACCAAGGCCATTTTTCCAAAAAACATTGCGCCAAATGCAACTATTTTGGCACGGTCGACGCCCAAACCTGTGTTTACGCTCGGAACATGGTGATGGCATCTTCGCCAGAGTGCAAAATGATACTTGCAGGAGGCAGATGATAGGCTAAGAGGCGCGCAAAGGCCAGTATTTAGCATGGACACGTCTGGGCCACGCCTACACCTGTGTCTGCGCTTAGATTCCAGCGCAAAACTGGATGGTGGAGGCAGACGATAGCAGACGCAGGGAAGATAGCATAAAAGGTGCGCAAACGGCTGCGCAAACGATAGCGCCGTACGACGATAGGGCCCATAGTCTTTTTTATCGTCTATTTTGCTCTAAACGGAATTATTATATCAAAAGTCACCGCCCCGTACAGTTGTGACAGATACAATTTGCTACTGTATAGAGACCAAAACCGTTTGTTTTGTACCAGGCTGCATGTTTGTGTATGCTGTAAAGTCGGGCATTTTAACATGGGGGTGAATGGGGATTCACACTCTTTTGCAGCCAGCCTCAAGTGTCCAATCGAGGAACTGCAGTTTTTGCTACCGCCGCATTGGTCTCAGTGTGACCAAGCGAGACTGTCCCCTCCGTGTCAGTCCCTCAGAATCAAAGAGCCGCCATTTTGCACCATCCATCACACAGGGAGCGACCCATCGTAGAAGAGAGAGACCAGTTTCTCCACCACAGGAGCAGGAGAGAGACCAGGAATGCGGCCATGAGACCGTTTTGAGGAAGGCGTGCGTTGTTTTTGTCAATGTTCACTCGCTCTGCTATCACTATCAATCTCTCCATCTATACATGTTCAATATCACTATCAATCTCTCCATATCAATCTCTCCATCTATACATGTTCAATATCAGTGTATGTTGAACGTTTTCCTTGATCAAAATGACAAAGCAGCCCAGAAATCAAAGATGTGAGTGGCTGAGGTTTTGTCGTGCAACACAGGAGGTGTAAGGTGTCATTTCTAAACAAGTAAAGGCTTCTCCTGCTCAGGTTAGGGTCAGACGTGGGGTCAAGTAAAGGCTTCTCCTGCTCAGGTTAGGGTCAGACGTGGGGTCAAGTAAAGTCAAGTCAAGTCAAGTCAAGTTTATTTGTATAGCACATTTCATACACAGAGGCAATTCAAAGTGCTTCACATAAAATGGTTGACAGGAAAATAAAAGAAAAGAAGAGAGTAAAACGGACATTTAAAAGCATCACAACAACTTTAAAAAAAAGAGTATAAAAAGTGTATTACAGGAAAATAAACGAAAAGAAGAAATAAAATGGACATTTAAAAGCATCACAACAAAACTTAAAAAAAAAAGAGTATAAAAAAGTGCAATAGGCAGCAGGCGCAGCAGTTGCAGAAAGAGCTAAAACTTATAGAGGACTCATTGGGTTTGCATAGTAGCTGTCAGCAGTTAAAAGCGACGGTAAACATAAAAGTCTTTAGTCTATTTTTAAAAGTAAGTAAGGTTGGGGCAGATCTGAGGTCTTCAGGCAATTTGTTCCAGCTAGCAGAAGCATAGTGGGTAAATGCAGCCTTCCCGTGATTTGATTTGATCCTAGGGACAGTTAATAAGCTGGACCCTGTTGACCTAAGAGTTCTAGACGGTTCGTAGCGTGGGAGCAATTCAGCTATGTATTTTGGGCCTAGGCCATTAAGTGATTTATAGACTAATAACAGTATTTTAAAATCTATTCTCTGACACACTGGCAACCAATGTAAGGACTTAAGAACTGGAGTGATATGATCAGCTTTCTTAGTCTTCGTTAGTACTCTAGCAGCAGCATTCTGAATGAGTTGAAGTTGCCTAAGTTCTTTTTTGGAGAGACCAGAAAAAAGGCTATTGCAGTAGTCTAACCTACTATAAATGAAGGCGTGAATTAGTTTTTCTAGATCCTGTCTGGACATGTATCCCCTAATTCTTGCTATATTTTTAAGATGATAAAAAGCAGATTTTCTAATTGACTTAATTGAAGTAAAGGCTTCTCCTGCTCAGGTTAGGGTCAGACGTGGGGTCAAGTAAAGGCTTCTCCTGCTCAGGTTAGGGTCAGACGTGGGGTCAAGTAAAGGCTTCTCCTGCTCAGGTTGGGGTCAGACGTGGGGTCAAGTAAAGGCTTCTCCTGCTCAGGTTAGGGTCAGACGTGGGGTCAAGTAAAGGCTTCTCCTGCTCAGGTTAGGGTCAGACATGGGGTCAAGTAAAGGCTTCTCCTGCTCAGGTTAGGGTCAGACGTGGGGTCAAGTAAAGGCTTCTCCTGCTCAGGTTAGGGTCAGACGTGGGGTCAAGTAAAGGCTTCTCCTGCTCAGGTTAGGGTCAGACGTGGGGTCAAGTAAAGGCTTCTCCTGCTCAGGTTAGGGTCAGACGTGGGGTCAAGTAAAGGCTTCTCCTGCTCAGGTTAGGGTCAGATGCGGGGTCAAGTAAAGGCTTCTCCTGCTCAGGTTAGGGTCAGACGTGGGGTCAAGTAAAGGCTTCTCCTGCTCAGGTTAGGGTCAGACGTGGGGTCAAGTAAAGGCTTCTCCTGCTCAGGTTAGGGTCAGGCGTGGGGTCAAGTAAAGGCTTCTACTGCTCAGGTTAGGGTCAGGCGCAGGGTCAAGGCCCCCGTACAACACTGGCTTATTGGAAACACACAGCAGGGTCTTTGTTGTGGGACGTCCTGCTTGACTGAACAGGCTTTGGGTTGAGACGGCTGTTTTCCTTTAGTTGTTTCTCCCGGGGCAGATTTTTCCCTCTGCCTACTCCTCCCTAGATTTCATCGGCCAACACTGAGAGATGATTTTGTGAATGAAACCATGCATATCCACACGGCCTTTCTCATGCTAATGACAAGCGCTCGACCAACAATGGAGAGAGAATGCCGGGATTGAAGGGGGCTATGGTTGTGGGAATGGAGAAGAGGTGTGTGTGTGTGTGTGTTGTGTGTGTGTGTGTGTGTGTGTGTGTGTGTGTGTGTGTGTGTGTGTGTGTGTGTGTGTGTGTGTGTGTGTGTGTGTGTATGTGTGTGTTTGCATGTCGTCATGCACCATTGGGTGAAAACCTCCCATCTCAGAAATGTCTCTTTTTTTCAGGAATTAAGAAAAACAGGCTTGGTTTTGTTTATTTATTTATTTATTTATTTATTTATGTATTATTATTATTATTATTATTATTATTATTATTATTATTATTATTATTATTATTACATTCTCCAATGGATTTTAATAAGATTTGAGAGACTTTGAAACCATAAAAACCAAAATTGAAGTTACGAGGTTTTCACACATCAACAGTGACACAACAACTGCTGGATATTCTGGAAACTTCTTGTATGTGCCAGTACATGTGTGTGTATGTGCATGTGCGTGTGTGTGTTCATGTGTGTGTGTGTGTGTGTGTGTGTGTGTGTGTGTGTGTGTGTGTACAGTATGTGCATGTGTGTGTATGTACGAGTGTGTATGTGCATTTGTCAGTGTGTTAATGTTTGTGTGTGTGTGTGTGTGTGTGTGTGTGTGTGTGTGTGTGTGTGTGTGTGTGTGTGTGTGTGTATGTGCGTGTTTGTATGTGCGTGTTTGTATGTAGAGATCAGGATCGTGGCTTCCCGTCTGTCTGCTGGACAGTCTGAGCCTTCCTCTCTCTCCGTGGCGTTTGCGTGTCAAATTGCACGGCAGAACGCACGACATGTCTGGCAACCATCCCTTTGCCATGGCAACAACAAACAAGGCAGAAATTCCATTAGCGGTGTATAGAATGAGAGAGAGAGAGAGAGAGAGAGAAAGAGAGAGAGAGTTGGCAGGGAGTCAACAATGCCAAGCGTCATGGCCGCCCTGCACCCTGACAAAGGGCTCTGACAATGAGGATGAAAAATAAGCCTGCTACCGGATGTTGTTGTCTACTGTTTGTCATCCTCCAGCTTCCCCACAAGGAGAACTCTCACCAGCAGCTCCACCTTCAAATAAGGTGACCAGACGTAATGTTCCCCATTTCTGGGGACAGTCCCCGTTTTTACTGACCTGTCACCGGCTGGAGCTGTCCCCGGAAATGTCCCCAGTTATCTACTCCTCATCCACGGCTGACATTACTGTCTTTCAGAGGCTCCAGTGGGCTCATTTTAAAGCTATATTGAACATAATTATATCATATGAAACTAGAAGACCTACTGCGTACGCCATCCATTGGTCCCAACCATGTCATGCTACAGGTGTTACTCATTTAGTGCAATCTCCAAATGTCAAAGGTTTTTGATATCAAATCATAGCATGATTTTTTCTATGGTTCCTTAACTCATTCTCCGCCATTGATGTCATCGGACGGCAATACAGTAAGTGTTTTCACCGTCATGTGATAGATGGCTCTCTTACTCACCTTGTGAAATAGTACAGCACGTCTAAAGGTGTTACAGGATCGACCACCATTGTCTAACAAAACCAGAAAGCAGAAAAAAGCAACAATCTCCCATCAGAAAAGGTCCATAGCACATTGGATTGGACTCCATTACAGCGGGGGGGCAGCCTGTCACTTATACGTGAAGGATTTTGTTTTCACCACGCACCACGCAACCTGCACGCAACACGTCCACAAGTCACTTGTCCTCAGGAATTAGTAATCCAGTTCCTAAACTCTTGGCGCTGTGTTTCCTCCGCTTTCTGGTCAGACTGCTGTTTTTGGTGAAAACGACCTACCGCTAAAATGTGGGATAGATGGCATTATCCTATCGTCAGCAGCGCGCAATTACATGCGCTAAGAGCTTTGAAAAGGACCTCTTATGCGCAAATACCTCTCTGCGCTGGGCACCAGGGCCGCTGGAAGTCATTTTAAGCAGGGGGTGCTGGGAGGAAGGGACTCTCGGTGGGGCCCGCAAGGGCCCCAGCGAAAAAAAATTGGGCAATATTTAGAGGAATATCTCATTTTAAATTACCGTAAATTCCGGACTATAAGGCGCACCGGTATATAAGCCGCGGGACCAAAATTGACTATTTTTTTCTTATATAAGCCGCACCGGTCTATAAGCCGCGGGTGTTTTGATGTTTAATTACCATATGAAAGGGTTCGTGCACAGAGAGGAATGTCGGGAAAGAGATGGCTGTTTGGGGAAGCTCCCATTTATTAACATTTCAACAAAACAAAACAAAAGTCAGGTCACTAATCCCCAGACAAAATCACACAACAATAGGCTATATGTGCAGCAAACCTGTAACCAGAGAAGTCAAGTCACTAATCCTCGTCTTCCTCTTCTTCCTGCGTACTGAAACCACCAAAGTCCTCATCTTCAGTGTCGGAAACGAACAGGTTCAGGGTGGCTTCGTCAACCACTCTCCTCTCTCCTTCATTGTCACTCAAAACCAACGAACTCCTCTTCATCACTGTCGGCATCGAACAGCCTCTGAAGCCTCTGACGGCCCTCAGCGCCAGCTGTGGCGGCGTCATCCTCTTCATCCCGCAGCAGTCCAGCGTTTTGGAACCCGTTGGTGATTGTGGATGTTTTCACACTCCTATAATATTCCGTGATCTTCCTTTGTGTGAATTCGCCGAAGTTTGTGATTTTCTCCTGGTAGTCGGGAGGGAGTTGTTCAGTAGTTCTCCCCCGGACGGACAGTCCCTTTCGTCTCATGAATCGGAAGCACCAAGATGGGCCACCTATGAAATGTTCAATTTTCATTTCGGTGGCGACTGTTTTGGCCTTCAGTCGGATCTGCACCGTGGAAACGCCTCGGCCGTCTGCTCTCTGGGTCAACACCCAATCTTCAAGGGAATCTTCAAGTTCGGGCCATCTGCTTTTATGACCTCTGAAGGACTTTTTGGTCTTCTTGCACTGAGACAGTTCCTCCTGCTGCACCGTCCAACGCCTCACCATTGACTCATCGATGCCCAGGTTACGCGCGGCTGCTCTGTTTCCCTCTTTTAATGCGAGATTGACTGCTTTCAACTTGAAAGCTGCGTCGTGTGAATTTCTGCGTACCTTCCCCATGGTAAGTGAGAGTGTTGCTTCTACTGCTCGTCTTGTTGTGAATATTCCTTGATCTTCCTTTGTGTGAATTCGCCGAAGTTTGTGATTTTCTCCTGGTAGTCGGGGGAGGGAGTTGTTGGCCAAGTGGCCGTTTGCTTACCGTAATTACCATATGTAAGTGGTCACGCACAGAGGGGATTGTCGGGAAAGAGATGGCTGTTTGAGGAAGCTCCCATTTACCGTATTACCGTAACATTTCAACAAAACAACATAACACAACACCACCGTTGTTTATTTTTACAGTGCACACAGTGTCCGCGGTGTGGTGAAAAGAGGGCAAGAGAGGAAATTAAAACAGAAGTGGATTTATAGTTAGAAAGAGTGCTAAAAAAGAGAGATTTTATTTGTATTTTTTTTTTTTTTTCTGAAAAAATCCATAGATAAGCCGCACCGTTATATAAGCCGCAGGGGCCAAAAAACGGGAAAAAAGCCGCGGCTTATAGTCCGGAATTTACGGTAACATTAGGATACTGTTGTGATGTAATTATTCAGTATTTTCTCCTTTTCTCACTCATTCAGAGCAAAGAGGGAGATATATAGCATGATGATAATGCTCTATATCTCCCTATTTGCTCTGAATACACCAGTTAACATGACACAGACTTAACATGATAGAAATATTATCAGCAAACTTAATGACTAGACTAATTATTCTGATCTGAATGGCATATATCAAGAAACATTGACTCCTCTCTTTGCTGTATAGTGGGAGGTGCATTTTTGAGTAGGCTATTAAAATAGCATGTCAAGTTCACATTTCTTTATTGCCAGATTAAACAATTCGTATTGGTTGTTGGTTGGTTCAACACAACATGTGCATGCATGCGCGCTTCTTCTTCTTCTCTAGCCTACAAGCATGTAACTTCCTTGATTGTTATTGTTGATAATTCTATTTAAATAGGCTACATTTTCATTTCCCGAAACATTCTTAAACAAGAAAGGAACATAGTGCACTGCAAAATATTTTTAATTACATTTGTAAAAAAAAAAAAAAAAAAAAAAAAAAAAAAAAATCTAGGGGGTGCTGCAGCACCACCCCTACTTCCCACGGCGCTGCTGGGCACTCTGCACGGAGATTACGGCTGCGCTCCCAGCGCAGAGAGGTATTTGCGGAGTGGAAAGTGGAATTCCTTTTGGATATGTCATTAAGCACAGCCTTGCCATGCCAAGACATCAAATTATGCTGCTAAAATTAGGTATTAGCAGATAATTAAGTGAGGCAATCAACTATAACTCACTGAGAAACTTTTATCACATCGCAAAGAGGGAAATGAATTGAGAAAACTTGTGGGACAATGGACATAGGCTATTTACCTTCATAACCCGAAGGGTCATTGGCACCACAGATGATCTGTCAATAAGCTCCCTCTGTCCTCGCACGAGTGAGTACACTCTATTACGCATGGAGAGGATTACAGCATATTGCATGCCTCGGCGAGGCAACCTCGAGGCAAACAACCATTGCGAGACGGGAATCTTGGTTGGTGTGGTTTTGATTGACGTAATGCCCAGCCTTGCCCGGCCACGCCTGTGAATAATTCTGGTAGTTAAGACCGCCCAAATCCCGTTTGCGCAGGCATTTTGGGGCGCAGATGATTTTTGGCAGAATTGGCACGGCTCTAAATTGCGCTTGCGACAGGTGCCGTGAACGTTTCCGCATGCCCGCCGAGAATTGCATCTCCAACATATTTCGGGGCTGTTTTAACTTAGAAATCAGGGAGGTCACGTCTACCAGACAATTATATCACTTTGAAACAGTTACATTTCTGTATAAATCATTACAAGTAGCTCCCGTGAGGTGGGGATGTTTTTTTTTGCTGCTCGGCGGGGGAGCAAAACTCAGCAGAACACCTGGTGGACGGCGCAAGACGGAACGCTATCTTCCATGCCTTAAGGCATGCGCAAACAGGGCGCAAAGCACTATTTAGGGATAGCGCCTGTCGGAAGATAGAGGCCAAGGTCTTGGTGTCTTAATGTGGTATTTTCAAGGGATATCAGTCGGCCTGCACCATAGTTTTCTTACAGTAGAACAGTTACCATGGTCAAAATACATGAAACCGGAATTGTCCCCCTTGTTTATTTCAAAGATAATAACATTAGATATTTTAATGATTTATTGACTGGAAATGTCCAAGTGTTCATTCCAGAAATCTGGTCCCCTTACCTCAAAAACAAAACTCCAGTGTATTTGGACATTTTTAAGATTTCCATGTCATGTCCTGACAACGTTGCTTAGCCACACTGTTTGCCAAATATTTTTTACAAATAACTTAATTGTGTGCTCAAGTTCAAAAGATTTAGCTAGCTAGTTGCTAAGATGGGAAGATTGTATGTGTGATTAGTGGAACTATACTGTAGTCATACCTATGTCAATTCGATTCTGACTGAGGACAAGCTAGCATGTTAACTAGCTAGCTAGCTAGCTGTTAGCTATGTTAGCTAAGCTCACTGCCTGCTTCTGTACTAAGCTACATCAGGCTCAAAACGCCACTGACATGACTGAAACAAACAGCTCGTTAGCAAGTATGGGTCACGCTGATTTCAATGGTGCCACCCGTTTTGAAATCTGCTGCCCGGTTGGTGAAAACGTTAAGTAAGCTACTGTGGCTACGCATCTGTGAATACCATTTCCGCCCGGCGTACCGTACACAAATAGTGTAGCACAGGATCAGATGATGTGCAACTTTATAGCAGGCGATCACAGAGTGTTTGAGAAAGCACATTAAACCGTTACACAACCGTTAAACTGGCTGGAGGGGGGCTTTAAAACACATGTGGAAATGAATACCTGTATTTCTATGCCAGACAAATAACTGGGTTTTGCTACTCTCTATCGCCGATTGACACAACAGTGATTCAACCTTAATTCAACCTGTGTCGAGGTTCATGAAAGATCTGCTGTTACAGTATTTTGCTGTTCTGAACACCAGGTGGCTCTTTGCTGTGAAAAATCCTCCTGATGCGTTTCAACAGCGTGATTTTATTTGGAATGAACAGGACAAGAGCAGGGTTAGCATGAACAACAGTAGCCACCAAGAAAAGAGAAAACTGTATCAACAAAATCTAAGGAATACTGTAATACCCCATTCAAGACAACTCGGAACACTGGAAAAAATGTGCTCCGACCTATAAAAAATTAATTGAATGGCTGTCGAGGTTGGAATTCCAGGTCGGAAATTCAGGTATCATTTCAATGCTCCGGTCATCAAAGTGTATGTTGACCTAATTTGAGGTGTAATTATGCAATATGTGTTTATATTGTTTATATTTCACTCTGATTATAGCAATATGTTGAATTCAACAGCTATTTTATCAATTAAATTAACTAGCTGTGTATGTTTTTGTAACTCCGAGGTAAAAATAGCATGAACGTAACTACCAATCCGGAGGCCGGGAAATCTGAGTTGAAAGTTCCGAGTTCTGAGTTGTCTTGAATGCAGCATAATGGCTGGATCCCACCTGGAACGTCGCGTACGCGTTCCGGCTCAGACGCGGTCGTCGGAGCTGCTCGCGGGCATTTTAATCAATGGCGTGTGATCCCACCAGGCACGCAACGGTGCGTATCAGAAGCGTCCCAGAAGCGGCTCGGCGCCCCGCTCCGCTAAAGATACGCGGCAGTTCTATTTTTCACGGATGACGCCTGGAAGCTGCGTCAAGCAGCACAGAGCAGATCGTTCAGCCCGGAAGTCAGACACAGCAACTGCACGAGAATCCGGTCGATTTTCATAATAAAACACTGTGTGCAGACCCAATACTGACTCCTTCTCCTTCTCCCCCCCTCCCCCTGTAGTCTTTCAAGTAGACGAAGAAATGCAAGAGTTCTCCTCCTGCTAACAGGCACTGTATGACACAAAAATAAATAATTTCAGCCTACCCATGGTAGAAGCACAACAATCAAGGGAAAATGACCAAATCAAAAGCAAGTCAACAACAGACTGTGTTGTTTGTGTGTTGTGCTACTTTACATCCACCCCATTGTACACACAGTATCGCGCAATCTCGTAAATCCCAGCATCTAGCTGCAGGCAGCGCTCGGAAGCGCTCCGCTTCTGAAATGCGTGCTGTGGGGCATGCCGACGTGCAGAGGACGGAGCAAAGCCGTGGTGCAGCCGGAACGCTGCGCAGACGGGCCTGGTGCGACCAAGGTGTAAGACACAAGTGACAGTCCCGTGCGTCCTGGTGGCTCATCTGGTAGCACGCGTACCACGGAGGCTCGGACCTTCGCGCGGCCGACCCGGGTTCGAATCCGACCCGCGGTCCTTTGCCACATGTCATCCCCTCTCTCTCCCCACCTTTCCTGTCTGCCTACTGTCCTATCGAATAAAGGTAAAATGCCCAAAGAATTAAGAAAGAAAAAACACACAGGTGATCTCTGGGAAATGCAGTGCAGAAACACCACAGCAGTGAGCGCTGGGCACCAAAGATGGAGATTTTTTTTTATGAGGATCTTGCCGATTACAATTTTAAATTATTAATGTTGATGTACAGGGAGCTGTTAGTTTGTTTTATTGTAAATCTAGTCAGTAAAGAAACAAGGAGAGTTCCAAAATTTGAGGTCCATCATTTGAACAATTTGGCACGTGCTGCTTACATGAAAAGCACATTATGGGTTACTAACAATTACTTACATCTTAGTTGCAGAACAGTTCTGTCTCATCACTCATAATTCCAATTCTACTCCTTTAAATTTGCAAAACGACTGAAGATGTACAGTATGGGTTCATACTGCATTTGAAGTGAGACATAGAGCAATTTCCTACAAAAACATACTTTTACAATATAAAGTATTTTACAAAAGAACTGTAAAATGCAGACATCTGGCAATGCTCCTTTGGCCAGACGGCTTTGCCCATGACAGAGTGTGGCTGAAAATGGAGGGCCCGCCGCGGTTTAATAGCTATGTGATTGTTTGAGCATGTTACAGCTTGTAGCCATATAGACACAGATGCACAGACCACACCAGTACAGACACCAACGCACACGCTCAAACACACACAAAAACACATAGAAACACATGGAAACAAACAGACACATTAAGCACACAGACAGACATGGGCTCCTTCATGTGTGGGATAGCTTTAGCATGTTTGATTGACTCCTGTGAACAGGCCAGACTGATTTCACCACGTCATTGATCTTGACACTTGAGATTAGCCAATTAACAAGCAGCAAATGCATCAACTGTAACCACATGTTGGGAAACCTAAACCGGTGGTTGTCAAAGTGGGGTCCAGGGACCCCTTGAGGGGGTTCCAGGGGGTCCTGAGTAAAAAGGGGAATGATCTATGTTCACTATAATGCCACTCATAAGTAGCACAATAACAAAATGCATGACTACAGTATGTTGACCATGGCTTTCATATCTAAAAGCAAACATCTTATCAGATGGGGGATACTGGGACAACATCATATGAAATGGAGCTCCGTGGTCTAATTTGTATGTTTAGGGGTCCTTGACATGAAAAGATTTGAGACATAAAATGACAGGAGATCAAATAAATGGATCAAACGTGCTTCCACTCGATTGCACAACACAACAGCTGACTGTAAAGACACGTCTTTTTAGTGCTAGAATGGATGGGCTGGAGGGACGGGGAGGAGTGACGACTGGTTAGGTTTAAAGCATGAGGAGCGATGATTCATTGGTTCGTCCCTCCAGCCGATCCACCCTATCACCATCTTTCATAGGAGGTGAGGCAGTCAGATGTGTGTGTGTGTGTGTGTATGTGGCTCTCCACCCGAGAAATTAGCGTGCAAAGCGCGCACAATTTCTGGTAAATATTGTTAGTGTTTGTTTTGATTAAAGGAGGACTTACCCCCTAGATATGTATTAGAACAGTGATTTGAAAATACCTATGGAAAAAACCAAGAAATGACATATACTCTTGTCTATACTAGACTCTTTGGCTGTGTTAAGTCAAGATTTTTTTTCGGAAATCGACGCCATTACAGTTTGCCTACTGCCTCAAAAATAATTTATTTGAGAGGGGCAATATCTTTATAATTATCAACAACTAGCCAACGCTGGTGGCCTGTATGGAAACAGAAAATCCTGAAATGGTTGATAGTTATATCAATTTGGCCATTCAGTGGCGAACTAGAAATTTAATTATTTTTGTCCCATTTTGTCCCATGTGTGTGTGCGTGGCTTGTCTAAACTTACGTTAAGAGCCTCGCTGCTCGCAGCACACAGCACACAGTGAGGACAAACCTCTCGCTCTGGGGTAACACAATGCGAGATTTCTCCACGTAATTCCCTCGTCTAACTAGAGATAAACCGCGCAATGAAATCCGTTTTTAATTTTAGTTTGGGGGCTTTTCGTGATTCTTGTTAAAAGTTGTGCAAAGGTTTTCCTCTCAGCGCAGTGCAGGGCAGGCTGCGCCTCGTCCCTCCTGCCAGACCCAGGCTGGCGAAACAGCCTGCTGCATGCATGGGGCGCTCGTAACCTCACGGAGCAACAAACAAACAGACAGAAATAGCTGGTGTGCGATTTAGAGAATACAGTCTGAGATTGGGTACAGGATTGAGGGAATCCCGCATCTGTTTGCGAAGGTGCGACTGGACAGGACGCTTTTCACAGACGGGCACAGTAGTCGGAGCGAGGCGAGTGTCTCTCAGGGCTACTCAGGGCAGAGCTGCAGATCTCTCCTCCTCCTCCGCGCATTCAGTCTGTCCAAAATCATTACCGATATAATCTCAGTAGGAGGGATGCAGGGAAATATGATAGTAGCCGATGTGTTTAAAGAAGCTTTGTCACGTTGTCACGTCGTAGTATAGCGTTATATTTTACATGTGCGCTAAACTGCGACCATATTTGTTTGCGGAAATATCAGACTGCTCTCTCTGCTGCTCTCAGAGCACAGAGAGCCCAGCTGCTGCTGGCCTGCTGCGCGCGCCCGCGGAGCTTGGGGCTCGTCCATGTAACAGTACGACTCTCGCCTGCCTGGGCTGGAGACAGTGCTTGCAACTCGGACTGATAATATAAACATCATCATTCGAGCTTATCCAGGTAAGATATCAATAAAGTAATGACACATTCAGCTGGAAACTAACTATAATTAAGACATGTGCCAACTTTGACGACGTTTGGTTCAGTATTTTAAGAGTAAACAGATTTTTTTTTACTTCAGTTAGAGCCCTCTGGAGCCTGATACTAAGTAAGGTTTTTCCATCTTGCCTAGTTGTATAGGCTTTGGAGATGCACCAGATGCACGCGCTAAACCCACCGTGACGTCAGGTTGTACCAAATATCCCATTCATTTGAGGGCACAAAAAAAAGCAGTTTTCCACCCTTAGAGGGCGCTTATGCCAGATATGCTGCTGAAAAATGATACAAATGGTAAAATGGCAACAGTTTGGTGTCAAATGTGGAAATTCTGACCAGAATTCTTCACACATCACCCCCAAAGTCATATATATTGGTTAAAAGCTGAAAAAAAGTGTTTTGGAGGTAAGTTCTCCTTTAAAGTGCAGTTTTATAACAGTCAGCTTTCATTCAAAGTGAGAGTCATCATGTGAGTTGAGAGCAGTGAGAAAATGAGTAGCACTCAGGTGAGAGAAGTATACAGTAGTACAAGATATGAGTCAGTGTTTCTTCATATGCATAATAATGGTGTGTACACACACACATGCATACACAAGTGGGGGGGGCAGGGGCAGACCCCCCCCCCCCCCAATGTTGACTCCATGGCTACGGCCTTGGTGTATCTGCGTGTGCAAGTGTGTGTGTGTACACACCATGGCTATCGGTGGCACGGACGAGAGTGGGCCTTGCTAATCCCTCACAGTAGGTCAACCACTCAAGGAACCGTGGCCATTATCGGCTTTAGCTTCATTTTCTTAAATCGCTCGCCACGACCCTGTTGTGCGTTAACGGCCTAATTTGTACCGACACTGAGCAAAGAATACAATCGATGATATGGTTTTATAAGGAGGCTTAATCAGATAACAACTTAGTTCTTAGCCGGTAATTGGAAGCAGGAGTGAGGAGCCCAGACTCTTTCTCTGCAGCCCCTCGGCCCCCCGGTGCACCGTGGGAATGGGGGTCACAGGTCAATTTCAAAATTAGTTAAGCTTGACGGGCCGCCACTGACCTGCACAGGTGCTCCCACTTCCCCTGCTGCTCTGCACTTCCTCCCGTCGCCGGGCCCCCCTCCACCAACCCCACCCAGGGGTCACACACATTGGGCCCCTGTCTCTCTGCCTCCAGTCCTACCCCCCACTCCCCCCCTCCGCTCCCCAGGACCAGTCTGGGTCCATTAACAGAACCAGGACAAATCTCAGACCTTCTGAGAAGACCAAAGACCACCATAGGGCTAATGCAAAGCTTAAGAACTCTTAGCGTAAGAACGTACGCGGGCTAAATGCTTGCACACCTTGTTGTGCTGTCGGAGCACATGGCCCAGGTGCAGTGCCCAGTGAACCGTGCCGTTGCCCCGGCACGTCTTTGCACGCAACAGAGTGCAGTTTGGAGGTTAAATTCACCACTGAGGCATCTTTGAATATCATCATGATGTACTGTAGCGCTGCAGGCCTCAGGAAGGTTACAGGTGCAGCCACCTTGATCCATGACAGGTCCCTCACAGGGTCCATCCACATCCGTGGCAGATGAAACAAAGATAACACACAAACTTAAAGGATGAGTTCACCAAAAAATGTAACAGTCGTTATCTACTCAGCCACCCCCATGCGGATGGGAAATTGGGTGAGGTTTTTTTACTCTGAACTTTATTCGGAATTTCCAGGGAAATGAAGAATACATTCTCCTAGAAAAATATAAGTGAGCAACTTTCAAATGTAAAAACAAAGTGCCAGCTCACAGCTACAGTGAAGATTTCTGCTAAAACAGTGTGTAAATGACTCTCCCCCCCTTTTTGAGCCTCCACTGGCGATAGCTGAGCCGGAGGCATTATGGTTTCGGGTTGTCCGTCCGTCCGTCTGTACGTCCGTCTGTCCGTCCGTCTGTCTGTACGTCTGTCTGTCCGTCCGTTCGTACATACGTCCGTCCTAGTTTTTTTACGTTTGAAAGTTGGTCACCATTCACTTCAATTGTTTAGAGCAGTGGTGCCCAATTTGGGGCCCGCGGGCCAAGTTTGGCCTATCACACGGGTGTGAGGCATTGCTATCTGAGGATTGATTGCTCCTGATTGGTTGGCTGAATCACCTGGTTGGGGGGTGAGCTCTGATATTTGATCCCTCCCCAGTCACTGGCTTTACACCAGCTCAACAAGATGGACAGATCATCATCACGGCAGTGGCACACTGACAAAAGAAAGTTTAGGACGGAGTGGCAAGACGAGTATTTTTTCCCCCGAAGTAAATTCAACAGCGGTTTGTCTCATTTGCAGACAGAGAGTGGCTGTTTTGAAAGAGTACAATATACGTCGCCACTACGAAACTGATTTTCAAAGTACCTTGAGGATTTTTCAAGTTGTGAATTAAGTCAAATTTCTCTCTTGATTACAAAGGTGGAAAATACAACTGTTTTTAACTGGGTGTTTACTGATTAAATGTTTAAGCTCCCCACAAATGCAGATGTTTTTTTAAATATATAGAACCAATTGCAAATTATTACAATTACCAAACAGATAAAAAGTAGATTATTATATTGAAATGTTATTTTAGATTTAGAATGTTAATTTTCTATAAAACACAATACATTTTAATGTAATTCCACAACGTTTATTTTTGGCCCTCGGCCCTCCACCCAGATTGAGTTTTGGCCCTTCATGGGAAATAATTTGGGCACCCCTGGTTTAGAGAATGCTGTAACTCTGTTTCCCTGGAAAACTCCACAAATGTTTTGTGGACTAAAAAACGTCACCTAACCTTCCGCCGGCATGGGGGTGAGTACATGTAGATAATGGCTGAATTTTAATTTAGGGGGCACCAATTAATGCCCCTTGCAAGCAAAATGCACCAAAACCTAACCCAAATCCTAAATATTGCCATGTCCCTGTTTTTACTGTTGGCTGAAGCTGGGGTTGGAGTGGGCGGTGCTTAGGGCTCATTATGTTCAAATTTGATCACATCATAAAAATTTCTGAATCATAAAGAAGCTCTCAGTTCTCTGTCAAATCTGAGATTTAAAAAATGAGTGAGACCTCTTGTCAGGATCTACAGTATACAGCTTTGATTATGGCTGCAGGTCCTGGCAGCTCTCTGCTTCTAAACGGCATACTTTTTTCACAATGGAGGTTCATTCAACTTAATTCCACATGACATGGCAAACGTCTACTGTATGTAAGCGCTTAAAAACAAGTATAATACTGTTATTATTATTTTTTATTGTGGTGGAAACGGGGACAATTTTGGTAGTGAGTTGAAAACCGGGACATTTTAGTCAGGACTCAGGACGGCCATCCTGAAATCAGGACTGTCCCCGTCAAACTGGGACATCTGGTCACTACTTTAAGTTAACTACTTAAACTTAACATAACTTAAACTGATTCAACCTCTTAATAAACCATATAGATGATGTCATTCGTTTATCTAAAAAAATGTAATTGATGGTGTAACAAAGTTCAGTTCTTTGGCATGGCAGCAGGAGCAGCAATTCAAGATGGCCGCCAACGTAAAGGTGTGATGCACCCCCATACAGTACTCACACAAACACATGATGCACCCCCTTATATACAGTACTCACACAAACACATGATGCACCCCCTTATATACAGTACTCACACAAACACATGCACACACACAAACCAGGCCTACCCTCACACCCTGCCCCGCCCCTTCCTTGGCCTGGCGTCTGCACTGTCTCTCAGTATGTTTTCTTTTTTGGGGGTGGTTGTTGTTGGCGCGTCCGACAGAGAGAGGCTAGGCCGTTGTTTTTGAGCCCCGCTGCGGTGCGGCCTCCCGCTGCTCGGCCTGTCATGTGTAATTAAACATTTGGCCTCCACAATTACTCAGCAGTGTACACATGCCAGTGTCGGGCCTTGTGGAGTATGCATTTCAAAGAGCACCAATTCCCTTAAAGTGCTGAACTGACAGCGGCAAGCAGGAAGGAGGCTTCGGGTTGAAGGGAGGAAAGGAGGAAAGGAGGAAAGGCGGGATGGGGGAAGTCCACGGGGAAGGACTGATTAAAAAAGAAATGAAACTTCAAGTGGAACCTTAAAGTGGACCAGGCCAAGGGGATTGTTGTTTGGCAGGGATTGAGTACAGCTAATTTGCCAGCAATTCTTCCACTCTCTCCTTATCCTTATATGCACCATAAAATTATTAATTTGATGGTGCATATATTACGATTTTACAGCTTGTATGCTGACTTAGCAAAAAAAAGTTGATGTTTGTGACTTTTTCAAATAAATGCATTTCAGAAAAATCCTCTGGCGCATCAGGCAGTGAGGTGTTTTACGTTTCTGGAAGAAGCAATAAGTAGTTACTGTAGCATGAGCAGCGATAACCAATGTAACTGAACAGACCAACACAAGAGAAAGTCAAACTGCATCAACAGGGAAATCAAAGGCTTACTGTAGTAGCAAAGATGTCAGCCAAATCCAATCCAGGGGCATCTGGGCATCCATACAGGCACATTGGCTGTGTCTGTGTGTGGGAAGCCGGATCAAGGGTATGTGTCCTGGTTGCTGCACTCTGCTGCCTCTTCTGGTCGGTCGGGGCGCCTGTTCGGGGGAGGGGGGGGAGGGAACAGAGGGGAATAGTGTGATGCTCCCACATGCTACATCCTGCCGGTGAAAGTCCTCGCTGATGATGCATGACGTGTATCTCCCCAGAATGCCAGAGGGGGTGGAGCCATGACTGGGACAGCAGAAGGAATTGGCAAACTGTACAATTGCTGTAGAAAATAGGAGGGGGGAAAATGAAAGAAAAAAAGACTTGATCAAAAAATAAATAAAAATAAATGCATCCTATCCTATAAGAATGAGAAGTGTCTGTGTGTGAGTGTGTGAGTGAGCAGATTGTGGTCGGCCACAGCTATGTCATTCTAGGTGCGATTGCGCTGAATCTTTCAGCGAGTGTAAAGAGCATGACCTAACGGAGACATCTTTTTTAATGAGGTCATCAGCGGTGATTAATTGCTGAATGCGCAGGTTTGTCTGAACTTGGCCATGCTGGACGGGAGCAATGGGGGAGTTAGACAGCAGCTTTCATGTCTGTCCCCGCTGGCCAGCCTGCAGCACAGAGTCCATACGGGTTGTGCGTGCAGAGAACGCAACCTTTACACTCGATACACTGCACAGCTATTCCGCTAGTCAACAGAAACTATCCAAAGAAGAAGACGCTCAACACACAAAGATGTCAGCAAAATAAAATCCACTATCTAAATATCGATCTAAATTGACATGGTCTGAATGGAAAGTGTGCACCCCATTTCTGTGTTTTTCCCTGCTTAGCCCCGCCTCTTTACGGGGTCTGTTGATGACACTACAGACACATGGGTCTGCTGGAGATTAGCCCCGCCTCTTTGCGGGGTCTGTTGATGACACTACAGACACATGGGTCTGCTGGAGATTAGCCCCGCCTCTTTGCGGGGTCTGTTGATGTCACTGCAGCCACATGGCTCTGCTGGAGGACTTGAGGCGGTGCAACGGCTCGACATCAAAAGCATGGTGGAGCTGCCACTGGCCTGCTGGTTACCTCCTGACAGTAATGTATTCACACACACAGCCCGCCTCTGACAACACAGCCCCCTCACACGCCATGCAAACACACACATGAACATTTGACATTGCGTGGCCATGGGTGAAAAGGTCTTAAATTGCAACCTGCCGTTAAAATAAATAATAAGAAACAACAGCAAACAACCATATCGGCCTGCGTATTATGTGAGGCTACAGGATGTTTGACTTCTTTCAAAGAAAGAAAGAAAGAAGGAAAGAAAGAAAGAAAGAAAGAAAGAAGGAAAGAGAAAGAAAGAAAGAAAGAAAGAAGCAAAGAAAGAAAGAAAGAAAGAAAGAAAGAAAGAAAAAGAAAGAAGCAAAGAAAGAAAGAAAGAAAGAAAGAAAGAAAGAAAGAAAGAAAAAGAAAGAAGCAAAGAAAGAAAGAAAGAAAGAAAGAAGGAAAGAAAGAAAGAAGGAAAGAGAAAGAAAGAAAGAAAGAAAGAAAGAAAAAGAAAGAAAGAAAAAGAAAGAGAAAGAAAGAAAGAAGCAAAGAAAGAAAGAAAGAAAGAAAGAAAGAAAGAAAAAGAAAGAAAGAAAGAAAAAGAAAGAAAGAAAGAAAGAAAAAGAAAGAAAGAAAGAAAGAAAAAGAAAGAGAAAGAAAGAAAGAAGCAAAGAAAGAAAGAAAGAAAGAAAGAAAGAAAGAAAAAGAAAGAAAGAAAGAAAGAAAAAGAAAGAAGCAAAGAAAGAAAGAAAGAAAGAAAGAAAAAGAAAGAGAAAGAAAGAAGCAAAGAAAGAAAGAAAGAAAGAAAGAAAGAAAGAAAAAGAAAGAAAGAAAGAAAGAAAGAAAAAGAAAGAAAGAAAGAAAGAAAGAAAAAGAAAGAAAGAAAGAAAGAAAGAAAGAGAAAGAAAGAGAAAGAAAGAAGCAAAGAAAGAAAGAAAGAAAGAAAGAAAGAAAGAAAAAGAAAGAGAAAGAAAGTATAAGTAGCATTGTTAAACCTATCTCAAAGCAATTGAGTCACATCATGCGGTGAGGACCAAAATAACCTCCCATGCAGGTATTTCTGGAAGATGATGTGACTGCATGCTGTGCCTTTCTGTGTGTAATGCTTTGATGATTTGAGTTTGGGTTCTGAAAGCTGCTATCTAACACCCCCATTGCTCCCATCCAGCTGTTTACCAGGAGGCCCGGCCACTCTGCTGCCCCCCCAAGCCACACAACAGCAAC
Source organism: Poromitra crassiceps (assembly GCF_964638095.1). Lineage (NCBI taxonomy): Eukaryota > Metazoa > Chordata > Actinopteri > Beryciformes > Melamphaidae > Poromitra > Poromitra crassiceps. Next base: position 73,445,621 of record NC_139625.1, read on the forward strand.
TGCAGCACAGAAACCTCAAATACACTATCTCCTGTCCCAAGGTACTGTGGGTACACAAATGGACATGCAGCATTTAGTAACATCACTGATATGAGCTCGAAACCCTATGAATTTCCAACCAAAAAGTTATTGGGCCATATATTACACCCAAGTGCAAGAGCAAATATTTGCTAGTTTCTAGCACTCAAAATCTCCCTTTTTTTCCATTTTACCACCGGGTCGCTGAACACATCCTTTGATGTACTGACCCAGTGATGTACTGACCCAGTACCTTTGATGTACTGACCCAGTGCTACTTACAAGCTGAAACACATCCTTTGATGTACTGACCCAGTGCTACTTACAAGCTGAAACACATCCTTTGATGTACTGACCCAGTGCTACTTACAAGAAAAAACACATCCTTTGATGTACTGACCCAGTGCTACTTACAAGGAAAAAGGGGAGACTTTGATTGCTAGAAAGTAGCAAACATTTGCCCTTGCACTTACATTTGGGCATAAGATATGGTCCATTATGTTTGACCTATCTAGGGCTAGATGTTTATGTAAAAGGCAAAGTACCACACTGGTAGACGAAGAAAATCCACCGGCCAAGCATATTTTTTACTGGCCATAATAATAAATTGCCTTTTTATGTCACATATGTAAATATACTATCATAGTACCCCTTTATTTTACAGGTACCCTAGTTACATAATAACTATTTGTAATTACACATGAACACAAAATGTAATTACACAGTAATTACTAATAGTTATAAATGACGTAGTTACATCATAACGAACCTGTAAAATGGAGTGAGTCTGTTCAACTGTCACTATCACTAACATTAACATTAATAGTAATACTTAATTAATGTGAACAACAGTGTAAGGCAACCATTAATTGTAATACATGTACAGTAATAGCCTAAAACCAATGGTAATACTGTCTAACACTAATGTCAACTACAAAACTACAGCTAAAAACAATGCTGCTGTAAGAGAGAGAGAGAGAGAGAGAGAGAGATATGGCCGAAAGCCTTCTGGGATTTACTAGCCAAATTCAAAATCTACTTGCCATAGAGCTCAACAGTCACGTGACGTTCCGTGACATCTCGGGGTCCAGAAGATAATTCCCCATTAATTTTCTCCATAGACATTTCGAAAAATCCTTATACTGTATAACAAGTTTTAAGCCTGGAACCAAGCCAACCAGTGGGTACTGAATCATGAGTGACCATAAAAAGTAAAAACGGGCAGGGGGGGGGGGGGGGGGGGGGGATCAAAAATATTTGTATAGGGGACTGAGTCATGAGTGACCATAAAAAGTAAAAACGGGCAGGGGGGGGGGGAATCAAAAATATTTGTATAGGGTATATTTTCATATAGAATCATCTACCTTATGTTAGAGAAAATATTTTGTATTCCCAATTTTGGGGCTATATTTATGTATGTGGGGGGGGGGCTAGCATGACCTTCAGGGACCTTGACAATGTTGTCACTCACCCTTCAACTTTGTGTAACCTTTTAACTAAAAGCTCCTCATCAATTGACAAACCAGCAGCTCCGGCTCCGGCAAGAGAACCCACACAAATATGACACCCGATGCTAAAAACACCCTATCATGACTCGAGGAACATCCAACTGGCACCCAACTGTCACTCTCACTCTCTGAAACTTGAAAAACCTCTCTCTCTCTCTCTCTCTCTCTCTCTCTCTCTCTCTCTCTCTCTCTCTCTCTCTCTCTCTCTCTCTCTCTCCCCCTCTCGTCTCGGAAACCCTCTCCTGGTTTGCCGAGACTTGTGAATCTGACACTTCTCTCTTATTTGCCATGACAGAGTCTAAAATCTGTGCAATAATGCAATAAGCTCCAACAAACAGAGAGAAGTTTGAGCAGATGTCAGAGAGTTGAATTTTAGCAGATGTGTGTGTACTTGCCACCTCTATCTCGGCGGGTGTGTGTGTGTGTGTGTGTGTGTGTGTGTGTGGTGAGAGCGAGAGACACTAAGCGCTCCCTGTCTCTCCAGTCTAGCCCAGAAAAACAGCACACAAACACTCGTCCTCTAGAGCCCCCCTCTTGCGAACAATGTGGATTTTAAAAGCAGAAACCTCTCTGCCAGCCCCTTGTCTGTGCTGAAAGCTAGCGACACATCGCGGAGACGCTGGCAGCACCACCTGCCTTTGAGGCCCTGGCTATCCCCTCCACAGCCTCTTGTGTGCCATAGAGGTGCCTGTGTCCATGTCCTTCTATTGTGGCGTGGACTAGAGGGACTAGAGGGGGGTATTGTGGACCTTGTCAACGGCGCTGCCATCTCTGTGCCAGCTGGCCGGGTGAGAGCGGGTAAAAGGGGGCGGGGGAGGGGGGGGGGTGTGAACAATGCACAGATCTGTGCACAATGGGCAGCCGCGGAAAGGGCGCATTGTTCCACCGTCCGTCGGCCATGCCAGCCCCCCACCCGCCCACCCCCTCCCGTGCCGAAACCTCACAAAACGCTCAGGGTAATAGCAGGCGACCGCGCTGCGAAAATGTCACACTGGCAGTGAGGAACAGAGAAGCAAAGTGAACGTCACTTCCTGCCTCGCCATGCGTACCAGCATCTAAAAAATATATGAATGGTGGTGAACGGCAAGAGGCAATACTTTTTTTTTATCCCGTATGAATTGTGCCATGAGGTCCACATGTACATTTTGTCAATTTAAAAGATAACTATGTATGTCAACAAAGTCGCAGTTTGTCCTGAAACGTAACATTTATTTTTGTATGAAAGTGCTCACTAAAAGGTGCTGTTGGAAAATGTACTGATAGATGGGAACCCTTTCTTTCATATGTAAATAAATAGCCTTCAGAGGCTTCCAGCCGAGCAGCAGGTGTAACTCACCTTCCTTTTTTGTTTTGTTTTTTGGTTATGGTTTATTTTGTTTCCTTTCCCTTTCCTTATCCCCCTTTCTCCTCCCCCCCCCATTTAATTCCTGTATGTATGTGTGTGTGTGTGTGTGTGCGTGTATGTATGTATGTGTGTGTGTGTGTGTGTGCGTGTATGTATGTATGTGCGTGTGTGTGCGTGTATGTATGTATGTATGTATGTATGTATGTATGTGTGTGTGTGTGTGTGTGTGTGTGTGTGTGTGTGTGTGTATGTGTGTGTGTGTGCGTGTATGTATGTATGCGTGGGAGGGGTGGGGAGGGCGTTACATGTTAGTCTGTGTGTTAAAAAAGAGAGACAGGAAAAGAAAAAGTAATACTGAATGTCGATGATGTAGGTATGCCTTTTCTTTCTTTTCTTTTCTTGTGTCTGAGCCTGTTCGTCCGTTTTGTTTTGTCCGTGTATTGTTTAGAAAAAATTATGAAAATGAATATTTGGAGAGAAAAAAAAAGTCTAAATGATTAATCGTTATAAAAAATAGTTGGCAATTAATTTTCTGTCAATCGACTGAGCGATTAATGAACTAATTGTTGCAGATCTAGTCAGCAGCGGTATGGTAAGTTGCTGCGGGGCGTTTCACGAGCAAAGCGCTGGTTCGTATTTGGGAAATGTGCTGACGAGGTACGAGCAAGGTGCGGAGAAATGTTCTCCATTTTCTCTCGTTTTTCCTCTTAAAAGGGCACGCGCACGCACGCACGCACACACACGCACACACACACACACACGCACGCACGCACGCACACACACACGCACACACGCACGCACACACATGCCCCCATCCCCAAAGTCCCTCCTTTTGAAATGAAAGCGAGGAGGAAGGGGCGGAGGAGGTCTGGAATCCATCTGAGATGGAGAAATGCGACCATCAGGTTTGGATCCAATTGAATGAGGCAGGCCTGAGTAACACGCTCCGACACGGCCTTTCTCTCCCTCTAACACCACCACACCACTGCCTTTCTCTCCCTCTAACACCACCACACCACTGCCTTTCTCTCCCTCTAACACCACCACACCACTGCCTTTCTCTCCCTCTAACACCACCACACCACTGCCTTTCTCTCCCTCTAACACCACCACACCACTGCCAGGGAAGCATGTCACAGCCCATCCTCTAACACCACCACACCACTGCCAGGGAAGCATGTCACAGCCCATCACAGTTGCAAATGAATATTCATAGTGGCGTGTGTGTGTGTGTGTGTGTGTGTGTACGTGCGCGTGTACAGTATTTACGTGTGTGTGTGTGTGTGTGTGTGTGTGTGTGTGTGTGTCTTTTTGTGTGTGACAAGCAGTGTTGTAAGACTCAAGTCCGAGTCCTGGACTCATTTTTGGGACTTGTGACTCGACTTGTACTGGAGCAATGATGACTCGGACTCAGACTTGGACTCAAGAATTCGGACTAGGAAGTTGGAGACTCAGACTTGCACTTGTTAATTGATAAAGACTGTTTTTGTTAGTTTTTTGTAATAGGCCCTAATAATTAGGCATAAGATATTGATAGCTCTATTGATGCTCTGACATTATTCCATTTTGTAGGTAACGGGGACTCGACTTGAACTCTTCTTTGGTGACTGGGACTTGGACTGGAACAGAGACCCGGCTCACACTCCACAAATAGTGACTTGACTACAACACGGGTGACAAAGACAGAGAATTACACATAAGTGTGTACATGCGTTTTCAGTGTGTGGATCTGTGTGTGCCTATACGGTAAGTGTGTGTGTGTGTGTGTGTGTGTGTGTGTGTGTGTGTGTGTTTCCTTTGGCTGAAGTGTGCAGCAGCCATGCAGGAACCTGTAAAAGCGAGGGCTGGCTGGCTGTGGAGTCGGCGGCGGACGCCATGGGCCTCTGCTCCAACATGGCCGACACTTGTACCGCACGGCGCGACTCCCAAGCGGCTCGCTGGCCAAACACGACCCGAGTAGGAGTCAGTGTTGGCTGGCATGGGGCAAACACACACACACACACACATGCACGTACGCACGCATGCCTGCCAAAAGTCCACAGATGTCCTGGCTGTTGCTGCGTGTGAGTCAGCGTGGGCCGAGCTCTTTGATGGCGAGGTCTGGTGTGTGTGTGTGTGTGTGTGTGTGTGTGTGTGTGTGTGTGTGTGTGTCTGGTGTTGGGTTTTTGGGGGGTGAGGATTGAAATCCAAGGCAGGTGCACTGTCACATTGGGCTCCCAGAGCATTCTGATGCCCAGATTGACCCCTGACCCTCCAAAATAACAGTCAGGCCGCCATTCTGGGTGCTGTCGGATGACATGGCTCGGCGAGGGTTGGAAATTCTAAAGTCTGCGAAGTTGCCGTTTGACTCCCCACCACAAAACTTTTGGGTTGTTTTCTGAGAAATCATACTAAACTTGTGATACCAACTTCACGCCAGCTCTGTGGTATCGCTGAACTAGTTGCCACTAGATTTGCATTGTTGGTAGCGCTGAGAGCGGGGTGTCAGTTGACGCTCCATGTAAAGCACTTCATCTGTATCAATATAGCTACATCAGAGCTGTTGTGTGATGATCTGAAATTAACGTGACTCAGAACTGATTAAACCAGTGTTTCTCAAAGTGGGTTCCGGGCCCCCTCAGGGGTGCTTTAGGGGGTTCCAGGGGGTCCTGTGCATAAAGGTAAATTAAATTTAATAATTTATTTTCACTATAATTCTATCCATAAGTAACACAATGACAGAATGTATGACTATTTTGGTCATGGGTTTCATACACTTTCTGTAATAAAACATCTAAAAGCTCAAATCTTATCAGATGGGGGACTCTGTGACAAAATTGTATCAAATGGGGTCATTTGTGTCAGTTTTAGTTTGAAAACTTTTATTTAGTTAAACCTTCATTTTTGTCAGCCCACAACAAACCCACAGAAAATGTTAGATGGTGAATGATGTCTAAAAAGTTCCTCCTTATAACAATGTTAACTACTAGGGTAATTCAATAGTAATTATTATTAGTGAAGACACTAACTGTATTGCATTATTAGGGAAACTCTCTCAACTGGTTAAGTTCTTTAGAATTTCAACAGAATTGCCTTACAAGAAAAAAATAAAGAAATGTTTTATTCAGGCGGAAAAATAGAAATATATACCGGTAATGCATCCCAATCATTCTAATGTTTCATTATACCATATTGTGTATTTACCTTCATGATTGCATGCTTTTGAGATAATTCCTACTAAGGTGCTGATGGCTATAAAGTAATTGTCATTCATTTTTAAATGTCATCATGAGTTTTAAGTTTCTCTGTCAAAACAGAATGAATGATCCCTATCACCATATCTTGACTAAGTGATTCATATATTTATATGAAGGTAATTCAGACATACTGGAAATCCATTAGGAAATTACATTATGTTCATAAAAACCCTCAACAATAATATTCCATCTGGAGAAGTTTACTACTACTAGTGTTTACAATTGTTAACTTTTTGCATTCCTGTTTCCTTTGCTGTTTACTTGAACACTGCAAGTGTTTTTAATCTACCAATGACTTGAGATATTTTTGGTTAATTCCAATACAATTTAATTTGACTCAAGTATCAATAACTTGAAATACAGGTAAGGCAGATCACACCACCAGCATCAATATGTCAAATTTTCTCACCTTCTTCAAGAAAAATTATATTTTAAATACACAATTCCAGATGGAAATACTTGAAACAATGTGCACCCTTCCCTCCTTTTTTGTTGTTGCAGTGAACAAGATACGTCATTTTTCTGAAGCCACGTAATGAGATGACAAGAACAATAACACTTACAGCACACAGGATACAAGCCGCCTGGCAGAGACTGAGAATGGAGATTTGGCCCGAGCCTGGCTGCAGTACAGGTGTCAATGTGATTCATTGCACCAGGGAGGAGAATTAGCATGCTGCTAATCAGGTCGACCAAACAAGGAGGGAATATTAAGTTTTTAAAGTGTTAGTTTTTCTTACAAGCATGGCCCCTTGCAACGGCACAGGGACGTTTGTTAATGGCTTATAAAGTCCATCCCCGAGGAGCAAATTATCCTGAAGGAAGCTCTCTGTTTGTAGAGTGCCAGCTCATATTTTGCAGGAGGGGCAAACACCCACACAATGTCTAGTGTTGGAACACTTATTGGAAAATTGGCAGGTCGGCCGTGTGTGGAATATATCTTCATCTTTGTCTGACTCACAAATAGGCCTGGCTGAGGTAAAAGCATAAGGAACCCCGGTGCAAATGAGAAAATGTCTTAACCCTAATATAAGAAAAACAAACTCTGGGCTCCGGCCACACATACACCAGGAAGGGGAAATCACATCCAATCAGGTGTGGCCATTAATCTGGTTTACGTTAGGGTTTTTTCTACCCTTCATTTAGCGTGAAAATAACTGCTAAAACCTGACTTTTGACACCATGTTGATAAATGATAGAAAAACAACCAGTGTCCCTCAGCTCAGAGAGGTGCAGGCAGCTGAAATCGCTGGCTTGTGTGTGCATGCACACGCGGGTGTGTATGTGTGTGTGTGTGTGTGTGTGTGTGCATGCACGCGCGGGTGTGTGTGTGTGTGTGTGCATGCACGCGCGGGTGTGTGTGTGTGTGTGCATGCACGCACGGGTGTGTGTGTGTGTGTGTGTGTGCATGCGTGGGTGTGTGGTGTGTAAGTCTGCATGCACACACAACATCTGGCCCTGGCCTGGAGAGAGGGCCAGGTTTGGACCTGTAGACATTTGGGGTCAGTGAAAATGGCCCTTTTTGCTGCCCCCCATCGCCGCTCCCCCCCCGGTCCCCCCTTCAACTCGAGCTGAATATTTAAATGAGCTCTTCCTGTGTTGAGGGGTTTTAGGCTCCAGGAGGTGCGGCCTTCACACCTGCCAGCGCTTTGCTCTTACTCGCCAGCGGATGAAGCAACGTTCTCCACCACCTTTAACCCAGACGGCCAGGCAAAATCCATTAGCCAAACATGGTTTCACCCAGCATTTAAGGTGCAATCTGGGATTCATTTGACCACGTCACTCTACAATTTTCATATACTGTATGACGAATTTGATTCCAAAATGCTGAAAGTCATGAATTGAATTTGATCATTCAGAGAATCCTTCTACTTTTTAATTTTGTTACAGTAGGTGGCAATGATGTATTTTTAATGAATGATGGGTATCTAATATGTTGTGGTTATAGCCTTCTAAACTCAGAATTCTGCTCGTTTTATACTCAGATGTTTGCAAAGATTAGAAATGTAAACAACCCTTTTCCTCAAAACACATGTAAGCCTTGTTCTTGTCACATACCTGTAGCTTATCTAAAGCTTTCTGATCATAAATGGAATGCATCTATGTAAACAAGGCCAGCTGTGGGGTGGCAGTGTTTGCACTGGGGGTGCCACGCTGCCCATGACAAAGTGGACCTTTAATATATAGACAGAGAAGAAAAGAAATGGCCAGACTAAAGCAGCTGACTGTAAATACACAGTCCCTTACTTACACTGTTCAAATGTAATGCCTGTATTAACTATTGAGTATTGTATAAATACTGTATTTTCTAAAATGCCATTCAAAAGTGGATAATAAAATAACAGTGAATTGCTTTCTTCTTGATCCCCATTGCCAACTTCCCTGATGGATGCAACAAACAAAGAAAATCTGTCCATGCATTAATATTTTAAACGGTATTGACTGCAGAGTCTCTAAATGAGTTTCAGCCAAATCAAACACCTTTCAAAGAAATGGATTACTTGAAATATGTATGCTTCATCATCAGGTAAGTGAGGGCTTTATTTATGCTGCATCAGGTAAGGCAGGTTATGCATTTTCCTTCAAAGTAACAAAGCAACAAAGTCACAAAGTTCGGCACACGGTTCGGAGCGTCGTGGTCCGCGGAACCCCCCAGAGAACCCCCCCCACCTTTTGTTTCATTTAACGTTTAACGTTAGTGTATGATAACGCCTGCAGCGCAGCCAGACACAGACAGGCATCATGGCAAGCACAAGTGAGCTTCCTCATCCCTTGTCGTCGCTGTAAAGTCTCTCTGAAGGCTGTGGCTAGTGGCTACTAAAGACAACAAACTTATTTCAACACCTCTGAAAAAGCACAGGAATGCGAGCAGCATGTTGCGGGCTGCACAAGATAGCGAGAGCCACAACACGCACACACACACACACACACACACACGCGCGCACACGTTTCACGAACACATTATCACCGGACGGTGAAATGTTGCCTTGGACACATAACAAAACAACACGTGGGGCCACCGAGTAGCATAACGTAGCATCAACGTTATGTTTCCAGACTCACCCGGTCTGGTCTGTAGCCTACCCGTGTCAAGTGACTACGTTAGCTAGCAACAGCCAGGAAGTTAGGCGCAGTGCCACCTAAAACAGGAAGTTGTTGTTCTGCCTTCAGAGTAAAAGCATAAATTGTGTCATGAGAAAAAAATATTTTTTGAGCTGTGCAGGGCAACAAATGGTTAGAGAAGTATAATAGTATTAAAAATTCAAATCGAAAATCTAATTTTGAGAGAAAAAATCTGATATAGCCTATATATTTTTTTTTGCTGATCCGAAAAATCCGTGATCCGTGGCTCAAAATCCGTGACGCGATCCGATCCGTGGGTTTTCTGATCCGTCCCAGCCCTAAAGAGGACTATACGTGTATGATCCACACTGCTAATGAGTAAAATAAAAATGGATCAAGGCTTGATATCATAATCCAACGTGAATTCAGCTGAGACTCGTTCCCTCCAGAACGAGTCTGGCTCAGCCTGTTTCAAGGGGGCTGTTTGCAGTGTCTATGCTAACGTTAGGCTATTGTCTTGTTGTATTGGCGTTTGTGGTGTTGTGGCTTTTAGTCAATATTGGACAGTAAATATGCCTTCTTGCGATGCAGTTGGTTGTATTAATCGTACCTCAAAGAAGGGTGGTTTCCGCTTTTTTCGGTGAGTGAATGAAGTTGTCGGTGGTCACTGCTAACATTTGACCATGGACTGTAAATAGCGTTTTACATAGCCATCTGTGCTAATAATGCTAGCATAACAGTATCCTTTCCACACACACTGAATATACCGAAATGCTAGACTTGATCATGGACAAACGGCCGCACTCATAACGTTAAGGTGTGTTTGACCTGACAATAATATAAATATTAACGTTAATGCACTCCTAGTTGTTTAGCTAGCTATGCTACCTAGATGTTTATTTTGAGTATTACTGTAAGATTCATAAGCTAAATAATTTCATAAGCTAAATAATTTAATGCATAAATAAATCATACGTTACTATAACAGGCATTCTGTGATTAACGTTAACTTGGATTGATTCATCAGAACTTTCAAAATCCTTACTGTTACTGTACTGACATCAGGTGACAAGCTGCAATGTCAATTCTTCTAGCAAATCTAGGTGCATTTCAGACTTTACCGTAGTGTCCAGTCTTGTCTGAGGTGAATGCAAGTGAACTATATTTTTCAATCCTGTCTTTGAATAAAAGTTGTACATTGTGTTATACTTGAAAACCATGTCTCTGCTCCCTTTTTTGTGTTTACAATTACAACAAATCTGAATGATTTACAGTGGGTTCGGAAAGTATTCAGACCCCCTTAAATTTTTCACTCTTTGTCATATTGCAGCCATTTGCTAAAAGCAATTAATTTCATTTTTTTCCTCGTTCATGCACACACAGCACCCAATATTGTCAGAAAAACACAGACTTGTAGACATTTTTGCAGATTTATTACAAAAAAACACTGAAATATCACATGGCCATAAGTATTCAGACCCTTTGCTCAGTATTGAGTAGAAGCACCTTTTTGAGCCAATACAGCCATGAGTCTTCTTGGGAATGATCCAACAAGTCTTTCACACCTGGATTTGGGGATCTTTTGCCAATCCTCCTTGCAGATCCTCTCCAGTTCTGTCAGGTTGGATGGTGAACGTTGGTGGACAGCCATCTTCAGTTCTCTCCAGAGATGCTCAATTGGATTTAAGTCAGGACTCTGGCTCGGCCATTCAAGAACATTCACAGAGTTGTTCTGAAACCACTCCTTCGTTATTTTAGCTGTGTGCTTGGGATCATTGTCTTGTTGGAAGGTGAACCTTCGGCCCATTCTGAGGTCGTGAACACTCTGGAAAAGGTTTTTGTCCAGGATATCAATGTACTTGGCTGCATTCATCTTTCCTTCAATTGCAGCCAGTCGTCCTGTCCCTGCAGCTGAAAAACACCCCCACAGCATGATCCTGCCACCACCATGCTTCACTGTAGGGATGGTATTAGGCAGATGATGAGCAGTGCCAGGTGTTCTCCACAAATACCGCTTAGAATTAAGACCAAAAAGTTCGATTTTGGTCTTATCAGACCAGAGAATTTTATTTCTCAGAGTCTGGGAGTCCTTCAGGTGTTTTTTGGCAAACCCGATGCAGGCTTTCATGTGTTTTGCACTGAGGAGAGGCTTCCGTCGGGCCACTCTGCCATAAATCCCCGACTGGTGGAGGGCTGCAGTGATGGTTGTCTTTCTAGAACTTTGTCCCATCTCCCCGCTGCATCTCTGGAGCTCAGCCAGAGTGATCTTTGGGTTCTTCTTTACCTCTCTCACCAAGGCTCTTCTCCCCCAGATGCTCAGTTTGGCCGGACGGCCAGTTCGAGGAAGAGTCCTGGTCGTCCCAAACTTCTTCCATTTAAGGATTATGGAGGCCACTGTGCTCTTAGGAACCTTAAGTGCAACAGAATTTTTTTTGTAGCCTTGGCCAGATCTGTGCCTTGCCACAATTCTGTCTCTCAGCTCTTCAGTCAGTTCCTTCGACCTCATGATTCTCATTTGCTCTGACTTTACACTGTGAGCTGTAAGGTCTTATATTGACAGGTGTGTGCTTTTCCCAATCAAGTCCAATCTATATAATTAAGCACTGTTATGACCCTGGGGTCATATATCATCTGTATTGTCTTTCCTCCTGTACATTTGTATTGTCTCTCCTCCTGTATGATTGGTAGATGACTGGTGATGAGACTGATGTGTTCCAGCTTGGCTGAATGCTGATTGCTTGTGGGCTGCTTTTGATTGGTTGGGGCCTAGGTGTATGCTGGCTGGTGATTGGCTGTGGACTCGACACCTGGACTATAAAAGCTTGCTGAGAACCGGCTGCCATCGTCTTCCTTCTTGCCAGCTTCCAACCGGCCAACATCAGCTCTGTTTAATGATGGGTTAACTTGCTTCCCTGTAGATCTGAGCTTGGTGCTCACTTATTGTTGTAATGGACTTTAGATACTTTTGATTGAAAAAGCCCTGGGAGTGTAGGGGTGGGTGGCCACTTTTGTTTGACATCTTTTCTCCTGTTTTTCTTATGATAGGCAGGTAAGATTCATGTCTTTGGTTTATTTTTGGAAAGGTAAGGTTATTGATTTAGTATTTTATTTCTTATGTTTATTGTTTTGGCCTGCGTGCCCTCCCTGACGTATTTTTCCCAAAGTGTGACAATAAATCACCTTTCTTTGGGCTTTAACACTGTGTTGGCTGATTGTTTGGGAGCTGGGAAGGAGGGGGTCCATGATTTCATGTTGCGCCTGGTGACCCCTAGGCCGGGTCGTAACATGAATTGGGGGCTCGTCCGGGATTTGAACCCGGGACCTCTCGCACCCCAAGCGAGAATCATACCCCTAGACGTGAAGGTGAGGAATGAAGAATGAAGGTGTAGGCTCATCTCAAGGATGATCAGAAGAATTGGACAGCACCTGAGTTAAATATACAAGTGTCACAGCAAAGGGTCTGAATACTTATGGCCATGTGATATTTCAGTGTTTTTCCGTCCGTGTTGTGGCAGCTGAAGGAGCCCACATCGGGGCGGAGGCCAGACGGTCTCGCAGAATTAAATAGAATGTGAGTTCACGTGACCAGATGGTTTACTAGGCTAGCCGCATTATTGAGATCTATTGCAGCCAGCTAGCTAGTTAACATGCTAGCTCATCCTGAGTCAGAATCAATTATGATCCATTTGTTTCTACATTATTCAGTGGGGAATTAGTGAAATTAGGCCTTTGTATGTCTCATTCCAGATGTTTACATCTTGGTAGACAACGCTAGCTCGGCTGTGCTACATGTAGCTTGGCTGTGCTAGCTCTTCAGAGCAGTTTCCCACCCCCAAATAAGTCCAATTGAACCCCCTCTTGTGGTATTCATAACATGTTAAGTGGAAATTTTCTGAAAGCTTCAAGCTTACGATTTGTGAGGTGGTGTCTTGTGACGTTTTCACACAATGGCGGACACCATGGACGTGGATGGAAATAAAATATTGTGATTGTGATTTTAGCCCTATAGAGCTCATAGTCATTTTATAATACAGTATGCCTGAGAAACACGTTGATATTCTCAACAGTCTCATCTCTTTTCCTCTGTCATTATGCATTTGCATTTCCTTCATTAACGTAGTTAGCTGCTGGCTAGCTAGTGTTAGCTAAATTGTTAGCCTCGGTGGCTTCTAGTCAACTACGCATGTTCACGACGTGACCACTTGAATGCCAAGCATGTCGTGTGTACGGCTTCTGCTCTGATAAGAACACAAGTTCATCACTTCCATTTGAAGGCAGCATAAGGTACCAGTGAATCCAACCTCTATACTAGATTTGGTCCCACCATTCAAACAAGGACATGAATGAAATGTCTGAATCCATTTACTGTCATTCCGCTTTGCTCTGCCCTCTTCCATGGCCACATTTCTCTCCAGCTCCACCCCTTCTACTCTCTCTCTCTCTCTGTCTCAATTTCCCTTTTTCTCTCATTCTGTCTTTCTCTCTGTCTTTTCATTCAATGTGGTTTCATCCCACCCCCTCAACGCTCTCTCGGTTGAAGGAGAAGGGGGTCCACCCCCTCAACGCTCTCTCGGTTGAAGGAAAAGGGGGTCCTTTCTTTTGGAGAAGAAAGTGCGACAGGCGAAAGGGAGAGAGAGAGAGAGCAGCTATAGGCAGGACATGAAACCTCTTCCCAACCGTCTCGCCCACCCAGACCCAAGCCTCTCAACTCAGCAGCCCCTTCAGCTCCTTCAGCCGGTGCATTTTCTAATGCTGTGAATTTGTGTGCAGGTAAAGATTAGCAAAGAACCCTCAGCAACAAAGCATTCAATCACATTGAAGTAGAGCCCTGTATCAAATGCGCCCTCCACCTCCACCTACTTTAGGAGTGCAGGTCTTTCTTCTCGTCTCCCTTTTTACTCTGTCTCTCTGGCTTGGTCAGGCTGCCTTTGAAACAGGCATCTCTGTCCCCCCCCCCCATCCCCCCCATCTCTTGTCAATCGGAGGAAGCCAGGAAATGAACGCTCTTTGTGGGATTAATTAATAGCGGGAGCTGGTCAGCGTGCTAGCAGAGCTGTAATTGCTACTCAGTGGAGGGACGGGGGGGGCGAAAGAAAAAGTTTGGGTTGCAGTTTTTTGAGTGCAGGGAGTGTGGGGGGGGGGGGGTTCCTGAGTGGGGAAGGGTGCTTTGAACTGAAGGGCTCTGGTGCAGTGGATTAAAGTGAGAAGAGAGAGAGGAGGGGGGGGGGGCTTTGAAGTCTGCTAGCTAGAGAGGTCTAGGAGAAGAAGTGAAGTTGGGTGGTGGAAATTCTGGCTGGCAACATCAAACAGTGTTATCGCCCACTTTCACCTGTTGACACTCCAGGGTGAAGACACTAGCTACAGCGCTAGCTGCGAGCGGCGAGGGTACAGGTTTCCTTCTTCGCTCTCTCATTCCTTTCTCTTCGTCTATTGGTAGGAATATCTCCACTGAGGATGCTGAGATGCAGATCCATGTGTTTGCCTAGTTCAAGCGGGGTGATTTGACTGCTTATTTGTGAAGTTATTCTGTTTATTTCTAAAGAGAATGCAACCGCGTTTTCACCTGAACTTTGGGGTCAGCCTGATGTTGAGTGTGTGAGTGCACCCGGAAAACAACAATATACGTATCTTTGTTGTTGCGTGTGCGAGTGGTTATGCCCGTTGCGCATCAATGTTTATATCATTAAAATATTTTTTTGCCACCCTACTCCCACACAGAGGCACTTTTCAGCTAAAAGATTTTTACTTAATGTGGAAAAAAAATCATAAGGTCATCAACTGATTACTGAACACTATCACCTACTGAAATGCAACACTTTTATTCACAACCCAAGAGTTCAACTTGTTCTTAATAATTCCCAATATAAGTTTTTCCCCCGCAAAACCATGTAATGAGAATAATATTATGTACTTGGCTGTCATTCAATCAGACTTTATTGTCTTGTGATGAGAGGTACAGTACAAAATAAAATGAATGAATCTGAAGAGATAGTAATTGATAACTATGTCAATCAAAAGGGGCAATGTGGTCACGGCAGACCTTTTAATTATAGGCTATGTCGCCATTGTTTTCTGTTAATTATATTGGTTTAAACTTGAATCAAGGCCCAAAAAATTATGGACACCCCCCCCCAAAAAAGATTGAACTATTACATATTTATAACTAAACTTTTAGGGGGGTTACAATTGGTGATTGGAACATTTCATGCTAGAGCTGCAGCGATTAGTCGATTAATTGTTTAGTCAATTGACAAAATTAATATGCTTTTTTTAAATCGATTAATCGTTTAGACAAATTCTTAAGGAAAAAATATAAAAGATGATCTTGTTCCTCTTTAATGTGAATATTTTCTTGTTTCTTTAGTCTTCGATGTAGCTAGAGCGAAAATTCTATAAGAGAGACCTTAATGTCATTCATTCACTCACTTTTCATTCTTTCACTCTCAGGATATAACTAGCTCTCATACCCACTTCTTAATCAACCTGCATTTTCCTGTTCTAGGAGAAACCCGTTAGTTGTCACTGGCTCTCATTCATCCCTCCTGTCCTCATTCACATCTTTCCCTGTCAGGAGAAAACCTTTTAATGTCACGCCCACTCATTGATAAATTACGTCATCAATCACCCCTTTTCCCGCTTCTATCTAGCGTCACTGTTTGTGGGAGGTATCGTTCATTTTAGGCCAATCAGAGTAAGACACCTTTTCCCATTCAGCCTATCACCATCAAGCTGTCAAAGCTAAAAGCTCTCCGCTTTCTCTGTGTGATCTGTTGCTTTTCAGTACGTTCCTGCGACCCGCCTCCACCCCATTCTCCTCCAGTCCTCTGAGATCTCAGATTCAGAAGCTTCGCCACCAAGACCAAGACCTCATCTGTCACCACCACCAGGTCTAGACTCCACGGGGGGGATCTTCATTCCTATTCCTGGCTGATCTACCCCTGCTGATCATGACGTCATAATCAAGATGACGTCATGATGGAGTCTAATCGCCAAAACTATATCTCTGTGCCTTCAGGCTCATGTATCTAATCATCTAATAAATCATTGTCATTCTAGAAATGTGTCTCTCTGGTTGAAATGACAGTAAACTGATTATCTTTGGGTTGTGGTCAAGACAAAAGAAAACATTTGAGGATGTCATCTTGAGCTTTCGGGGAAAAGTGATCGACATCCTTCACCATTTTGTGACATTATAGATCAAACGACTAAACGGTTAGTTAAGAAAATAATGACAAGATATGAATCGTTAATGAAAATAATTGTTAGTTGCAGCCCTATGTCATACCATTTAGCTAACTGTAGACACATGACACATTTTCATTTAAATCTTTCTCTTTTACACACACACACACACACACTACACTCCGCCCATGTTCACATCTCCTCGAAAAATGGGGGTTTATGTAAATTTTTAAAACTTTGCAAATGGCGATTTTGCTGAACTATCAAATTAGTGTTAAAGCAGCCATGCGTACCAAGACTTAATCATCAATAATCTTTTTCATTTCTGTGTGAGACTATTCAACAGGGACAGGCTGAATGTGCTCTGATGCTGCCCAGGCACATAGGAGATTATTCAACAGGGACAGGCTGAATGTGATCTGATGCTGCCCAGGCACATAGATTATTCAACAGGGACCGATTGAATGTGATCTGATGCTGCCCAGGCACATATATTATTCAACAGGGACAGGTTGAATGTGATCTGATGCTGCCCAGGCACATAGATTATTCAACAGGGACAGGTTGAATGTGATCTGATGCTGCCCAGGCACATAGATTATTCAACAGGGACAGATTGAATGTGATCTGATGCTGCCCAGGCACATAGATTATTCAACAGGGACAGATTGAATGTGATCTGATGCTGCCCAGGCACATAGATTATTCAACAGGGACAGGTTGAATGTGATCTGATGCTGCCCAGGCACATAGAGTATTCAACAGGGACAGGTTGAATGTGATCTGATGCTGCCCAGGCACATAGATTATTCAACAGGGACAGATTGAATGTGCTCTGATGCTGCCCAGGCACATAGATTATTCAACAGGGACAGGTTGAATGTGATCTGATGCTGCCCAGGTACATAGATTATTCAACAGGGACAGGTCGAATGTGATCTGATGCTGCCCAGGCACATATATTATTCAACAGGGAAAGGTTGAATGTGATCTGATGCTGCCCAGGCACATATATTATTCAACAGGGACAGGTTGAATGTGATCTGATGCTGCCCAGGCACATAGATTATTCAACAGGGACAGATTGAATGTGATCTGATGCTGCCCAGGCACATAGATTATTCAACAGGGACAGGTTGAATGTGATCTGATGCTGCCCAGGCACATAGATTATTCAACAGGGACAGGTTGAATGTGATCTGCTGCCCAGGCACATAGATTATTCAACAGGGACAGGTTGAATGTGACCTGATGCTGCCCAGGCACATAGATTATTCAACAGGGACAGATTGAATGTGCTCTGATGCTGCCCAGGCGCATAGATTATTCAACAGGGACAGGTTGAATGTGATCTGATGCTGCCCAGGCACATATATTATTCAACAGGGACAGATTGAATGTGATCTGATGCTGCCCAGGCACATATTGTTAGGGTTTTGTTTGTTGGACTCAAGGGCAGAGACAGACAGAGACAGAATATCAAGTTGTAACACAGTTTGTTTATTTAAATGTTATTGGTTGAGTCCGGATGGACGAGATACCCAGGTTGCAGGATGGTAGGCTAGAGTCCAGGTAGGTGAACGAGCAGGCATCCAGAAGTCCGGGCTGGCAGAGAGCAAGCAGGCTGAAGTCCAGGCGGGCAGAGAGCAGGTAGGCTGAAGTCCAGGCGAGCAGAGAGCAGGTAGGCTGAAGTCCAGGCAGATGGCGAGCAGGCAGACAGACAGGGGAGGATTGGCGCAGGTAGTCAGATTTGGGGCAGCAGACGTTCCTCTCCATGCAGGTGAGAAGATAATCTGACAGTGTCTTGACGTCTGGGCTGGGTATATGAAGCCTGCTGATTGGTGATGCTTGGCAGCTGCGATAGCTGGAGATCAGCTCCACACACCTGGCTCCAATCCTGTAATCACAACAGAAAGGAGGGGGCGAGAGAGACTAGGAGGCAGAGGTTGAGGGCATGACACATATACTATTCAACAGGGACAAGTTGAATGTGATCTGATGCTGCCCAGGCACATAGATTATTCAACAGGGACAGATTGAATGTGATCTGATGCTGCCCAGGCACATATACTATTCAACAGGGACAAGTTGAATGTGATCTGATGCTGCCCAGGCGCATAGATTATTCAACAGGGACAGGTTGAATGTGATCTGATGCTGCCCAGGCACATATACTATTCAACAGGGACAGGTTGAATGTGCTCTGATGCTGCCCAGGCGCATAGATTATTCAACAGGGACAGGTTGAATGTGATCTGATGCTGCCCAGGCACATATACTATTCAACAGGGACAGATTGAATGTGCTCTGATGCTGCCCAGGCACATAGGAGACTCCTCTAATGTAGTTTACTGATGTGCTTTGGGTTAACAGCCTTTGTCTCGGAGTTCAAATCAGTTTGCACCGAGACACATCGCTTAATGAAGAAAAAATATGTTTTTGATAAGGAATCATAATTTTCTGTGAGCTATGAATATATAATAAGAATATTTTCTGAATTGTCCCATATGAAGTAGGTTAAATGAGCACCGACTTGCATTCATTTCCAAAGCATAATGTGATTTCTATATAATAAATTAGTTTTGAGGTTTTTCTCACTGATGTGACAAATCATTAGATCGCCCTTACACATTTAAATACACAAAAAAAGTTAAATGTAAATTCAAACAATTACTTTATAATCTGCAGCAATGACAGCAACTTATAAATATCCAGAGACTTCAAAATTGGTTTCTAATTTTTTTATATACTGTAAGTTACCGAGAAAATATTTCAAGACATTCTTGTGCACTATGCCATTTGATGGACATTTTAATCCAAACTGTTTTACACTATGTCAAGGCCACTTTGGCCTTTGATAAATACAAACTTACTGGGGCATCGCACCCAAAATGTAGGGCACCAAGCCCAAAACCAATGGTTGTTAAAATCCTTTTTTCAGTCAGTTTCACTCAACAAAATAATAATATAATATATAATAATATCCTAATAGAAAAATTGGCTCAGACAGCAAAGTTAGTAACCCTAACCCTAACCCTCATGTCCAGTAACACACCATAACTTAAGTGTAACCAAGGTTATTTTCTGTCGCTATAAAATACAGAGGTTCCCTAAACCAATGGTTTGGGGACCCCCAGGGGTCCTTGAGGGGGTTCCAGGGAGTCCCGAGCAAAAAGGGGAATAATTTATTTTTGCTATAATTCCATCCATAAGTAACACAATGACAGAATGTATGACTATTTTGGTCATGGGTTTCATACACTTTCTGTAATAAAACAACTAAATACAAAAAGCTTATCAGATGGGGGACCTTGGGACAAAATCTTATCAAATGGGGGTCCGTGGTTGAATTAGTGTCAGTTTAGGGGTCCTTGCCGTGAAAAAGTTCGAGAATTACTGTAAATGCCTCATATGCAGGCTACTGGTACTGACACAGTAAAGTGACACTGATATATATAGTTTTTGTGTGCTGCGTTGCATGTAGTCTTAAATGAGGAAATCGACAACTTTCTTTGAAGGGCAGAAGGCCAGTTTAAAGCAGGGCATGCCAAACTGCCTGTGTGGCTAGTTCATTTTAGAAGGGGTTATGGACAGCATTGGCCTTTTGGTCTTGGTATAATAAGCCCTTCTTTTTGATACACTGTATTAAAGGTAAACATGTGATCAAATAAGTGAATAACAGATGGACTCAGACTGTGTGCAGCGTGTGGGAGGGACACGTGCAAATAAACGGCCTCCAAGTCCAAAATGTGCACCGACTAGACGAAGTGATCGTATGCATGTCCTACCAGGTGAGCCCCTATTCACTCATCCATTACACTGGCATGGCACATTTTAGAGACAGACAAACAGTCTCTCACACACACACACACACACACACACACACACACACGCTGGACACTAATATCAAAATTCAAGCAGGAGAGATGGAGAGAGAGAGGGGGAAAGGGGGAGTCAGTCGGAGGAAAAGAAACAGAGATCTTGATTTTTATGCAGCGTCTGTTCAAAATACAGCTCTCCTTGAGGCGCGCCTGTGCAACACTTTGCTGATGTCTGGAGGCCTGTAATTGTGCACACACATCAATTATGGAACGGACTTTCTCTCCCTCTCTCTCTCGCTCCCCCCTCTCTCTCCCTCTTTCCCTCTCTCTACCTCTCCCTCTCTCTCTCTCTCTCCCTCTCTCTCTCGCTCCAATCAGAGCGCTGCTCCCCTGGTGCGTTTTGGAGCTGTTTGATTACAGGTGTAGTACAGGCGCTCTTGTTAGGGCCCCGTTTTCTCTCCGGTGGATGGGGACTGGGAAGGGGGAAGGGGGGGTTGGATGGGCTCTTTCCAGCCCCTCTCGCTCCCTCTTCTTCCTCCTTTCCTGTCCGGATGAGGGGTGGATGGGGGGTGGATGAGGGGGTGGTGTTGGGGGGGGGGGGTCTGAGGCTTGCTTGAGTCGGCCATCACATCCCCGCTAACAATTTGTGTCAGGTCCCGAGAGGCTCCTTAATGAGCCCCACCGACACGGCCGAAGGCCAGATCCCCGCGCCGCCCCGCACCGGCCCACTGGAGTGAGAAGGCAGAGAGATCGGCACCTAGCAGCCTCGCAATTATTAATCAGGCTCTCTTTCTCTCTCTCTCTCTCTCGTTTACTCATGTCTATTCATCAGTTAGTCAAAGTGCCCCCCCTCTCTCTCTCTTCTCCTCCCCCTCTCCGCCCTCTCTCTCTCTTTTCTGTGATAGGAACAGCGGTAGGTACTTATGTAAAGGGAGACACATGCGGCAATCCATTGGTTAAAAAAAGTGTTAATACATCTTTAGGTGTGTGTGTGTGTGGCTGGCATGAACCCTCCGGGATCGTTAAGCATCTTTTGAAGGGGGAGAGGTGACGGGTGTTCTACCACATTGACATCCATGTTACTGGGGGGGAGGGGGGGGAGTGGAGAGAGAGAGAGAGAGGTTATAACGACTAACAACGGTTATTTACAGATTCTGTGAATTTTTGTTAATATGCTGTAATTGCTCACTATTTTGCACTATCACCATTTAACTGCCCGTTTATTACTGTTCTGTTATTATTCTGAATAGATTCCGGTCAACAATGGTCTTCTATTATATTCTATACTATCACATTCCATTTAATTTTCTTGTGTCTTCCTCTTTGAATATCTTCAGATTTTGTGATTTATGTTAGGGCCTGTGTCCACCTAGCGTCTTTTCCTCAGGTCCAGCTTTTTTCAGTTGTTTCCAATGGGGGGAGAGCGTATGCGAGCGCACGCGGACGTCTAGAGAAAGTGCGCTGCACCCAGCGTCTATTTTCAGAGCGCTCCGGCGTTTTTGTGCGCCGGCTCCCAGCGCTCCCAGCTGAGAATAATTTAACTTTTCAGAAAGACGCTGGTGTCGGGTGCTCCTTTTCTGGCAACTAATCATATGGAGAAACTATCGCAACAGAGACAGAAAGGCTCAATTGTGGGAGCAGATTGGCTAGACACTTAATATTTCTGGTGAGTGTTGTGCTTACTGCTTTTAATAACGTAGCCTACCTGTGTTGTTAGCTTGCTAGCCATCAGCTATCAAGCTACTACCGCACTGAACTAACGTTTTTTTCAGACTGCTTCCTTGTATATTGTGCGCTGGGATCAGCGTTCCCAAGCGCACTCCCAGCGTTTAACGTCGGAAAAAGACGCTAGGTGGACACAGGCCCTTACTGGGTAACAAAATGTCTTGTTTTCTGTTTTTGATTCTTTGTAACTGCTAAGTGTTGCTAATGTATGCTTTGGCAATGTAAGATGCACCTTATCATGCCAATAAAGCCCTTTGAATTGAATTGAGAGAGAGAGGGATACAGAGAGATGGTGGAGGAGACAAAGAGTAAGGTTTTTGGGTGGCACTTGTAACACCCCCCATACACCCACCCACACGTGGCCATTAAACAGCCCCATTAACAGCAAGATAATGTACAGGGTCCATTTTGTATGAGTCCGATTTGGGCTTTCACTCACACACATGCACGCACGCACGCACGCACACAAACACACTCTCTCTCTCTCTCTCACACACACACACACACACACACACACACACACACACACACACACACACACACACAGTTCTCACGTTCTTCCCTCGGTGAAAGAAAAAAGGAAAAGGAAAGTTGTCTGACTTGGCCTGAGGCGAGACGTGACCTTTGCACCACAAAGGTGAAAAGCTGGTTTGAGAAAAATGCCTCCAGAAGTAACATTTTTCCCTCTTCACATCTCGTCTTTTCATCGGTTATTGTGTGTGTGTGTGTGTGTGTGTGTGTGTGTGTGTGTGTGTGTGTGTGTGCGCGCGCGCGTGAGTGTATGTGTGTGCGTGTGTGTGTGTGTATGTGAGTGAGTGAATGTGTGTGTGCGTGCTTGCGCGTGCGTGTATTTTTCCCCGGCTGCCCCCTTCTTTTTCTCCGCTGAGTGAACCCCCCCCCCCCTCTACTTTCCTGACAGGCCCCCAGAGTTGCTGTAACATTTTTATCACCGGGCTGCTACACACCTACATGTAGGAGCTGTGTCTGTCAGGACAGAGTGTATTTACTGTATGCTACACACCTAGGAGCTGTGTGTGTCAGGACAGAGTGTATTTACTGTATGCTACACACCTAGGAGCTGTGTGTGTCAGGACAGAGTGTATTTACTGTATGCTACACACCTAGGAGCTGTGTGTGTCAGGACAGAGTGTATTTACTGTATGCTACACACCTAGGAGCTGTGTGTGTCAGGACAGAGTGTATTTACTGTATGCTACACACCTAGGAGCTGTGTGTGTCAGGACAGAGTGTATTTACTGTATGCTACACACCTAGGAGCTGTGTGTGTCAGGACAGAGTGTATTTACTGTATGCTACACACCTAGGAGCTGTGTGTGTCAGGACAGAGTGTATTTACTGTATGCTACACACCTAGGAGCTGTGTGTGTCAGGACAGAGTGTATTTACTGTATGCTACACACCTAGGAGCTGTGTGTGTCAGGACAGAGTGTATTTACTGTATGCTACACACCTAGGAGCTGTGTGTGTCAGGACAGAGTGTATTTACTGTATGCTACACACCTAGGAGCTGTGTGTGTCAGGACAGAGTGTATTTACTGTATGCTACACACCTAGGAGCTGTGTGTGTCAGGACAGAGTGTATTTACTGTATGCTACACACCTAGGAGCTGTGTGTGTCAGGACAGAGTGTATTTACTGTATGCTACACACCTAGGAGCTGTGTGTGTCAGGACAGAGTGTATTTACTGTATGCTACACACCTAGGAGCTGTGTGTGTCAGGACAGAGTGTATTTACTGTATGCTACACACCTAGGAGCTGTGTGTGTCAGGACAGAGTGTATTTACTGTATGCTACACACCTAGGAGCTGTGTGTGTCAGGACAGAGTGTATTTACTGTATGCTACACACCTAGGAGCTGTGTGTGTCAGGACAGAGTGTATTTACTGTATGCTACACACCTAGGAGCTGTGTGTGTCAGGACAGAGTGTATTTACTGTATGCTACACACCTAGGAGCTGTGTGTGTCAGGACAGAGTGTATTTACTGTATGCTACACACCTAGGAGCTGTGTGTGTCAGGACAGAGTGTATTTACTGTATGCTACACACCTAGGAGCTGTGTGTGTCAGGACAGAGTGTATTTACTGTATGCTACACACCTAGGAGCTGTGTGTGTCAGGACAGAGTGTATTTACTGTATGCTACACACCTAGGAGCTGTGTGTGTCAGGACAGAGTGTATTTACTTTATGCTACACACCTAGGAGCTGTGTGTGTCAAGACAGAGTGTATTTATTTACTGTATGCTACACACCTAGGAGCTGTGTGTGTCAGGACAGAGTGTATTTACTGTATGCTACACACCTAGGAGCTGTGTGTGTCAGGACAGAGTGTATTTACTGTATGCTACACACCTAGGAGCTGTGTGTGTCAGGACAGAGTGTATTTACTGTATGCTACACACCTACATGTAGGAGCTGTGTGTGTCAGGACAGAGTGTATTTACTGTATGCTACACACCTAGGAGCTGTGTGTGTCAGGACAGAGTGTATTTACTGTATGCTACACACCTAGGAGCTGTGTGTGTCAGGACAGAGTGTATTTACTGTATGCTACACACCTAGGAGCTGTGTGTGTCAGGACAGAGTGTATTTACTGTATGCTACACACCTAGGAGCTGTGTGTGTCAGGACAGAGTGTATTTACTGTATGCTACACACCTAGGAGCTGTGTGTGTCAGGACAGAGTGTATTTACTGTATGCTACACACCTAGGAGCTGTGTGTGTCAGGACAGAGTGTATTTACTGTATGCTACACACCTAGGAGCTGTGTGTGTCAAGACAGAGTGTATTTATTTACTGTATGCTACACACCTAGGAGCTGTGTGTGTCAGGACAGAGTGTATTTACTGTATACTACACACCTAGGAGCTGTGTGTGTCAAGACAGAGTGTATTTATTTACTGTATGCTACACACCTAGGAGCTGTGTGTGTCAAGACAGAGTGTATTTATTTACTGTATGCTACACACCTAGGAGCTGTGTGTGTCAGGACAGAGTGTATTTATTTACTGTATGCTACACACCTAGGAGCTGTGTGTGTCAGGACAGAGTGTATTTACTGTATGCTACACACCTAGGAGCTGTGTGTGTCAGGACAGAGTGTATTTACTGTATGCTACACACAGCTGTGTGTGTCAGGACAGAGTGTATTTACTGTATGCTACACACCTAGGAGCTGTGTGTGTCAGGACAGAGTGTATTTATTTACTGTATGCTACACACCTAGGAGCTGTGTGTGTCAGGACAGAGTGTATTTACTGTATGCTACACACCTAGGAGCTGTGTGTGTCAGGACAGAGTGTATTTATTTACTGTATGCTACACACCTAGGAGCTGTGTGTGTCAGGACAGAGTGTATTTACTGTATGCTACACACCTAGGAGCTGTGTGTGTCAGGACAGAGTGTATTTATTTACTGTATGCTACACACCTAGGAGCTGTGTGTGTCAGGACAGAGTGTATTTATTTACTGTATGCTACACACAGCTGTGTGTGTCAGGACAGAGTGTATGTATTTACTGTATGCTACACACCTAGGAGCTGTGTGTGTCAGGACAGAGTGTATTTATTTACTGTATGCTACACACCTAGGAGCTGTGTGTGTCAGGACAGAGTGTATTTACTGTATGCTACACACCTAGGAGCTGTGTGTGTCAGGACAGAGTGTATTTATTTACTGTATGCTACAGCTTGTTGGGACGAGGTGAAGGGGGAAGATGGAGTGTAAGTGCTGGCGAAAACAACAACAACAAGGGTCCAGGTATTCCCCGGGAACGGCGGGGTCAGCGTGTTCGGGGTCAAGTTCGCCGCCCCG
This sequence comes from Poromitra crassiceps, assembly GCF_964638095.1. NCBI lineage: Eukaryota > Metazoa > Chordata > Actinopteri > Beryciformes > Melamphaidae > Poromitra > Poromitra crassiceps. The sequence goes on from NC_139625.1 coordinate 73,471,357, forward strand.
CTAAGATGTTGCTCGTTGACCCCGACCTGTGTGTGAAATTATTATTTTCTTTTCTCCGCTCTGAGGAAAGAAAACATAGGGTATGATTGAAAGGTAGCGTGATGTGCTTTTACAATGAGCAGCATGTGTTGTCCTTTTCACCTGCCGCTTCCTCATCATTTCCTGTCATGTTTATCGGCATTTGTGGGCGTGATATCATCCCGTGCAATTTGACTGAGAAATAATCGGATTAATTTCTGTGCAATTTTTGCATATACAGTTACAAAATTGCATATAGTTATATAGTTCCATACAGTATACAGCTAGTTTTGTGCAACAGCAAAGTAGTTTTTCCCAGGGAAATATTTGTCAGGGGTGATACAGTCTGGGAAAGATGCACCATCATGTACTTAGGTAGGACTGTTGCTTTCAAAATGTAATTGGTAACAGAACACTAATTATCTGATTAAGATTATTATCAGTGATGTAATACACTGGATTATGCTAATTCATTCATGCAATTGATTTCTTTAAATCCTTTTTGAATTACTAGTTTCTAACTTTTGATTACTGTATGTTTACCACATTATAATAAATTCTGTCCTAAATGTATTTGATCCTACACTGGTTCAAATCCCAGCTCATGCTAGCTGTCAACCAATCTATTGTAGGTAATGAGCATGTGTAATCATGTTTCATTCAAGAACACTCTCGTCATAGATTTCACCATTTATTGCATAAATGGAAATACAGTTATGTTAGTGTTGAAGGCTCCGCTCTTTACAGTAGATGTTTATACACACACACACATAATTGGAACACACACACACACACACACACACACACACACACACACACACAGTTTAATTGGAAGTGTCTGGCGTTAATAAGAAAGATCTATGTATGTATGTAATGTATAGTATATGTATATGTATAGTCAGACTTTTTCTCCAATTCTATTAACCTGTGCAGTAACTTACAGAAAAGTATTTTAAGTACACTATAATACTGTGGAAGTAGGCTACTTAATGAAAAATCCCTAATACAAAAATGTGATCACAACGGTGTAACAACATGATACACAACACACAATTACATTTGTTCACTTAAATTGCATCGTTACAGCCGCTTGCTTACTACCACTTAAAGTGTTGTACTTACAGAGGTTAAACAGACTGGAATAAGGCCACTGTGGAGTCAAGTGTTACCAGATATATAAAGAAAGATAAACCTCCACTGTTACAACACAGGAGATAAATCTCCACTGTTACAACACAGGAGATAAATCTCCACTGTTACAACACGGGAGATAAATCTCCACTGTTACAACACGGGAGATAAATCTCCACTGTTACAACACGGGAGATAAATCTCCACTGTTACAACACGGGAGATAAATCTCCACTGTTACAACACGGGAGATAAATCTCCACTGTTACAACACGGGAGATAAATCTCCACTGTTACAACACGGGAGATAAATCTCCACTGTTACAACACAGGAGATACATCTCCACTGTTCCAACACAGGAGATAAATCTCCACTGTTACAACACAGGAGATAAATCTCCACTGTTACAACACAGGAGATACATCTCCACTGTTACAACACAGGAGATAAATCTCCACTGTTCCAACACAGGAGATAAATCTCCACTGTTACAACACAGGAGATAAATCTCCACTGTTC
>NC_139625.1:73475525-73483025 GCF_964638095.1 Poromitra crassiceps
AGCTAAAATGCTATGTTATGGCCTCAGAGGGACACATGCAGAGCAGTTCGTTCAGTGCATTTCAAATACGGACCATTGACGTCATCAATATCAATCTGTTTTTACCGATAATCTGTAAGCTTTTGCCACCACAATACACCCCCCCCCCCCCCGCCACACACACACACCCCACCCCCCCCCCCCCCACACACACACACACACACACACGGTAATATCTTAATAATCGCTGATCGCCGGCTCCAAAAATGAGGTGAATAAGCATTCTAATTATAGCTGCTGTAATAGTGTTTCAAACTGTAGAATAGTGAAAAGGCAGAGAGGGAGAGAATGTGCAGAATAAGAAGTAGGCCATCCACTTCAACTGCCTGGCTCACTTTCATATAATTACATTATGGCCGATTGACTGAACATTGAGGCGAAAACAGGTAGTTGGGAAAATGATTGTTCCATGTTGCTGCAAATCTAATTTATTTATTTTTAATTTTATTGTTTACCTGGAATTGTGCATGTGGACTTGCAAGCTTCACTGAAAGATGTCACCAACAGGCAGTCCAGCGTTAGTAGTCCAGCGTTGACTTATTTACAAATAGATAATGCCAGTTATTATAATAAACAAGAACGCTGTTTGTTCAACCTTTAAACCATGCTAATTACATGTGAAGCCACATAGGGGGACACGTTTTTTGCCATCCTATACTGAAATATATAAAAACAGGATTGTTAAAATTATATTTTCCGCATTCACTCCAACATTCTAATCTCCACTTTGGCTCATACAGTAGTTTGACTCAGGATTACGTTTATGAAACAATGTACCACTGATGATCAATTGTTTATCCGTTATATAACAGAGTGTATGTTGTTTTGCAAATTGGCCAAGAAGAAACACATCATCACAGGCCATGTAACTTGCGCTGTTATTTGCACACAGAAGAATTGTTATTGTTGTTGTTTTTCATATTATAGTGATTTTTCCAAAATGCTGTTTCTTTCAGTGTGTAGTAACACTGTACTTTGTATGCCTATGTATGCCTTTCTTTTTTCTTTTTCCTGTGTCTGAGTTTGTTCAATATTGAACAAACACTCAGTACCTCCACGGTCCACTAGTGGGCTGCAGCCCACAGTTTGGGAATCACTGCTCTACACCATCTGGAATCATCTAACACATATGCACGTATCCTATTTATTGACTTTAGTTCAGCCTTTAACACCATTCACCCACTCAAACTTTACAATCAATGATTAGGAATGAACATACACCAGCCATGTGCTAATGGATTCTACATTCTACACAGAACAAAAAGTCAAAGTCGGCCAAAAAATATCCAGCCCTCTGATCAATACAGGGGCCCCTCAAGGGTGTGTACTTTCTAGGGCTGTCCTCGACTCAGGATTCTGCCAGTCGACTCGGATTCGATGGGAGATCCCACTGCTTGTGCTCCGCGCGCCCCCCGCGGCTAGAGCTTTGCAGCTCGTGCACGTGTGCCATTGCGCAGCTGCTCTGCCGGCAGAGTGTGTTTCAAGTCGGACTGATAACATAAACAACATCATTTGAGCTTATCCAGGTAAGATATTAATAATCTAATCAACGAACTGGCGTGCTCAACCCAACGTTTTAAAGAAGGTTACTGGGTGGCGATCCAAAAATCTCAAAATAATTAAATCAAAAACAGCTTTCCTCAGCGTTGCAACGCTGAGGAAAGTCTGTGAGGCTGAAACGCGTCCGTTGTACTATACTGCTGCTGTGCACATTAAAAGTTTAAACTTTAGACATCTGTGAGTGCTGTTTTTGATTTAAGATATTAATAATGTAATGACACATCCAGCGGGAAACTGACTATAATGAAGAAGACATGTGCCAACTTTGATGATGTGGTGTTCAGTATTTTAAGAGCACAGCACACCACACTGACGAGGGGAGGGAGGGAGAAAGAGAGAGAAAAAAACGACTGCTCGACTTGAAGAATCTCCGTCGACTCCTCCACTGATGATCGAATAGTCGACTTTTAGAAGACAGCCCTGTACCTTCACCACAGCTCTTCACTCTGTATATCAACCACCTCACATCCCACTACAGCTCAGTCTGTATACCAACAACCTCACATCCTACTGCAGCTCAGTCTGTATACCAACAACCTCACATCCTACTACAGCTCAGTCTGTATACCAACAACCTCACATCCTACTGCAGCTCAGTCTGTATACCAACGACCTCACATCCTACTGCAGCTCAGTCTGTATACCAACGACCTCACATCCCACTACAGCTCAGTCTGTATACCAACGACCTCACATCCTACTGCAGCTCAGTCTGTATACCAACAACCTCACATCCTACTACAGCTCAGTCTGTATACCAACGACTTCACATCCTACTGCAGCTCAGTCTGTATACCAACGACCTCACATCCCACTACAGCTCAGTCTGTATACCAACGACCTCACATCCTACTACAGCTCACTCTGTATACCAACGACCTCACATCCCACTGCAGCTCAGTCTGTATACCAACGACCTCACATCCTACTACAGCTCAGTCTGTATACCAACAACTTCACATCCTACTACAGCTCACTCTGTATACCAACGACCTCACATCCCACTGCAGCTCAGTCTGTATACCAACGACCTCACATCCTACTACAGCTCACTCTGTATACCAACGACTTCACATCCTACTGCAGCTCAGTCTGTATATCAACGACCTCACAATGACCCAGGGTTTCCGTTGTCCTATAATTGCAGGACATTGTCCTGGAAAATTCATGAAAGAATTCAAAAAATAAAATCTGCAGGACACCGTGTCCTGTAAATTATCTCCCGAGGCAATTAATTAATTGTATTAAATAAAGTATCACAGTCACACACACACATCTTTCTATTAAATAAATGAATATTATTCATGTTTTAATGACTGTGTAGTACTGTAGGCTAGGGCCCTAACCCTATCTGAGAAAAAGCCTAGCCTATAGCAAACTGAAATATTTTATTTCATATATTTTATTTCATTTCGGCAGCTGCACTAATTAAAATATTTGTGAGCAATAAGTTTGTGATTTTTTGGTTTCAATAATAATAATAATAATAATAATAATAATAAGTAAGCGAATTAAAATATTATGAGCCATGGTTATTTCAAACAGCGTTTGTTTTGCCCTAATGAACGCATACCGTGGCGTGGCCTGAGTGTATTATTGGGGGTCGGGACAAATGATAGGCTAATTGAGTCTAATTTGCCTGGTTTATAGACAAGTTTCCCCGCGCTGGCCTAGGGCGGCGCCATAGCAGCCTTATATGTCCCCGTCTTCCGGTTAAGTCCACATTGCGTCCACAGCAGCGAGCACATCAGAAGGCAGCAGCCGAAATATCCAAACGATCGCTAACATCAGCTACACTAACGTTAGCAGACGTTATTAACAATGGGTTATTCTGGAACACATTGTGCAGTGCGTGGCTGTCACAATACACAGAAACGCCTGAACGAGTGGTTGGATCAACAGTGTTTTGAGCATCAGCACACGATGCATATCCAACTAGATTGTGTGACTGGGTTTCCATCCAAATGTATCGCATTCGCAACTTTTAATCAAATTTTCAGAAAGTCGGCAAAATAAAATGCGAAACAATGTGCGTTTCCATCCACTGCTATTTTGCGAATTCTAGAGCTGTCAATCACCTCGTGTTTGAGACTGTCTGAGCTGCTGATCAGCTGCTAGACCCCATATACAGCTCTGTTAAACACATCTAACGTTATTAATTTAAAGTTTCTTGTACCATAACCATTACCATTACCAACATTAACCATACCGTAGCCATTTCTGGGTTACCAGGTGCGACTCGGCAAACTAACGTTATAATCCCAACCCGATCTCCCAAAAAATTGTAAAATAACAACGTTTGTGGACCAACGTTGCTATGTTACAATTTCGGCTCTGAAATTGTAAAATGGTAATCCGCGGAGCAGATAATAAGTGAATACAATTTCATTCAAGTCTAGAAGTGAGTCGCCTTAAAGTTAATATCCCAGTCTTCTTCTGTTTACCACGGCGGGTATTGTGCTGCGTATTTACCATGATTTACCGTGTGTAGCCCCATTGTGTGGAGGCTACACACGGCATGTCATGTTTTGCAGTGATCAAGGCAAACTGTGTTGTTTTTGAATGGAGAGACACCTAACGTTAGTCTGGCTGACTGTGACAGAGGAGAGGACTGTAACCTAACGTTAGTCTGACTGACTGTGACAGAGGAGAGGACAGTAACCTAACGTTAGTCTGATTGACTGTGAGAGAGGAGAGGACTGTAACCTAACGTTAGTCTGACTGTGAGAGAGGAGAGTACTGTCACTGTAACCTAACATTAGTCTGACTGACTGTGACAGAGGAGAGGACTGTAACCTAACGTTAGTCTGACTAACGGTGACAGAGGAGAGGACTGTAGCCTAACGTTAGTCTGACTGACTGTGACAGAGGAGAGGACTGTAACCTAACGTTAGTCTGGCTGACGCTTCGGAGCTTTTGAGATTGTTCATCGCGTTGCCGTCCACCGCCATTGATTCCTCAAAATACGTTCGGCCATTTACACATATTATCTTCCCATGTGTCCACTGTCAACGGGTGTGGGATAGACACTCTTTCATTAGACAGGAGACTCGGAGAATGATCCCAAGTTTGCATTTTTTCGGCGGTCGCTATGGCTACTACGCTAGTACGTTACGCTTCTCTGACTGTATTCACAAACACCGGAAGAGACAGACATATCGCGGCCGAGTCCGGAAGCAAACCGGAAGTGCCCAGGAAACCTGTCTATACTTTTAAATAAAAATAATAAAAATATATGCCTAATTATGTAATTCTTTATATAGCCTAAGCCTATATCAATTGTTTTTAAACTCAATAAACACAGATTTAATATGTGTCCGGAATTTATCCCACTTGTCCTGTAATTTGAAATCTTGCAGGACACGTTGTCCCGCACCTGGTTTTCCTAGTGGAAACACTGCAATGACCTCACATCTGCACGCTCACTCCAGTACATCACCTCCAGTCTGCAGCTAAAACTCCCAACCCCCCCCCGGAGCTGAAACTGCTCTCCTGAGCTCCAGCGAGTAGCACTTGCGTCCATCTCCGACGATAAAGTTATCCACCTGAGACAATTCTGCAGCCGGGTTACACGAGCTGAGATGGTCGGTCCGCTGTGGGGTCTCACGGCTCTCCAAAATTATATTTCCAAATTGCCGTTATTTTGAAAAAACGATTGCATATTGGGGGTCAACTATTTTTACTACTAGTTACGTTTGACTACTGAAACTATTACAACTTATTAACCATAGATAGAGCCCAAACAAACAGAAACTAAATAGTTACCTCAGGGGGGTCACACATTGACTGTATATTATTATTATTACAGTAAGTACAGTAGCCCAAGTGTCGTCACAGGTGTTATCTGCACAGATGGCTTTTTTTAAACATGTGCATTATAATGCCACCTTTTTCTCCATATTTCTGCCCTGGGGGGCATGTTTTAATTTAGTTTTTTGGGGTATTTTCAAAAGAATCTTGAGTCCTAACTGTAAATTATTATTATTATTATTATTATTATTTTACCTGCACCACGCTCTTTAAGTAAAGAATGTGTGTACTTTTCCCATCTCTGGTAGGGATACACAATGATATCAGCATGTCATCGGTATGGGCCGCTGCTGGTGTGTGTGTGTGTGTGTGTGTGTGGGGGGGGGGGGGGGGGGGGGGGTTGTAGTACTAGTGCAGCCTCTTCTATAAGTGACTATGAGTGTTTTAAGCACAAGATGTAAAAACGAGATGTAAGCACCTAGGCCCCCGTCCATCATCAGAGACCAAAACATTGATGATGTCATAAGTCCTATGTCAATTAAATCATGAGTGATGTCATAAATCCCACTCATTACATCTAAGGCCCAATTATACTCTACGTTAAAGACAGAGACGGAGACGGACAGAGCCTTCTGTCCGTACTCTGCATTCATTTTGTGCATATTTCTGTCCGTCTTCTGAAAGCTTACGGATACGCATGAAACGAAGCAGAACCACACACACACACTCACACATTTGACTCTCTACTGCCCACTAGTGGATGTATTGCTTAACATGATACCAATGTGAAAGACGCATGGAAGCATGTGGGCACTACATTGACGATTACACCGTTTGAAACGGACGCATTTCTTTTCATATGAAAATGGAGTATAATTGGGCCTTTAAGTGGTGCAGCCGAGTCTACTATGTGTGTTTAAGCATGAGATGTGAGCCTGAGATGGAAGCATAGGCCCCTGTCCATCATCAGAGATCAGAGACCAAACAGTCCCACATTCGTCGGATCAACCTCAAACTTGGGGAGTGCGCTTAGGGGGACCTAGTCTCTTAAAACAGACGAGTTGGCTCCCGCAATTTTCAAATGCTTCCGCCTACACGTCTGTACTTCATGCAGGGGAAACTTGGCCAAAGCGGAAAAGGAAACTCGGGGAAAAGAATGAGCGATGACAGGGGGATGGCCCGGATGGCCCATCTAAAGGCAGGTGATTGGAGAAACATGTGTTTCTCCAATCATCTGCATCAGTTCGAACTTCCTCCGGTCCGAAGCGTTTTTCCCCCCAACTTCTATGACCAGGCTCTGTGGGCATGAAGCACAGACTGTAGGATGCATTGACAGAATGTAGAAGAGACAGTCTGGCTTGAGAGACATAGGGCTCTACCGTCGCAAAGGCGGTAATTTTGCATTAGCGCCCGTTTTGCGCTGGAATAGCACTGCGCAAAGCCCTAATTGTGGGCGTGTCGGCCTGCTGCGCTTGGCGTCATCTCGTGCAAACCTCCATATAGGCGTGTTTATGCCCAAAACAGTATTCACAGGTGTGATCATGTCCATCCCCCTTAAAAGCCACAGCGTCACGTCTGTGACAGCAGCTTCTATCTTGCTGAGTGGGCAAGCAGAGGGACAGAGTGAGAGAGAGTGAGAGAGAGAGAGAGAAAGAGAGAGGGCGAGAGAGAAAAGAGAGATGGGGAGAGCGAGAGAGGGGGAGAGAGAGAGAGAGAGAGAACGGGAGAGTTCGGATTCAGATAAACCATTAGAAACTAACGAAAATTGGTGCTGATGGAACGATATTCCATTTTGAAACACACCAAAGGGCTGCCGCGCAGTTACGCAGTGAATATCCCCATGGTGTTATTATGTCCCAAAGCGTGCGCTTACTGTAATTAGTCGTTTTGTTCATATAGGCTATAACAAACACTTTTAAAAATATTTGTTTCTTTAATAGGGTAGGAATGTGTGAGATTTTAATTCTAGCCTAATTCATTCAGTCTATATCAGAATTGTCCACTCTGGTTAATATTGACTGCGGTCACGCCAGAGAAGCTGCTCTTGCATGCGTGCAATTGCAGGGAAACAGGTTACTGTACTGGCCAGCACAACTTTCTCAAAAGTAATCTACTGTTATAGGCCTACACCTAACACCACAGACCTGTATG
>NC_139625.1:73488025-73528025 GCF_964638095.1 Poromitra crassiceps
GGAGTGCGCTGGGGAGCGCTGATCCCAGCGCACAATATACAAGGAAGCAGTCTGAAACTAACGTTAGTTCAGTGCGGTAGCAGCTTGATAGCTGACAGCTAGCAAGCTAACAACACAGGTAGGCTACGTTATTAAAAGCAGTAAGCACAACACTCACCAGAAATATTAAGTGTCTAGCCAATCTGCTCCCACAATTGAGCCGTTCTGTCTCTGTTGCGATAGTTTCTCCATATGATTAGCTGCCAGAAAAGGAGCACCCGACACCAGCGTTTTTCTGAAAAGTTAAAATATTTTCAGCTGGGAGCCGGCGCACAAAAACGCCGGAGCGCTCTGAAAATAGACACTGGGCGCTGCGCACTTTCTCTAGACGTCCGTGTGCACCCGCATACACTCTCCCCCCATTGGAAACAACGGAAAAAAGACGCTGGACCTGAGGAAAAGACGCTAGGTGGACACAGGCCCTAAGATGCATTAGTGTCTCCTACACATGTGCGCCCTAATCCCTGCTCTCTTTTGTATGACATTTTGCCCTGTTTCTCTCTCCCCCTCCACCTCTCTCTCTCTCTCTCTTCTGTTTCTCTCTCCCGCTCCACCTCTCTCTCTCTCTCTCTCTCTTCTGTTTCTCTCCCCCTCCACCTCTCTCTCTCTTCTGTTTCTCTCCCCCTCCACCTCTCTCTCTCTCTCTCTTCTGTTTCTCTCTCCCCCTCCACCTCTCTCTCTTCTGTTTCTCTCTCCCCCTCCACCTCTCTCTCTCTCTCTCTTCTGTTTCTCTCTCCCGCTCCACCTCTCTCTCTCTCTCTCTCTCTTCTGTTTCTCTCCCCCTCCACCTCTCTCTCTCTCTCTCTTCTGTTTCTCTCTCCCCCTCCACCTCTCTCTCTCTCTCTCTCCTGTTTCTCTCTCCCGCTCCACCTCTCTCTCTCTCTCTCTTCTGTTTCTCTCCCCCTCCACCTCTCTCTCTCTCTCTTCTGTTTCTCTCTCCCCCTCCACCTCTCTCTCTCTCTTCTGTTTCTCTCCCCCTCCACCTCTCTCTCTCTCTCTTCTGTTTCTCTCTCCCCCTCCACCTCTCTCTCTCTCTTCTGTTTCTCTCTCCCCCTCCACCTCTCTCTCTCTCTTCTGTTTCTCTCTCCCCCTCCACCTCTCTCTCTCTCTTGTTTCTCTCTCCCCTCCACCTCTCTCTCTGTCTTCTGTTTCTCTCTCCCCCTCCACCTCTCTCTCTCTCTTCTGTTTCTCTCTCCCCCTCCACCTCTCTCTCTCTCTCTTCTGTTTCTCTCCCCCTCCACCTCTCTCTCTCTCTTCTGTTTCTCTCTCCCCCTCCACCTCTCTCTCTTCTGTTTCTCTCCCCCCCTCCACCTCTCTCTCTCTCTTCTGTTTCTCTCTCCCCCTCCAACTCTCTCTCTCTCTCTCCCCCTCCACCTCTCTCTCTCTCTCTCTTCTGTTTCTCTCTCCCCCTCCACCTCTCTCTCTTCTGTTTCTCTCCCCCCCTCCACCTCTCTCTCTCTCTTCTGTTTCTCTCTCCCCCTCCACCTCTCTCTCTTCTGTTTCTCTCTCGCCCTCCACCTCTCTCTCTCTCTCTTCCTTAGCTCACTCTCTCACTCTTGACCAGTTAAATCCCAACAGGGCAGGCAGAGTGACAGGCCCCATTCAGCGGTGTGTTGGGGGTGACAGCTGGTGAGAGGCCCGTGTGAAAGAGCGTTGCCCCCATGATGCCTGTTCTACTGCTCCCCCAACACACACACACACACACACACACACACACACACACACACACACCAAAGGACTGGACAGCAGCTGAGCCCTGCACCTCTCTCACTCCCCCATGTCCTTTTCACCTTTTTTCTTTTTTGTAGTCCAAACCCCACTGGACTGTCTCAAGTCCAAGAGCGTCCCTGAGCGCAGGGCAAAACAAACAAGTAGCTGTCATTTTTTCTGTTTTATTTTATTATTTTGGTGACATCTCAGCGGTCACTTCCCGACAGATCAATCAGTGTGGGTGGGGCTGACTTTTTTTTTTGCCTCCGATTTTCTGTTGATGAAGTTTGAGTTACTGTATTCACCTTATGTAGCCACGCCCATTTTACCCGGTTGTGTGGTTGTGTCACGACTTCCGGCTAAAAAAAAGAAAAAGAAAAAGGTTGGCTGCTCCAATATCATCTAACTCTGAATTAACTAATAATTTAGCCAATTGTATGTAACATACCAAATAAAAGCAAACGGCAATGTCTAAGAATGCAACGCCATGTAACTGGCTCGTTAATTCTCGCATTCCAGGGAATTACGTTATTCGTCTGTGGGTCTTATAGACGTAAGTGGCTCGAGCGCTCGGAGGAGAGAAAACCATCTGAAGCTTCCTTTGTTGGAGTCCAGGTATGTTTTACAAGAAAGTGCTCGTCATTGTTGACGATAACGTTATCTGACCTGGCTAACAGTGGATACTCCGCTTGCTTGCTGTGTACCGCGCTCAAAGTAGCATGCTACGTTCTTTGTTTTACCCCCTGCACTGTCCGCTACAAAAACAACTTTCTTCTTCTGACGTTCTTTTGTATTTCGCGCCATGACCAGCAGAAGTGTTAACACAACCCGGAAGAATTTGGCCCACCCCTGCGTATGAACATAAGTGCCTTTTTTCTTTCTTTTTTTTGTCTCTTCAGCCATGATGCTAACTACCCAGTTGTTCTTTTTCTGTTTATTCCAAACAAACTGGAGATGTAAGACGCATCACGTCCTGACTGCTGGATGATTCCCCCCCCCCCCCCAGGAAAGAGCTACCAGACACTGGCTGTTTAGATCAAACTTTCATGAACTGGCTATAGTTGAATCACTGTTGTGTTATAGCAAGCAAACAGCGATACAAAGTAGTAAAGCAGACATTTATTTATATGAAATTGTCATGGATTATCACTTTGACCCATATTTACTGTGAACGGAAACAACTTGAACCTGTTTGGTGGATTTGGTAAGGCTCCACACTATCCAGCTACTTGATCAAACTGCACTCGCAGTGTTTCTCAATCTTTTTCACATTAAGAACCCAGCTGAGCCTGAATTTAGTCCACATCAGGACCTCAAATCCCCCATTTGATGCGATATTGTCTCTCAGAGCCAAATCTGAGAATACTTTTTTATTGTTAGATATGATTTTGCCCAGAATCTCATGATTAGAGTAGTAGGTAGAGAGGTAACAGAGAAACTATTTAAAAAAATCTTTTTTCGACATCTTTTAATTGCGTTAACTTCTTCTAAATGACATGTCGTTTTTGCTGGGGACCCCATGGAAGCCCTTAAAGGACCCCTGGCGGTCCCCGGACCACATGTTGAGAACCTGAGGCCCGTCTGGTGCTGCCCCCGTCTTGTCCATGATGTTCCTCCTCTGCCCCAGCTTGCCCGTGTCGCCGTGTGTGTCTTGTGTCCATCAATCTGTGTGCATGCCCTCACCTGCACCTGTTTGTGTGTGTGTGTGTGTGTGTGTGTGTGTGTGTGTGTGTGTGTGTGTGTGTGTGTGCATGAGTGTGTGTGTGTGTGTGTGCGTGCGTGTGTGTGCGTGCCTGTGTGTGTGTGTGTGTGTGTGTGTGTGTGTGTTTGCCTGGCTGCCTAACGAGGGTCCCTGGTCCATATGTGGCTTCCTCATTAACGGGCCCTCATGACAGGGACAGAGGCGCTGGCCGCTGGCCCAGAGTTGGGCTGACACCGCCGCCGGACCCCCAGACGCCAGCGGGACTGCATGTGTGTGTGCATGTGTGTGTGTGTTCGGCCACAGATGCCCCAACCATGTGGCCCCCTGTTCTCCCTTCCAGTTAGGACCACTAATTGCAGCCTGGATCTGTCCCCTCTCCCTCCCTCCCTCCCTCCTCTCTCACTCTCTTCTTCTGTGTTTTTGAAATGATAATGGCGTCATTGGGTTGTAATTGGCTGGGGTAGATTGATGGTAATTGATAGGAATCGGTCACGGCGCGCGGCTCAGTTGTCGCCCCGTCTAAATCCGAAGAATTGCTGGTCGGTAAGCGCAGGGTTTTGGTTAAAACGGAGTTCAAATGTCATAATGAAAGAGGGGAAGTGCAACACGGAGACAGACAGGGGGGAAGGCTGTGAGCGAATGACAGACAAAATCTCAGCAAAGACAAACCGTGCACCGCGGTTTGAAAAGTTGTGTTGGCAGCGATAGTGTGTGTGTGAGAGTCAGTAATGATTGACACACTGTCACACAGAGACACTGCCTGCTCCTGGCGGAGGCACAACCGGTAACAAGCGCGGCTATTTGCGCTGCTGTTGTCACATTCAGCAGAACGGCTCACGGATGGGTGTTGACAGCAAACGACATTGCCGGGTTTTTCTTTCTGTTTTTCTGCTGTGCAGTTAGTGGTCAAAGGCAGTGCTCTTTCCTGTCATGTTGCACTGCAGCGAGGAGAAGCTCACGCTCACCTCAACCACTGAGTCCATGCAGTTTCTCCAACCGATGATCCTAAAGCAATCCTCTAACATGAATGATCCTAAAGCAATCCTCTAACATGAATGATCCTAAAGCAATCCTCTAACATGAATGCCAAGTCTCTGTGTGTGAGTGAGTGAGCAGAAAATGTGTTTGGCCACAGCTATGCCATTTTACGTGTGATCGCGCTGAATCTTTCAGGAAGTGTAAAGAGCACCCCTGCGGGTGACCTAACGAAGGTAATTAGGGCTGATTAACACATTGAGTGCCAAGGACGTCTGTGCACGTCCTAAAAAAAAGTAACGAGGAGTGCCAAGGACGTCTGTGGACGTCCTAAAATCATAATTCATATTATTCCATAATTCTGCTGTTTAAGGTCGTACCTAGCCAGTGAGCATGAATCCCTTCAAGGGATCACACGGCGCCACCTTAAACATCGTCACGGAAGCTGCACCACCCACCTCAGATCCTTTACTTTGTACAGGAGAAAGCGGAGAAAGCCGTGATCAAAGAGGAAACCGATGCATGCTTCAGCCAGAGCCGTACAGATTGCTCTGTCTGCAGCGGAGAGTGGGCTCGGCTGCATCCGCGCTCACAACTGAGCTCTTATGCTTCTATCTATCTCCACACGATTTCCTGCCAGAAAGCCAGCATCCGAAGCCGAACGGCCAAGCCTTTTCGTTCAGTCGCGTTTGCCAGCGCGCATCATTTCCTTGATGCGCGCTGGGATCCGTCCGGGGCAAAAACGGAGTCGAGAAAACAAACTCTGTGCGTGTGGGAGGAGCCCGCAGCTCAGAGGTGGAGAGGGGGGGGGGGGAAACACCAGCCAGAGTCAGTGAATGTGCTCGAAATTAGAGTGCAAAAGGTATTCATAAAAGTGACTATATCTTGGAAAGTAAAAAAAAACGACAGAAAACCCTTGAAAGTGCACTTTTTTCAGAGGGTGTCATTTCATAATGGAACTGTCTAGAAACAAAATTTCTTCTTTGGAAGAAGCAGGAGTGTTCAATGTTTCATTAAAGTCCAGCCCCGTCAATATAGCCATAATAGAAAAAATTCTATAGCTGTTTTCAACTGAATGGAAGTGAATCTGGCACAGGCTGCAGACAATTTTACTGAAGCGCTGTGGCACTCAATGTGTTAATGGCCAGTGGGCAGTCTGTGGCCGCAAAAAAAATTAAAATTTGAACCATAAATGCGTTTTTTTAATACGATTTTTAGAAATTCAAAAGTCATAAAAGTGGTCCTCGTTTGTGAAGATTATCTTGCTGAACACAAACTTTGTCGTTTCATAAACTGTTGTTAACCACAGACTTATTTCATGCATTTAACCAAAATTCCCATGCAAAAATCCCATTGCCTCTTACATGTACGGACCAGACTTCCAGGGTAAGCCTACAAAAATATGTCATCTCTCTGGTACTCTATTGTTCAGAAGGCTGCATGGCTTTCCTCAGTGGCTGGAGGCAGTGAGCACAATCAATGCACAGATCAACACATCAAAAGTGTGGCCTTTACAAAGGTAATGTAACAAGTTAGCCTGTTCCTACCATGTCAGAACAGGTATGGAAACAATTATTTGCCCTTTGTAGAGTGTATAATTATGGTGCAGTATGTGATTATTCACATCGTTTTGGCTTGTTTTTTAGGGATTGAAGCTGGAAAAATGTGCAGCAATTAGGTGTTTGCTTAAGAAATGTGATTCACTATTGTGTTAGTGAGTTTTGCTACTAATTATGTCCATTAAAAAAAAAAATTACTCGGATGCTGATTGTATTACAGAACAGTTTAAATGCTTTTGAACATTGCTTGTTAATTGCTCAGGTGCATTTATTTATTCATATATATATATATATATATATATTTTTAGAGGGACATATACATAGTAAAGCTTAGGATGCAGTGTAAATATATCAGAGTTAGCAAGAAAGCTAATTTTCATCCGAAGTCCCGACATGCAACATTAAAACAAAATACCACAGTAAAACCAATACGCTGACATGTATCAGTAAAATAAGAAACCACAACAAATACAAAACAAATACAATACAGTATAAGTGCAAAAGTAGTTATAAAAGACAGTTATTTAATTATTAGTTATTTAAGACAGACTAAAATAACAGGGGCATTTAAGTAAATTAACTAAAATAAATGAGTAAAGTGCTAAAAAAGTGCTAAAAACAGAGTTTAGTCTATGTGCAAATAGGGTGGTCACATGCTTGGTTGTCCGGCAGCCATTTTTGTTGTTGATGCTTAAACGATGTAAACGTAGGACATTCTCTAATGTCTATCGGCAGAGTGTTCCACATTGCACTTCCCTGGATTGATAGGACATTTTGTCCAAAGGTGGTACGTCTGTGCTGCACCTCACAGTCCCCTCTGGTGGTTGACCTCGTGCCAATGCCACTACCAGTTTTCTTTCTTTATGAACTCCCCCAAGGGAGGCAGACAAAGCACATGTAGGGTTTTATATATAATGCAGACCTGTTTAAAAACCTTGAAATTATTCAAACTTAAGAGACGGTATTTTATAAGGATGTTGCAGTGGTGATAGGAGTGAGGTTTTTTGTTGAAAACCTTGTTGGCTCTCTGAAAAAGTTGTTCTATTGGTTTAAGCGTCATGACATCAACAGATTGTCTGGCCAAGATTTCTCCGTTTACTCCAAAATAATTATCTCTCACACTAATGTGGAACCCCTCCCGGCCGGGGCAGTTGAACCTTCTCAACAGATTCATTTTTCTCTAAGCGGCTCTCAAACTGCCTCCTGGTGTGAAATGAATGCCCCTGCTCAGACAGAGGGTTGACCCCAGACGGCCATTCCACCTCTGACCTTCCAATTGTCCTGGTGCCCCGCCAGGGTCAACAGACACAGAATTCTGTCCGTCTGTCTGCCTAATGTCTTTCTGTATGTCTGTCTGCTAATGGCCTCTTTCTCACTGTCTGTGGGACTGAATCACACAGGTGCCAATAATGGCAGGAAATCCACTGACATCAGCAGTCCAAGGTGATCAAAATGAAAATAATAAGTATATTCACATTAACAATAAGTGTGATACGTCTCAGCTTTATCTTTTCTTTTGCCACATTCAAGTCATATCTGAGTAAAGGGATGAATAAACAGTTTTTCTCAGTCGACAACTCATATTTATGTTAAATCTGAGACATGAATGTTCTCTCCCTTCCACTAAACATGTAAGGGCTCTTACAGATTTCTCAACAACCCAGGGAACGGATTTCAAAACGCATTGCACCATTGCGGAGAGTTTCAGTCACGTCAGTGGGATTTTGAGCTTGGCGTAGCTTGGTACAGCAGCAGGTAGCGGTCTTATCTAATGTAGCTAGTTAGCTAGCTACATGCTAGCTCGTCCTGAGTCAGAATCGAATTGTCATACATGTAACTAAAGTTCCACTAGTCGTTTGTAATTGTCCCATTTGAGCAACTACCTTAAAAAATTTAACTTGAGCACAAAATTTGTCAAAAAATATCTGGCGAACCGAAAAATATTAAATATGTTAAACATTTTTAAAAAATTTAAGGGGGCTTTAAATGAGCTCAGATGTGGCCAGGTAACGATACGACGACTGCGCATATGTACACATGTACAGGCTACATACAGTGTCAATATAGCGTCTTATGGAAGCCGGGTAACTTAGGGGTTACAGTTTATCAACCTGCCTCTCTGTCTGCCAACCATGTGTCTGTGAGCCAGTCAACAAGCATCAGAGATAAAAGCAGAAAGTTGTTAGAATAGAAGGAGCCGTCAGCTCCTCTCTCTCTCCTCTGGCGTAGGCCTGCGCAGATAAGAGGGGAGTGGGCGAGTGAGAGAGAGAGAGTGAGTTAAGCACTAACTGTGGGTGACTGTAGTGTTTGTCAAAGGGCATGGAGGTTAACAACACCTCCGTGTCCTCTTTGGGAGCGTTGTCATCTCTCTCTTTGCCACCGTCGCCCTCTCCAGACACCTCGAGGTGCTGATAAGAACAGTTGGACCCTCCCCATCCCAATCCCTATAAAACTGCCCCTCTGGTGTTTACCTCAAACCTGATGGGGTTCAAATGATTAGAGCCAGAGTCCCCCCTCCCCCCCCCCCCCAAAAAAAGGGGAGAGAAAGTCTTTTTAGTTTGAACTCATTTCATCCCTAATGTGCTCCTGGGTAGCTGGGAGGCAATGAGAGGTGAGGTCGGATGTGATAACAGTTATCTACTGGCTGCTAATGGTCTGCAGCCCTTCTCTCTCTCTCTTCTCTGTCTGTCTCTCTCTCTCCTCCCTCTCTCTCCCCCCCTCCCTATCTCTTCGCCCTCCCTCTCCCTCTTCTCCTTCTCTCCCTCTCCCTCTGTCTGTCTCTCTCCTCCCTCTCCCTCTCTCCCCCTCTCTCTCTCTTCGCCCTCTGTCTTTCTCTCTCCCCCTCTCTCTTACTCTCCTTTCTCCCTCTGTCTCTCTCTCCCTCCCTCTTCTCCCCCTCTCCCTCTGTCTGTCTCTCTCCTCCCTCTCCCCCCCTCCCTCTCTCTTCGCCCTCTGTCTCTTTCTCTCTCCCCCTCTCTCTTACTTTCCTTTCTCCCTCTGTCTCTCTCTCCCTCCCTCCCTCTCCCTCTTCTCCTTCTGTCTCTCTCTCTCCCTCCCTCCCTCCCTCCCTCTCCCTCTGTGCGTCTCTGTCTCTGTCTCTCCCTCCCCCTCCCTCTGTCTGTCTCTCTTACTCACTCCCTCCCTCTCTCTCTTCTGCTACAGGACAGTTTTAAGAGAAATGAAGTACTGCCACAAAGGGTCAATTGAGGCACATTCAGCATGCGTTTAAGTTGTTTAGAGGTTGATTGATTTATTATGGATATAAAAGACAACAAAATCCAAGGGATAAACATGTAAAGTGTGAACAATTATTTCGAAGATGGTCCCTGGTCTTATAAAAACAGGAGATACCGTAACACATAACATCAATATAGAACAATCAAGAATAAAAAGAACAAGAGATACAATCAACACAAGGTCAAAAACCATTTCAACGAAGGCTTAGTTTTTGAGCTTTTGGTGGATAGGTTTATCTGAAGCGCCTCACACTGCCATGCTGGCAGACATTTTGAGTACAGGTGAGTACAGGTGACCCCAGTGGGAATCAAACCAGTCATCCTGATGATAGGATGAGGGGTTTTCATGGAGGCGGAGCCTGTTTTGCCTCCCGAGAAATGTTAATATTACCAAAACCCCAATCTGCTGACTTACACAGGACTGCCTATCTTTTTGCTGTTTGTGTGTGAATTCATACATGTTTACCCTATGTCTGTCTGCAGGCTCTACTTGTGTGTGTTTGTATGCACTTGTGTACAGTATGTACGCCATTTTTCTCTGTGTCTATGTGTGTGTGTGTGTGTGTGTGTGTGTGTGTGTGTGTGTGTGTGTGTGTGTGTGTGTGTGCGTGCGTGCATGGGTGTGTGTGTGCACGTGTCTCCGTGTATACATTACTGGGGGACGTGGAGGAAAAAGAAAGGCCAGGGCAAATGAAAAGAAAGGAGAGAGCGATGGGCAGATGTAGAGAAAGAGCCCCTAGGTTGTTAAAGGTAATGAATCTATAGCTGTGTCTCTGCAGCCATTGTCGCCTATAATTGCAGCGGTGTTCTTCAGCAGCGGAGAAATGCCAAAGAGGAAGGCTCAAACAAAACACCTGCCCCCGCTGTTATTTTACTACAATATTTCCTTCCTGACAACCCAGCCCCCCATCTCTGCCTTTCACCATCTTCCCCCGCCGAGGGTCCGCCAACAAACATGTGATATGGAGAGAGACGCGCTGCCACTTGGGAGACAAGGGGGAAAGTGGTGACATTATGACGCGGCCACAATGCTAATTAAAACAGGAGAAAGAGTCTATTCAGTGATGTTTCGCAGATACAAAACAATAACCTTTTGTGAGAAATGTAATCCATACCCCTGCATGGCGTTTGTATTGTTGTAATGCATAGCAACGGACGTTTCTCTCCATAATAATTTGACACAGAAATGTCATTTCCACAAGGATTAGGGCGATGATAAGCTTGTATTGTGATGGGTTTATGTGTGTTGAAGTATTATAGTATTATGATGCATTTTATTTGATTTCCCCCTACCTCTTAGTTATGTATGAATTTTGTTGTCGGCATAGCGCCTTCCTCCCTGTTGTATTGTTGTCATTTAGTTTCTGTTCTCCAATTCAGCTTTGTCATCTTTTCTGAGGGAGATCATATAATGTTAGACTTCTTTATAAGCCCCTTAGGGTTTGTTTGATTTCACTTTAGCAAGATTTCTAGATTTCATCACGTTGTGCACATCAATAAACTCAGCACTCTGCCTTGTATATGGGTACTGGTACATTCTGTCAGGTGACTATCTTATAGACAAATTAATCATTGCATTATGTGGGACTTCTATAATAACAACTAGCACACGCAGGAGGAAGACAAAGTAATGGAGAAGCTGATGAGACATGGATATGAAGTCATTAGTAAGGAGACCAGGGTGAACTTTCCATCTATCGCTGTAGGTGATCTTTGGCTTGTGGACATCCATGCTGTTTGTCTGTGTTGTGATGTTCCAGACAATGGGGCAGACAAGTGCCTTGTGTTGCTTTGAAAACTCCAATGTAAAAGTGCTGATTTTTGAAAGCTGTCAAATTGTTAATTGGCATTCAATTGAATATGACTCAATGTGTGAGTCTAACCTGTAGTCTTCTCAGTCAGTCCTGGCCTGTTGCTTGTCCAGCCTGGAGCCTGCTGCAGCTACGTGTCAAGATGAGGTTGATGGGCAGTAATGGCAGGTTCCTACCTGGCAGAAGCAAAGTAACAGGGTTTGTTCAGTTGAACTGCTCGTGCATTTTGCTCTTCATGGGGTCAATTCATGAGTCGTCTACAAGATGATGTGTGACTTGCGAATCACACATTGAATCTTTGTATTTCAATATCAACTCCTCAGTAGGATACTGAACAGAACGGGTAGGAAAGGATGCAACAAACAATATCAACTCCTCAGTAGGATACTGATCAGAACGGGTAGGAAAGGATGCAACAAACAATATCAACTCCTCAGTAGGATACTGAACAGAACGGGTAGGAAAGGATGCAGCAAACAATATCAACTCCTCAGTAGGATACTGAACAGAACGGGTAGGAAAGGATGCAGCAAACAATATCAACTCCTCAGTAGGATACTGATCAGAACGGGTAGGAAAGGATGCAACAAACAATATCAACTCCTCAGTAGGATACTGGACAGAACGGGTAGGAAAGGATGCAACAAACAATATCAACTCCTCAGTAGGATACTGGACAGAACGGGTAGGAAAGGATGCAGCAAACAATATCAACTCCTCAGTAGGATACTGATCAGAACGGGTAGGAAAGGATGCAACAAACAATATCAACTCCTCAGTAGGATACTGGATAGAACGGGTAGGAAAGGATGCAGCAAACAATATCAACTCCTCAGTAGGATACTGATCAGAACGGGTAGGAAAGGATGCAACAAACAATATCAACTCCTCAGTAGGATACTGGACAGAACGGGTAGGAAAGGATGCAACAAACAATATCAACTCCTCAGTAGGATACTGATCAGAACGGGTAGGAAAGGATGCAGCAAACAATATCAACTCCTCAGTAGGATACTGATCAGAACGGGTAGGAAAGGATGCAACAAACAATATCAACTCCTCAGTAGGATACTGGACAGAACGGGTAGGAAAGGATGCAACAAACAATATCAACTCCTCAGTAGGATACTGGACAGAACGGGTAGGAAAGGATGCAACAAACAATATCAACTCCTCAGTAGGATACTGGACAGAACGGGTAGGAAAGGATGCAACAAACAATATCAACTCCTCAGTAGGATACTGATCAGAACGGGTAGGAAAGGATGCAACAAACAATATCAACTCCTCAGTAGGATACTGGACAGAACGGGTAGGAAAGGATGCAACAAACAATATCAACTCCTCAGTAGGATACTGGACAGAACGGGTAGGAAAGGATGCAACAAACAATATCAACTCCTCAGTAGGATACTGAACAGAACGGGTAGGAAAGGATGCAACAAACAATATCAACTCCTCAGTAGGATACTGATCAGAACGGGTAGGAAAGGATGCAACAAACAATATCAACTCCTCAGTAGGATACTGATCAGAACGGGTAGGAAAGGATGCAACAAACAATATCAACTCCTCAGTAGGATACTGGACAGAACGGGTAGGAAAGGATGCAGCAAACAATATCAACTCCTCAGTAGGATACTGATCAGAACGGGTAGGAAAGGATGCAGCAAACAATATCAACTCCTCAGTAGGATACTGGACAGAACGGGTAGGAAAGGATGCAACAAACAATATCAACTCCTCAGTAGGATACTGAACAGAACGGGTAGGAAAGGATGCAACAAACAATATCAACTCCTCAGTAGGATACTGGACAGAACGGGTAGGAAAGGATGCAACAAACAATATCAACTCCTCAGTAGGATACTGGACAGAACGGGTAGGAAAGGATGCAACAAACAATATCAACTCCTCAGTAGGATACTGAACAGAACGGGTAGGAAAGGATGCAGCAAACAATATCAACTCCTCAGTAGGATACTGGACAGAACGGGTAGGAAAGGATGCAACAAACAATATCAACTCCTCAGTAGGATACTGAACAGAACGGGTAGGAAAGGATGCAACAAACAATATCAACTCCTCAGTAGGATACTGAACAGAACGGGTAGGAAAGGATGCAACAAACAATATCAACTCCTCAGTAGGATACTGGACAGAACGGGTAGGAAAGGATGCAACAAACAATATCAACTCCTCAGTAGGATACTGATCAGAACGGGTAGGAAAGGATGCAACAAACAATATCAACTCCTCAGTAGGATACTGGACAGAACGGGTAGGAAAGGATGCAACAAACAATATCAACTCCTCAGTAGGATACTGAACAGAACGGGTAGGAAAGGATGCAACAAACAATATCAACTCCTCAGTAGGATACTGAACAGAACGGGTAGGAAAGGATGCAACAAACAATATCAACTCCTCAGTAGGATACTGGACAGAACGGGTAGGAAAGGATGCAACAAACAATATCAACTCCTCAGTAGGATACTGGACAGAACGGGTAGGAAAGGATGCAACAAACAATATCAACTCCTCAGTAGGATACTGATCAGAACGGGTAGGAAAGGATGCAACAAACAATATCAACTCCTCAGTAGGATACTGGACAGAACGGGTAGGAAAGGATGCAACAAACAATATCAACTCCTCAGTAGGATACTGATCAGAACGGGTAGGAAAGGATGCAACAAACAATATCAACTCCTCAGTAGGATACTGGACAGAACGGGTAGGAAAGGATGCAACAAACAATATCAACTCCTCAGTAGGATACTGATCAGAACGGGTAGGAAAGGATGCAGCAAACAATATCAACTCCTCAGTAGGATACTGAACAGAACGGGTAGGAAAGGATGCAGCAAACAATATCAACTCCTCAGTAGGATACTGATCAGAACGGGTAGGAAAGGATGCAACAAACAATATCAACTCCTCAGTAGGATACTGGACAGAACGGGTAGGAAAGGATGCAGCAAACAATATCAACTCCTCAGTAGGATACTGATCAGAACGGGTAGGAAAGGATGCAACAAACAATATCAACTCCTCAGTAGGATACTGGACAGAACGGGTAGGAAAGGATGCAACAAACAATATCAACTCCTCAGTAGGATACTGAACAGAACGGGTAGGAAAGGATGCAACAAACAATATCAACTCCTCAGTAGGATACTGGACAGAACGGGTAGGAAAGGATGCAGCAAACAATATCAACTCCTCAGTAGGATACTGAACAGAACGGGTAGGAAAGGATGCAACAAACAATATCAACTCCTCAGTAGGATACTGATCAGAACGGGTAGGAAAGGATGCAACAAACAATATCAACTCCTCAGTAGGATACTGAACAGAACGGGTAGGAAAGGATGCAACAAACAATATCAACTCCTCAGTAGGATACTGGACAGAACGGGTAGGAAAGGATGCAACAAACAATATCAACTCCTCAGTAGGATACTGGACAGAACGGGTAGGAAAGGATGCAACAAACAATATCAACTCCTCAGTAGGATACTGAACAGAACGGGTAGGAAAGGATGCAACAAACAATATCAACTCCTCAGTAGGATACTGGACAGAACGGGTAGGAAAGGATGCAACAAACAATATCAACTCCTCAGTAGGATACTGAACAGAACGGGTAGGAAAGGATGCAACAAACAATATCAACTCCTCAGTAGGATACTGGACAGAACGGGTAGGAAAGGATGCAACAAACAATATCAACTCCTCAGTAGGATACTGAACAGAACGGGTAGGAAAGGATGCAACAAACAATATCAACTCCTCAGTAGGATACTGGACAGAACGGGTAGGAAAGGATGCAACAAACAATATCAACTCCTCAGTAGGATACTGGACAGAACGGGTAGGAAAGGATGCAACAAACAATATCAACTCCTCAGTAGGATACTGAACAGAACGGGTAGGAAAGGATGCAACAAACAATATCAACTCCTCAGTAGGATACTGGACAGAACGGGTAGGAAAGGATGCAACAAACAATATCAACTCCTCAGTAGGATACTGAACAGAACGGGTAGGAAAGGATGCAACAAACAATATCAACTCCTCAGTAGGATACTGAACAGAACGGGTAGGAAAGGATGCAACAAACAATATCAACTCCTCAGTAGGATACTGGACAGAACGGGTAGGAAAGGATGCAACAAACAATATCAACTCCTCAGTAGGATACTGGACAGAACGGGTAGGAAAGGATGCAGCAAACAATATCAACTCCTCAGTAGGATACTGATCAGAACGGGTAGGAAAGGATGCAACAAACAATATCAACTCCTCAGTAGGATACTGGACAGAACGGGTAGGAAAGGATGCAACAAACAATATCAACTCCTCAGTAGGATACTGAACAGAACGGGTAGGAAAGGATGCAACAAACAATATCAACTCCTCAGTAGGATACTGAACAGAACGGGTAGGAAAGGATGCAACAAACAATATCAACTCCTCAGTAGGATACTGATCAGAACGGGTAGGAAAGGATGCAACAAACAATATCAACTCCTCAGTAGGATACTGAACAGAACGGGTAGGAAAGGATGCAACAAACAATATCAACTCCTCAGTAGGATACTGGACAGAACGGGTAGGAAAGGATGCAACAAACAATATCAACTCCTCAGTAGGATACTGGACAGAACGGGTAGGAAAGGATGCAACAAACAATATCAACTCCTCAGTAGGATACTGAACAGAACGGGTAGGAAAGGATGCAACAAACAATATCAACTCCTCAGTAGGATACTGGACAGAACGGGTAGGAAAGGATGCAACAAACAATATCAACTCCTCAGTAGGATACTGAACAGAACGGGTAGGAAAGGATGCAACAAACAATATCAACTCCTCAGTAGGATACTGGACAGAACGGGTAGGAAAGGATGCAGCAAACAATATCAACTCCTCAGTAGGATACTGAACAGAACGGGTAGGAAAGGATGCAACAAACAATATCAACTCCTCAGT
Source organism: Poromitra crassiceps (assembly GCF_964638095.1). Lineage (NCBI taxonomy): Eukaryota > Metazoa > Chordata > Actinopteri > Beryciformes > Melamphaidae > Poromitra > Poromitra crassiceps. The sequence goes on from NC_139625.1 coordinate 73,504,056, forward strand.
AGGATACTGGACAGAACGGGTAGGAAAGGATGCAACAAACAATATCAACTCCTCAGTAGGATACTGATCAGAACGGGTAGGAAAGGATGCAACAAACAATATCAACTCCTCAGTAGGATACTGAACAGAACGGGTAGGAAAGGATGCAACAAACAATATCAACTCCTCAGTAGGATACTGGACAGAACGGGTAGGAAAGGATGCAACAAACAATATCAACTCCTCAGTAGGATACTGGACAGAACGGGTAGGAAAGGATGCAACAAACAATATCAACTCCTCAGTAGGATACTGGACAGAACGGGTAGGAAAGGATGCAACAAACAATATCAACTCCTCAGTAGGATACTGATCAGAACGGGTAGGAAAGGATGCAACAAACAATATCAACTCCTCAGTAGGATACTGAACAGAACGGGTAGGAAAGGATGCAACAAACAATATCAACTCCTCAGTAGGATACTGAACAGAACGGGTAGGAAAGGATGCAACAAACAATATCAACTCCTCAGTAGGATACTGAACAGAACGGGTAGGAAAGGATGCAGCAAACAATATCAACTCCTCAGTAGGATACTGAACAGAACGGGTAGGAAAGGATGCAACAAACAATATCAACTCCTCAGTAGGATACTGGACAGAACGGGTAGGAAAGGATGCAACAAACAATATCAACTCCTCAGTAGGATACTGGACAGAACGGGTAGGAAAGGATGCAGCAAACAATATCAACTCCTCAGTAGGATACTGATCAGAACGGGTAGGAAAGGATGCAACAAACAATATCAACTCCTCAGTAGGATACTGGACAGAACGGGTAGGAAAGGATGCAACAAACAATATCAACTCCTCAGTAGGATACTGGACAGAACGGGTAGGAAAGGATGCAACAAACAATATCAACTCCTCAGTAGGATACTGGACAGAACGGGTAGGAAAGGATGCAGCAAACAATATCAACTCCTCAGTAGGATACTGGACAGAACGGGTAGGAAAGGATGCAGCAAACAATATCAACTCCTCAGTAGGATACTGAACAGAACGGGTAGGAAAGGATGCAACAAACAATATCAACTCCTCAGTAGGATACTGATCAGAACGGGTAGGAAAGGATGCAACAAACAATATCAACTCCTCAGTAGGATACTGATCAGAACGGGTAGGAAAGGATGCAACAAACAATATCAACTCCTCAGTAGGATACTGGACAGAACGGGTAGGAAAGGATGCAGCAAACAATATCAACTCCTCAGTAGGATACTGAACAGAACGGGTAGGAAAGGATGCAGCAAACAATATCAACTCCTCAGTAGGATACTGAACAGAACGGGTAGGAAAGGATGCAGCAAACAATCGCTGTGGTCGCAAACAAGTTGCAAACTGCACACCAGAAAAACAATCAACTAGATGGTAAAAACTATATAGACTGAAACTAGAAAATGTGCTCAGTAGAGGCCAGACCTCCGCCATGTGTGTGACAAGCACCTTTTGGTTATATGCCACGCCCCAAAAGCACGGCTCCTTTTGGCCAGTCGACATGAAAAGTCGGACGCTCTCACAAATAAAAAAGACAAAATAAGAGATAGGTTTTCCCACCAGTAAATTAATATGTGGAGGAGACACAAATCTTAGCCACATTTACCTCAATCAAACAGTTTGGTTTAGTTGCCTTAACCAAGGCGGTGGAAGGGAGAGCAAGTGGTCAAGGGCGGTTTGGACCTGGGTGGAGCTGTGGGGGGTGGTGGTGAAAGCACTGGGGGTGAACGCTTGGTCAGATGCACTCTCACTCCCTCTCTCTCTAACACAATTTAGAGCAGGGTCCGGGGACCCCCAGGGGTCCTTGAGGGGTTTCCAGGGGGTCTCCAGTAAAAAGGGGGATAATTTAATTTCACTATAATTCCATCCATAAATACCACATTGACAGAATGTATGACTATTTTGATCATGGGTTTCATATACGTTCTGTAAAACATCTAAAAGCAAAAACGTTAGCAGATGGGGGACCCTGGGACAACATTTTATGGTGGTCCTTGGTCTAATTTGTGTCAGTTTAGGAGTGCTTGACGTGAAAGTTTGAGACCACTGCTCTAGAGAGATCAATGTGGGAGCACATTTTCATTTCATATCAAAACAACATCAGAACATCATCAACATCAAAACAGCTTTTTCCTTCCTCTTGTACCTAAATTTTAGTTTTTGCTTTTACTTTCTCCCTGCATGTTTTTTTAACCCCTTCGGGTCAACCAAATGTGTAATGTTGACTTGGTTGCGGACACCTGCAGTACTTGTCAGCAGTGGCTCCGGCTTGTTGCAGCATCAGGTACATCCGAGTGGTGGGCGGGATCTGAGAGGGGGCGGGATCTGAGAGGGGGGGTATGGAGGATGAGAGGGGATCTGAGAGGGGGGGTATGGAGGATGAGAGGGGATCTGAGAGGGGGGGTATGGAGGATGAGAGGGGATCTGAGAGGGGGGGTATGGAGGATGCAAGCCTCTTTCAGGCTCAGTTCTCTGGCTGTGCAGCTGCTAGCAATTACATGTGAGGAGAGGAGAGAGAAACAGTGGAAAGTAACCCGGTGCTGAAGGCCTCTGCCTCGCCCGCACACCCCCACGCTCTCTAATTACTGCAGCAAAAAGCTTGAAAATCTGTCAGAACCAATCAGAGGTGACCAGGAAACAGGAACATGCCGAGGCATTCATTTGTTTGCGAGGCAAACACTCGCCGGGTATTTAGCGCTGAATCAATGTTTGATTTATTAATGCGTGTATGCAGGTCAGAATGATGCTCTTTATTATCACAATCCTCCTGCTTGTAGCAAAAGGTGTGGAAAAGGAATTATGTGCAATTGTTGTTGTTTTCTCACCCGCACAGCTCTTCAAGTGAGTTTACATTTGAAATGATTAAATTGTAATCATAAGGAAAAGTGTAGCATACTGTGTAAATGAGACAAGTTGCTGTGGATGGAAGGCATCGAGGCAATGAGGAATCATTGGCGTTGGGCGTCTGGGTAGTGTAGAGGTAAAAGCACTCGCCTACCACCACAGAGGCCCGGGTTCAATTCCCGGCAGCGGTACTGGTCAGACGCTCCTCCAGACACAATTGGCTGTGTCTGCAGGTGGGAAGCCGGTAGTGCCTCTCTTGGTCGGTCAGGTGCCTGTTCAGGGTGGAGGGGGACTGGGGGGAGATAGTGTGATCTCCCATGCGCTATGTCCGCGGTGACATGTGTCAGAGTCACTCTCCCCAGATTGGTGGAGGGAAGTGGAGCAACAGCAGGGGGAATTGGCCAAGTACAATTGGGGAGAAAAATCTTAAGAAAATTGATAACCCGCCCCCGCCCACCCTGAGATTATTACATTTTAATCACAAGCAGAGCAAAAGTGTTGCATACCCTGTAAATGAGACTAGTTGCTGTGGATGGAAGGCATCGAGGCATTCGAGGAATCATTGGCGAAGGGCAAAAAGTAAAGTTTGAAACAAACACAAGAGTTGCCGCTTTCTAGATGATAATCTTCATTTCGGCATCCTCTCCCTCCCTCTCTTGTCCTCTCCCTCATCCTTTCTTCATCTTCTCTGTGCAGGATTGGCTGCGCCCCCCCCCCCCCCCCCCCTCCCGCCATATGCTTGGTACAGCTCGTCTTTGAGCACCACTTTGTCACTCTCCCCAGCTGCAGGTAGACTTTGAAAGTGGTGTCGCGGGATGCAAAACAGCCAGGGAAGGTGGGCCGGCACCAGACAATGATTAATACTGCGTTCAGCCATCTCCTTGAAGGAAACGGAGGCATCGCTGCATCTCAACACAATGACTTTGGCTTAGAGGGAGGGGGAAGAACATGGGGACGGGAGAGGGGAGAAAGAAGCACCATAAGTCTTTGCACCGCTGTATATGGATGTTTTTTAATTAAAATGTTTAGCAAAACACATTATTCACAACCTAAAATTGCACAGGCGAAACGTATACTTTATAGTATAAAGTTTATACTAACTTTATGGGGAGGGTGTTGAGACATTGTCACATTCACCAAAAGCCTCAATTTCCCCGCCATGGTCCAAGGTTGATCATTATTATTATTATTTATTTTACATTTTCTATTCAAGTGATAATTGATAAAAAATTAAATTTGTACACTATTCTTAAAGGGGAACTTCACCAAAAAACAATGCCGATTTATTTTGCACATGAACTCACACATATCAACAGCAAACAGTTTTGCAGGCATTCATTTAGTTTGACAGTTATTGAGAGTTGATTTGAGTTACTACTAGGCACCGATACCTAGGCTCGCCCGCTGTGTGGGCTCGCTAGGCCGCCCTGCAGCTCGCCGAGCTGGCCCTGCAGCCGATGCGCAGCCTCGCCCGCAGCTCGGCTGCTGCATAGAGATGCTGCATGAAATAGGCCACGCCCATCACGGGGGAAAAGCTCCGTTCATTTCCACACACCAGCGTCATTTTCCTTGAATTAAACATAGCTAAAAGCTGTTGTGTGGTGGGATGCGCAGACAACAAATGTAAAAAATCGACAGTTAAAGTTTTTTTGTACTCCTGAGCAAAACAAGGAAGCCATTGAGAATTGGCAAGAAGAAAAATGTGGATCTAGCTGTCAAGAAGTAAGTTGGGAGTGTTCATCTTCCGTATATACAATCTTTTTGTGCAACACGCAACCATGCACGCGACATAGAACACGTTTCTGTTTTCCCCTGTTTTGGCCGTGGTTTCTGAATGATGACGCGCTCCGCAGTGTCATAGCCTCGCCTGCTCTATTGGCATGTGCAGTGCACAATTGCTCAACTTTGTATCATGATGACATCACTCACTGATGACATCACAATTATGTCAATGTGTATGACATCATCAGTGATGTCACAATTGTTCGAGTGTAACCAAAAACCACAATTGCTCAAGTGATGATGTCACAATGCCTATGACATCAGTGCCTATGACATCATCAGTCATGTCATAAGATGGTTTTGGTCAATAATGATCTCACTGATGACATCACTGATGATGTCATAGACAATCGTGACATCTTCAGTGCGACAAAAATTGGGTCTGAAGGCAGACTCCCATTTCTTTTTTGTGACATCACGGATCACTGATGATGTCACAGTGGGATTTATGACATCACTGATGATGTCACAGTGGATTTATGACATCACTGATGATGTCACAGTGGGATTTTTGACATCACGGATGATGTCACAGTGGGATTTATGACATCACAGTGGGACAATCACAGTGGGACAATCACAGTGGAACAGAGAAACAGAGAAACAAACAGACAGAGCCCCAGCTCCCATTTATATACTGATGATGATGATAAAGACAAGTTGTGGACCATGCAGTGATGTCATTCATTTGACAATAATTGACATCACTGATCCACAACTCAAATCAACTATCAATAACTGTCTGTAAACTAAATGAACGTCTGCAAAACTGTTAACAGTTTTGTGTGATATGTGTGAGATCATGCTATGTGCAAAATAAATCAGCATTGTTTTTCGGTGAAGTTCTGTTATTAAGAAGGAAACACTGTGCAGAAACTGTTGGTGATTTGGGCTGGGGCCTGGGGAGGGTTTGTTAGGAAGGGGGTGCAGAGTGGGCAGAGAGAGAAGCGTCTGTGCATAAATGCAACTCAAATGAAGTTTCCAGTGCTGGTGATATGTAGCAGAGTCTCCCCACACGGCCTGCTCACCTTGACCAGAGGGCCAGGGCTCAGGTGTTCTCGCTGGCTGGCTGACCACACAGCCTGCTCACCTTGACCAGGGGGCCAGGGCTCATGTATTCTTGCTGGCTGGCTACCCACACGGCCTGCTCACCTTGACCAGGGGGCCAGGGCTCATGTATTCTTGCTGGCTGGCTACCCACACGGCCTGCTCACCTTGACCAGGGGGCCAGGGCTCATGTGTTCTTGCTGGCTGGCTACCCACATGGCCTGCTCCTCGCTGGCTGGCTACCCACACGGCCTGCTCGACCAGGGGGCCAGGGCTCAGGTGTTCTCGCTGGCTGGCTACCCACACGGCCTGCTCACCTTGACCAGGGGGCCAGGGCTCATGCGTTCTCGCTGGCTGGCTACCCACACAGCCTGCTCACCTTGACCAGAGGGCCAGGGCTCATGTGTTCTCGCTGGCTGGCTATACCCACACAGCCTGCTCACCTTGACCAGGGGGCCAGGGCTCATGTGTTCTCGCTGGCTGGCTACCCACACAGCCTGCTCACCTTGACCAGGGGGCCAGGGCTCATGTGTTCTCGCTGGCTGGCTACCCACACAGCCTGCTCACCTTGACCAGAGGGCCAGGGCTCATGTGTTCTCGCTGGCTGGCTACCCACACAGCCTGCTCACCTTGACCAGAGGGCCAGGGCTCATGTGTTCTCGCTGGCTGGCTAATATGTGCTGCCGCTGCGAGTCGCCCTCCCTAATCCAGGCTTAATTCAAGTTAATAGGACAGAATGATGCAGGGCAGCTCAGGAGGTGAGAGATCCATGTTGGGCTTTCTACAGGCTGGGTGTGTCTGTATGTTGGGGAGGGGGGCAGTGTTAAGCGCAAATTCTGCTCGAGCGAAATCGGCGGCTCTGACTGCGCCGAGGGGCTCGCCGGCAGCTGGGCGTCCTATCGCCGCAGCTCGGCGTAGGAGGCGTGCAGCTCCTCGAAAATGTCACTCTGCGCCGTCAACTCTTTGTTGTGAGGAATGAGGAAATGCCATTTCCTCATTTAACGTGCTTGTCCCTCATCTAGCAAAGCCTTCTGCAAGCTCACCGGAATGAGTTTTGAAATGGAGGGACAATAAAATGTCCCCCCACTGACATGATTGCAAGTTCTTGGTAAACGACACGATAATGTTTTGGACGAGTTACGTTCGAGTATGCACAGTCTCGCTGTCGGCAGCAAGGCTCCAAGTCGAGGCTGCGCAGAACCTTGCCGGGCACTTTACTGTATAGATACAGTCGGTCTGTGTGGGAACGCCCACAAAATGTTACTACGGCTGGCACGCGAGACTAGGCGGTGGGGGAAATCCCCCCATATATCTCAATGGGCTGACTCACCAAAGGACGGTGCTGTGGCTCTACACTACAGGATTTGGGATTCTAGAGCAGGTACATAGACTAGACGTCTGTTCAGATGTGCGTTTACTGCGGTGGTTGAATCCCCCATACCTTTTTTAGAACTTTAACATTGTTTAAAGAAAAGTGAAGAGGAAAAAAGGCCAATCTGCACAATTTACTGCAGTTTATACCATGGTCTGGGTGAATACTCGATTCTGATTGGCTGGGTGTCCATTACTTTGTGATAATGTACACCTAGCTAAGTAGTTCCAGGCAAATGGTCTGTTCACCATTCATATCAATGCGATGCCATGGTCTCGACAGAGCCATTTGAGCTCTATACCACCGTTAAAGGTTAACACATTGACTGCCAGCCGTTTTTTTCTTGCTGTAGATAGCTTCTGCCAGGGGTTTTTTTGAGGATTCTAGGCTCATTTTACAAGAGCCGAGGTTTCTCTTCTGTTACGACTTCGTGAACACCAATCATCTAAAAATAACTAATAGAATGTGTGCTTTCTCTGTCTAAAAGAGTTAGTTTGTAGAGTTAGTAGTTATGTAAGCATTAGCAATTGAATACAGCATGGTTTCAGCATCAGAAAAAATATTTAGAGATAAACGGCTTTTTGTGAAACAGTCACTTTAACCATTCATTTTTGGCATCAGTAAGACCTACACAATAGTTTTGAACAGTAATTTCCTCCATAACAGCAGTAAACTTCCCTCTGCTCAACTCCTCCCTCCTGTGGGCGTTATTTTTGGGTGCAGCGCCCTGTCACAAGCACTTTCCTACCTTTGCAAATGCACTTTCTCATACTCTCGACCTCTCAAATAAATTTCTGAATAGAAATTAAATTACTCTAAATTATAGCGAAAAAGAAACAAAAAAGAATGGGTTGAAAATCCCATTCTAAAAGCCTTTTAGAATGGGATTTGTTTCCAATTTGGTGTCGGACTAGGGGGCAGTCCCCGCTTGTCACCATTGCTTTGCTGCTGCTGTGCGGGTGTGTGCCTGTCTGTGCAGCCGCTCTTTGAGGAAGTCTGGTTGGACTCGCTCGCGTCTTGGAGTTTTGGTTGAGGGCTTTGATGAAGCTTTTGCGATTCTGGTCATATTATGCTGCGTGTTTCAAAGTGTGTCCCACCCGCAATCCACTATGCAAATCTGCAATCCCGCACCGCCAGCAATCAGCGCGAAAATTAAAGCGCCTTCGCCAATCCACCTTCATGAGAATGGCTTCAGTCACACTGCTTTTTGCTTGCCTTCCTCCTTCCTTGTCGCCACTTAGTGGGTCGGTGGAATGGGTTGTACACGTTGTACACGTCCAATACCTATATAAGAGATGTAAAAGGCTTAGATGCACAACCTACCGTCAAAAAAAAAAAAATCGATTTTTTTGACGAGTACACTCGTCGCTGGCAGTTAACAGCTGGATTGTGTTTGACGAGTACACTCGTCGCTGGCAATTAAGGTGTTAATATGGCACTTTTATAAATTTAGAAAAAAAAATAGTCGGTGAAAGTAACTATTTAGATTACACCTGTGTGCTCAGTTTATCAAAATTACGGCTATTTAGAAATCTGATTTTCGTTTTCGGAGATCTGATGTTTATGTTAAGGTGCGTTCACACCGACCTATTAAAGTTTTTCGCTGGCGTCGAGTTTACATACAAAGTCAATGCAAACGAGCGATTGAGCGTATATTCGCCTGGGAGAAAAATCGCTGGGCGTCCGAGCGGCAGAGACAGAGCGATAGGGAGAAAATTTGCTCGTCGCTCGAGATGAAATATCCCAACTCGAGCGAAAATACGCTGGCATCAGTCGCTCGCCGCTCAACGCTGATTGGCTGCAGTGTGAGAGTGAGTCATGGATCACACTGGCTTGGAACAAACCGCTGGTTTATTGTGTGGCAACAAACCACATTGACAGCCTGACAGCTGACATGAAGTGAAGTCTGTCCTACCGGTATGGAGCTCGCATTAGGAGCACGCTGATAGGCTTTAGCTTGTAAACAATGACGGTTTTGCCCACACATGGACGCTTCCGCATTACGTCATTCCGTAATAGTATTTCCGTTTTGACTTGCCAGAAACTCCGCAGGCAAGATGGCTGCGCACACTCCGCATCTAAACTGTCAGAATTACTCCGCCATAAACTAACATATCTTGGCCAATACGTATGTAACATACAAAATAAAACAACCCGTAATATCTTAATTTTATGTAGAATGCAGAGGATATGTAACTGTTTAGTTAAACTTGCATTCCAGGAATATTGTGCTCTTAAGATGACGTTAGTGGAGTCGAGGCTGTTGCGTCCTGAAACCCACTAGCGTAACCTATGTGCGATTCGAAATAACGCATCCGAGATAGAAACGTTATGAATATAGCCACGTTATAAACCAAAAACTAACGCTGGTGATCCGTATGGAAACAGTGTTACTCGAAATGGTTAAAAGTTATTATCAATTTGGTCATTCAGTGGCATTTTACTGCCATATAACATAACTAACTAGTGGCTAACCACAGAAGCCACAGAAGGCAACTGCGCTGAACCGGAAGAACAAATACGTTTGCATTGAACGCGGAAGAGAGAAAAAGTGGGCGTGGTGAATAAGGTGAATACAGTCAATAGGCCTGCCCTACACCTATCCAAATTACGCATGGGGAGAATTACAGCATGCCTAACGCAAACTGTATTACAGGGACTGCGAGACTACGGGAATCTGGTTTGATTGATCTAACAAATCCCGTTTGCGCCGTGCATAAATGATTTGGCACGCCTCTAATCTGCGTTTGCGCCCGTTGTTGTGACGAGTTATGCTTCCCTATGAGTAATTGCATCGCCACCATATTTTGGGGCTGTTGGCCCAAACAATTATATCATTTTTAAACAGTTATGTTTCTATATAAATCAATACAATATGCTCCTGTGAGGTGGGGATGCATTTAGCTGCTGCCGGGCGGGGGTGCAAAACTCGGCATAACACCTGGACAGCGGACTGGAATCTTCCCTGCCTTAAGGCACGCGCAAACAGGTGCGAAAGCACAAATAGGGGATATCGCCTGTACCAACATAGCGTCCTGTATCTCCACGCTGGCCTGGGAAAGCCTCGGGATCCCCCGGTCAGAGCTGGCTAATGTGGCCAGGGAAAGGAAAGTTTGGGGTCGCCTGCTGGAACTGCTAACTGCTGAAAATGGATGGATGGATATTCATCTCAACACCAAACCCTCTGAATGGCAAACTGAGGCTGCCGCTGAAGTATGCAAAACTACTCTCGATTCAAATGTATTTTCTCTCTCTTTTTTGCTTTGTTTTTGTGTGTGCGGGGGTCAAAATGATCTGACATTCTCTCAGTCAGAAAAATGGCAGAAAATGGTAGAAATATTCCAAATACTTTTGTTGATTGAAACGGTGACAAGAACATTGTAAATCGATGCTATTTGGCTGCCATGATCATTCACATAGAAACACAGAGAGGTAAATGAGTTCCCCCATTTGTGAAGATAAAGAGGATTTGTGTCGACAATTTTGGGAGTGAAAAGGAAAAGAAACAATTGCCTGTCCTATAAGTACAGTTTGAAATTAGTAATACACCGCAGAGTGTGTGTGTGTGTGTGTGTGTGTGTGTGTGTGTGTGTGAGACAGAGAGAGAGAGAGACAGTGCGCTAACACAGCAGCAAGGTTTGTGAGCTGGAAAAGGATAAATGGGACACAACCACTCTAAAGCTTAGGGTCCGCCCTCTGCACATCTTGTACATAGACACATACTGTACAGATATCTTCAACTCCTTTTATCCTATTTTTAAACTTTTGTCACCTAGCCTATGTACATATTTGTTTGCAAGACCGAAATGTTTACATATCTCTGTATTATAACAGGCTAACATTATAGTTTATATTATTGTTATTATTGTTACTATTATAGTTTTGTGCTAACCTTTCGGTTATAATTGTGTTACTTTTTGTTTTGTTGCACACTTGCTTTGGCAATGTAAACTTATGTTCTCCATGCCAATAAAGCCTTTTGAATTGAATTGAATTGAATTTAGAGAGAGAGTGTGTGTGTGTAGCCACTTCTTAACATGCAGTGGAATCCGTATTATAACCCGCTCCTAGCCGGTTGGCCTGCACGTTAAACAACAATTAGCCGGCCTATGCGCACTCCCGCGAGTCCGTATCATATTCATCTCGATCCCCGGTGTAGGATCCGGATTAGCGCAAAAGCGGGTGCTGTTTAACTCTGGCAGCTCATGATCCTGATCATCTAGCTGTGAGTGGGCGCGTGGTGGCACTTTACAAACCATTAATGTCCCATCATTATTTTCATGAATGGACATAGCGTTAGTTACGTGGCTGGATTATTTGGAAGAGAGCCAATTTAGGTGAGTAAACAACTAAAAGTTGAATCCCCCATCTGCCAGTTTAAAAATGAGAGAGATGATAGCCTACTAGAGTTGCGCGATCTTGACCTCAGTCAGATCGTCAATCGCCACCCTTTGACATGCCAATACATGATGTCATCGCGCAAGCACATGGCTATATATTATATGGATGTTAACGTCCATATTAATTAGCTTCAGCTGCGCTCTTGCTGTAGGCTACTTTGCTAACTTAGCATCGATGCTAGCGGGACTTACCCAGCTATCGTCATTGCCTGCTTTTACTGCTGCTTGCTGGTAATAATCCCATCATTCCCATGTCAGAAAAAGTCTCCAGATTTGTCGCTAACGTTAGTCTCTTCCGAGAAGTTTTCTCGAGTTGGATGCAGCCAATTCTATTGTGTGAGGCAGCCATTTGAGGCAGGCAGTGTTGTGTGACTGTGCGTCCACACTGCGGAGAGGATAGGAGCTGACTGACTGACAGCCTATATCGAGACACACATAGGCCTAGCCTAACTTTTGTGTGGAGAAATAAATTTAAAACTACCGGTAGTCAGATATGACTTGAATGCCACTTGTAAAATAAATCACCCACAGTGATTGACGACGGTGCGACCACTATTTTGACTGCGCTCATTTTTGACACAATGCCAGGAATGGACCCTCTGTTAAAACGGCATTTTTTTTAATGGAGTTTGGTTACAAATTCGCTAAAGCTGTTTCCTATTACATTTCTTGTTATCGATACATGCTACCGCAGAAAAAACGGCGTATATCCAGTTGTTTCTAAACAAAAACCCCTCATGTTTAAAAAGGTAAAACCGGAAAATATCCTGTTCTGGCTAGCCAGACATGATCCAGACTTCATGTTTAAAAGCCACTTCTGTGTCTGTGTGTGTGTGTGTGTGTGTGTGTGTGTGTGTGTGTGTGTGTGTGTGTGTGTGTGTGTGTGTGTGTGTGTGTGTGTGTGTGTGTGTGTGTGTGTGGGGGGGGGGTTGTCTGTAAAAACAAAGACAGACAACAAAGGAAGTGCTCTCAATCACCCGCTCAGTCGTATGACTCATCTCTCTCTCGCGCTCTCTCTCTCTCACACACACACACACACACACACACACACACACACAGACGCACACACACACACGCACACACACACACAAATACACCCCCCCACACAAGAGACATTCACACTCTCAATAAAACTACTGTTCTTTCATATAGCAATTTATCCTGGCAAATTAAAGGCTGTGAGTATCCCACAGATGAAATCTCAGTTAGTTAGTACCTCCCATGCAAATGAACAACACAGCCCATACCCCATTACACATATCATTATAAACCCCTGGCCCACTTCAAAACCCCTGCTACCAATAATCAATCTTAGCGTGTTGGGGAATAAAATGCAAAGCGCTGAATGAACATGCAGGCATGACAGGCTGATTATTGATTTAATGTCAGTGGCTGGCTGCCACATACATCTCTGAGGCGCAGTACACTATTAAAACGGCCTAACTAGGGTAATTGCATTAGACACCTTTTTATAGCACTTTGTGTGGCTAATCGGCATGTAATAAGGAGAGAGGAGAGACAGGAGCTAAGTGATTCGCTGAGTCAGGGGCCGTGCAGTATGATGTCATGTCTGGTGGCGGAGGCAACCAGGAAGAAGGGGAGGGATAACAGCTGTAAAGACATAGTGAAGAAGAGGAGGGATAACAGCTGTAAAGACATAGTGAAGAAGGGGAGGAATAACAGCTGTAAAGACACAGTGAAGAAGAGGAGGGATAACAGCTGTAAAGACATAGTGAAGAAGGGGAGGAATAACAGCTGTAAAGACACAGTGAAGAAGGGGAGGAATAACAGGTGTAAAGACATAGTGAAGAAGAGGAGGGATAACAGCTGTAAAGACATAGTGAAGAAGAGGAGGGATAACAGCTGTAAAGACATAGTGAAGAAGAGGAGGGATAACAGCTGTAAAGACATAGTGAAGAAGAGGAGGGATAACAGCTGTAAAGACATAGTGAAGAAGAGGAGGGATAACAGCTGTAAAGACATAGTGAAGAAGGGGAGGAATAACAGCTGTAAAGACATAGTGAAGAAGAGGAGGGATAACAGCTGTAAAGACATAGTGAAGAAGAGGAGGGATAACAGCTGTAAAGACATAGTGAAGAAGAGGAGGGATAACAGCTGTAAAGACATAGTGAAGAAGAGGAGGAATAACAGCTGTAAAGACATAGTGAAGAAGTGGAGGGATAACAGCTGTAAAGACATAGTGAAGAAGTGGAGGGATAACAGCTGTAAAGACAGACGGGGGAGACAAAAGGCTCTGTACTGCATTACATTACATTACATTACGTCATTTGGTAGACGCTTTTATCCAAAGCGACTTACATTAACACATGTTTGTCAGCAATAGAGCAATCAACTATGCAACACAGTCTATGACAACTACAACCTCTGAAGGAACAGTGGTACAAGTTTAGTTTAGGTTAGTGTTGTGTGTGTTGATAGAGAAAGAAGTTAGATCAAGAAGGGCCCATATGGAGCCTGAAAAGGTGTGTCTTTAGTCTTTTCCGAAAGATCGGCAGTGATTCAGCTGTCCTGACCAAAGGTGGAAGCTCGTTCCACCATTGAGGTGCCAGGGACGAGCGACTTTTGAGCCCCCGTAGCGAAGGAGGGGCGAGGCGTCCTGCACTGACGAAGGGAGCGCTGAGAGGTTTGGGACCTGACCATAGATTGCAGGTACAGGGGAGCTGACTGGTGTACTGCCCTGTAGGCCAGTACCAGTGTCTTGAATTTGATGCGTGCCGAGATGGGAAGCCAGTGGAGGTCCTGGAAGAGGGGAGTGACATGAGAGAATTTGGGTTGGTTGAATACCAGGCGGGCTGCAGCGTTTTCTTTTTTTTTTTACCTTTATTTATTCAGGGGAGTCTCACTGAGAGCAATCCTCTCAATTTCAGGAGTGCCCTGTTCACATTCACACACACATTCACACCTGGAAGCTGACCAGTACAACCACAGTCTCATCTGCTGGCCACTGATCAGCTCCACTGGAGCAGTATGGGCTTAAGGGCCTTGCTCACGGGCACCTCAGTGGTGGCAATGAGGGAGGGGCAAGCGCTGCATTTTCACTTTCCCTACCCAGATTTCTCCTGCCGGTCCCGGGGATTGAACCGACAACCTTCCGGTTACAAGCTCACTTCTCTAACCGTTGGGCCACCACTGCAGTGTTCTGAATGAGCTGAAGCGGTCGGATGTCGGTGGCAGGTAGGCCGGCCAGGAGCACGTTGCAGTAGTCCAGGCGAGAGATGATAAGTGACTGGACCAGGATTTGAGTCGCTTCTCTTGTGAGAAAGGGACGGATTTTGCGGATGTTGTAGAGGGAGAACCTACAGGAGCGTGCTGTCGCAGCTATGTTGGCTGAGCAAGACAGCTGGTTGTCAAGGATCACCCCAAGGTTCTTAGCTGTTTGGGAGGGAAGTACAGTGGTATTGTCAATGGAGATGGAGAGATCAGCGAGAGGGCAGTCTTTCCCTGGGAGGAAGAGTAGCTCTGTCTTACCAAGGTTGAGCTTGAGGTGGTGGGCAGACCTCCAGTCGCCAATGTCTTTGAGGCATGCAGAGATGCGAGCCTCGATTTGAGTGTCGGAGGGAAGGAAGGAAAGGAAAAGCAGGGTGTCGTCAGCATAGCAGTGATAAGAAAAGCCATGAGATGAGATCACATGGGCAAGAGATCAGATATAGAGAAGAAAAAGTAAGGGGCCCAGGACTGAGCCCTGGGGGACACCGGTGGTAAGAGGGCAGGATCTGGAGAGGGACCCTGCAAAAGTTACACACTCAAGCTTTAAAAAGCGCAAGTATTTTGTAAGCAAAGGTCTGAAAATTATTCATAAATTGAATAGCTTTTTTTTCATGCCTACAACAACAGCTAAGTGATGGTACCAAACTTTGGGAATTTCTAATACCATACCGTTTTTAACAAAAAGTATCGAAATAGTATTGAAATTTCGGTATACCGTGTGAAGCCGGATTAAGTAAGTAATCTTTATTTGTATAGCGCTTTTCAAAACAAAGTTACAAAGTGCTTTACACGACATGTATAAAAGATTATACATACCCAGGAGTATAAAAAATAAATAAGTACCCCAAATAAAAACAAAGTTAAAATAGGAACAATAAAATAAGGCTGATAAAATAAATAAAATAAAATAAATAAAAACAGAGAAATGCAATCAAGTTAAGAGAAAGCTTTCCTGTAAAAGTATGTATTAAGAAGTGATTTAACCTGTTAACCCCTAAGCCTATTTTTCAGCTCACCTGCCGAAAATGACATGCCTGAACTGAATTGAGTATATCTCCACAACTACAGGGTATTTTCTGAAAATTATTTTTTTCAAAAGCTAGCCAACACCTGTGAGATTGCTGTAGAAGTGTCAGAATCAATTACAAATGTACTGTATCAGAGTAAAATCAGTTAGAACATGGCAAAAAATAAAAAATTCAAGCTCCGCCCAAAAAAAAACACTATTTTGGATGAAAAGCACCTGAAAATCATGGGTTGGTAGCCAAATTATTCTATGGAGCAGTAGACTAATATCTTATGAGTGCTTGTATCAAAGCAAATCCTTAGAAAGTGAACCAGAGCAATTTTACAGATGATTTACTACATGTAGGCCCAGGCGGACCTGATCTGGGCACATTTTGGGCATCATGGGTGCCATTTGACTTTTCTATGGTAGAACACTGAAATACCTTTTTTTTCTCCTATTTACATATCACTATAGGTACTCAGTTAATATGCGTTATGGTTTGGATAACCCTCAAGCGTTATATCTGTATTTTTACTCTGTGAAATGCATCAGAAAAGCCTCTTCAAATTGCAGGCAAAGCCTGGGACGTTACGCAGAGGGATATCTCGGGACCCCATTGGCCGATTTCGATGATTGACACCTCTATGGAAGCGTCAGAGCCAATAGAATTGACGTGAACTGAAAGAATTTACGTCAGACAGTTTTCCAGGAAATGCTGTCGACTGAACCCAAAGCTTGTCTATTCTGTGAAGATGACCACTCCATGTAAAATCCTCCATATGGCTTTGTAAACACGATGACTGTAAAAAAACAACGCTTTAAGATGATGAAGAGGCATTAGGAGTAGCAATTAGTAGCGTTTTTATGAAGTCAAACACAACTTTTGATTTGAAAACAGCAAAGGTAAGACATAACTTGTAGTTTTATCTGTAAAACGTTAAACACTTTTTTGCTGTTCTTTGACAGCCTACTGAGTGAGTTTTCATCTCTCAGAGACGAGCTATACCTCTTTGGAAAGAGCAGAGCATTAGCTTTCGAACGCTGTCTCGTTTGGAGAGAAAATATTCACTCGCAAAAACAAATCACCACATAAACGCAGGCATGCACGGTTTTCTTGTTTTTGCTACATGTGATATTGTTGCTTGGAATTATTTTTCGTTTGAATACAAATGCTTGTCAGAGTTTTGTAGCCACGTTTCTTCCTGACATTTTGGTGTGCTGTATGTCTCGCTGCCTGCTTCCTAAGCTGCTGTAGAGAGTCATTTGTGAGAGATGACAAGGACTCAGCCCGCTGGCGGGCCCGCTAGGGGGGAAGAGGTTTAAAAGAATTGATTTTGCTAGCCTGATGACCTCGGGAAGGGAGTTCCACAGCTGCGGGGCTCTAACAGCAAATGCCCGGCCGGGTCTCCCTTTGTAACAAGGCGGGCTTTTGGAACATTCAGGAGGGTCAGACCAGAGGAACACAGGCAGCAGCTAGACTCATATGGGGCTAATAAATTAAATATAATAATATAATTAATAATATAATACATTTAAAATGTAGGTAGGAGCAAGGCCATGTAGGGCTTTAAACGTAATCAGTAAAATCTTAAAATCACATCTAAACCTAACAGGTGGAGAGAGGTGAGGATGGGTGTGATATGGTCTTGTCTCTTGGAGTTTGTTAGAAGTCTGGCTGCTGCATTTTGTATGAGCTGGAAACGGGAAATGGCTTTATGGCTGAGCCCTGAATAGAGAGAGTTACAGTCGTCCAATCGTGAGGAAATGAATGCATGGATGACTTTTTCAAGGTCGGTCTGAGACAGGAAAGTTCTAATTTTAGCAATATTTCTGAGATGTAAAAAGCAAGATTGAACTACTATAGTGACATGTTTGTCAAAACATAACTCAAAAGTCACCCCCAAATTGCGGGTGGTCTGTTTGACATTGGTGGATAAACTCCCTAAATTCTTATGCCAATCAGAGATCAAGTTAGGAGAGACAAATAAAATGACCTCAGTTTTGGACTCATTAAGTCGGAGGAAATTTTGTGACATCGAGCACTTCACATCGGAGAGACAAGCCATGACACGTGCAAGGTTATGTGTGTCCTGGTTGCTCCACTAGTGCCTCCTCTGGTTGGTCGGGGCATCTGTTAGGGGGAGAGGGGAACTGAGAGGAATAGCGCGATCCTCCCATGTGCCACGTCCTGCTGGTGACTGTCAGGAGAAAAGAAGCGGCTGGCGGCTGCACATGTATCGGAGGAAGCGTGTCCTAGTCGACAACTCTCCCCAGATCGGCAGAGGGGGTGGAGCAATGACCGAGACAGCAGGGGGAATTGGCCAAGTACAATTAGGGAGAAAACGGGGAGACGATCCCCCTCCAGGCCTGGAGCGCGTCCTGCCACTGCCTGAATGAAGATGTGAAACTTCATTACAGACCCCCCAGCGAGGCCTGGGACAGAGGGAGGGGGAGGGTGGCCAGGTGCCAGGTGCTGTCTGTGATGGGACACCCCATCGCCATGGAGACACGGGTCAGGGGGCACAGGGTGGGGTGTGTGGGGGAGGGGCCCCCGAGTTGGGGGGGCGGGGGGGGGGCACGTGCCCGGAGCAGCGGGGCGGCCGGGCTTTGGCATGAATTACCCGCCTGCTGAGTCGCTGCTTTGGGGATGCTGGAGGAGAGGTCACATACTCAGTGGACCTCAAACACACACACACACACACACACACAAACACACACACACACACACACACACACACAAGCTCTCTCAGCTTTGTACAACAACGAGGCCCTGTGTGGGCCCATCTACTCACAACAGCTATTCTGCATTTAGCACAAATACAAGAAGCACACACGCGCACACACACACACACACACACACACACACACACACACACACACACACACACACACTCTCTCTCTCTCTCTCTCTCACACTCAGGGAGGATGAATTAGACGGGCTTGGTTGGTCAAACAGGACAGCTCTGTCCACAGCAGGGCACTAAACACAGATGATTCCCACTCGACTGGTTCTAACAGCAAAGAGTGAGTCAGGGAACCATCAGTCCACTTAGAGCGTTCCAGCTCAGTGTGGGGCCACAGGGCACCTTGTCCAAACACCTGGACACCCCAACAACACATCAGGAAAGACACAGGAAACTAGTACTGTGCATCTCACTTCAGTGGAGTTGAACTGTTCTGTAGGATCAGCAGACTGGCAGACATGAGCTGCTCTGCCTGGAATGCATTCTATTTGATGGAGAAAATAGCTAGAATTACATTATGGAATTACAATTACATCATGGTCAAGTTTTTAGGAACGCCTTGACGGAATTTCATCAAGTTTGCCTCAAACGTCCACTTGGACTCAAGGATAAACTGATTACATTTTGGTAGTCAAAGGTCAAGGTTACTGTGACCCCATGAACGCCATTTTCATTGCCTTGGTGTTGTACATTTTATATTGTTCACTTGTACTGCCGTATTTGACTTACTGTGTGGAGGTTTGGGGGAATGCCTATAAAACAACTTTACAACCATTATGTATACTCCAAAAAAGAGCATTGAGAATTGTACATCATGTTGGGTACAGGGAACATACAAATATATTATTTCTGAATTCCAAGTGTCTCAAGTTTATGGATCTTGTCAAGTTCAAAACTGCTCAAACAATGTACAAAGCAAAGAATCATTTACTCCCCTGTAACATTAAAAAGTTATTTAAGGACAAAGAATGTGGGTATAATTTAAGAGGGAAAAATAATTTTGAGAAACGCTATGTTCGTACAAATTTGAAGAGCATGAGCATTTCATTTGGTGGAGTGACTCTGTGGAACAGTTTGGATGATGAAATAAAACAAAGTAAAACTATTATACTGTTTAAGAAAAAGTTTAAAAATATTATGATTAGAGGGATACAGAGAAGAGGAGGCGGCGGGGGGGGGGGGGGGGGGGGGGGGGGTGAGGGCACATGGTAATAGGGTACATTATGGCCCAGGTTAAAAGGGAAATAAGAAAATATGAAAAGTAATCAAATAGAATGTTGACAGAGACCTGATTTAAGTTTATTTATTTTTGAATTAAATAGGGGTAGGACCAGATAAGCAGAGGCTTCCTTCCTACTCCTTTTTGAACAAATATTGTTATTTCTATTGCAATTATGATTAATATTGTACATTATTGTTTTTCCTTTTTTTGTTTTAAAATGTTTTTAATGTATTGTGTATTATTATTATACTTATTATTTTTTATATTGTCTTTTATGTTAATGTTCGAAATAAACATTCATTCATTCATTCATTCATTCATTCATTCAAGCTCGGTAACGCCATATCTCAGTAACACCTTGAGGGAATTTCTTCACATTTGGCTCAAACGTCAAAGTCTGGACAGACATGGATGTCGACTGCTCACTTGTTGGCGGAGGCATATTTCCGCGGTGTGGTCAGTCTAGTTTTACTCTCTAGTTGTTTCTAGCCAGTTTTAGCAACAGAAGCTGGGAGACTCAGTTAGGAGACTCAGTTAGGAGACTCAGTTAGGAGACTCAGTTAGGAGACTGAGAACTGAGTCTACCGGCGACCCCAGCTCAGTGCCGTCATCCTCTGCCAACCTGCCAGCTCCACTCCTTCATCCAGCCCTCTCCTGCACTGCACACCTCTGGGACCTCAGCACCACCTCAACGCCTAATGAGTCAAACACGCTGCAGGAAAACACAAACCCCCGCATAAACATACACACATAATGTATACAAAACTAAACAACAACAACAACAACAAACGCAGATGCGAGCGCGAGCTTCACACTAATGAGAGTGATTGTCAGTGAGGGAAGACAAAAGAAAGTTTGCTGACGAGTTGGACTATATCGTGAAGGGTGGGGGGGTGTTGGGGTTTTTGATATCTAATCACAGCAGACGTCAACAACAACACCGTCGCTATTAGCGCCGTAATGAAGACAGAATCCGTCTCACGTGGATTAATTTGTAAAAGAAATTAATTAAGACAAAAGGTCCTGCGTCAGGCAGGCGAATCAGAAAGGCAGGAGACAAAGTAGGACGCGCGACAGTTTGTTCCCTCCCGCGGCGCCGGCGAGGCGGGCCGGTCCTCTGTGTCACCACGAGCTGCTCTCTGGCATTAATCACAGCCTGGTCCTGTCTGGTTAGGCTGAGCTGGGAGATGATAGGAAGGCTGCACGTCTGTAATCAAGGTTAGAATAATCCGCCATGCTAGCTGATTATAAACCTGATCATCAACAACATATTGTCACCTCCTAATCATCCAAATAAACAGAGAGAGACCTGCCCTCAGCCCCCACGTCGGTCGGGGAATAAATTACATGGAGAATGCGTGGGCACACACACATAACTTAAGTACACACACACACACACACACACACACCACACACACACACATAACTTAAGTACACATGCTCGCATATCTGCACACACACAGAATGCAAGTACACACACACACGCATAATATTGGCGCACGCACAGAAAACAGACGGAAGTATACACGCATAAACACACTCATTCACATGCACAAACATGCCCACACACACTCATGAAGGCATATACAGACACACAAGATGCAAACACAATTTACTCCGAAATGCTCTCGCAGAGACGTGCCGCACGCGCTCAAACGCGTAGACGTACACACACACACACACACATACACACGTGCGCGTGCTCGCACACACAATCGGCACCACGCAGCAGTTTTACATCAAATATCTTTGAATGCAAATATCAGGTTTTCTGCTTTCTTTTGAAATCTCTTGCCTCTCGGGCGGTTGAGGAATGAATAGATTGGCGGCTAAGAAAGCCCCCGCTTGAAAGACATCCATCAAGACAGAGAGATAAACAAGGAGAACGGCCCCTCTCAAGTCGACGATAACCTCCACTTCTTTCTAATCTACTTTCATGTGCTTTGTCTTCCTTTCTTTTATTTACTCCCACTCTCTCACTTCACCTCTTCAGGGCGAGTCTCAGTCTCCCCCCCCTCTCTCTCTCTCTCTCTCTCTCTCTCTCTCTTCCCTCTCTCCCAGAAGCTCATTACCTTGGCACCGTGAGTCTCGGCTGTGTTTTCAACACACACACCGAAATTATAAGGCGCCCGGCGACGGCACTCGTTAGCAGCCTTGTCAATCATGGCAGCGGGCTGCGGGCAGAAGCGATCGGCGGCGGGGTCACAGCAGCGATGGAGGCGGGGTCACAGCAGCGATGGAGATGTTCGCTCGCAATTCATCCATCACATCTTCCGGGAAATCAATTTACGGCGCGTCAGCGTCACGAGCGCCCGGCGATATGAAAGAGGAGAGAAAGGACTTCTGAGAGAGAGACAGAGCACATCGCTACATTCGTTTAGCTACAATCTAATAAACGTCACTCATCTTGGTTTTTCCCCCCATTCGTCACCCCCAAGCTAACCTGAATCCATTGTCCTCCGCTGTGTAATTACTAACATATTTGCTAATAACTTTCTATATTTTTGATGTTAGTATAAGGATGAGAAATAGAAAGGTATTGAGGAGAGTGCCGGTTTATCAACATGATGTTTATCTCATTGTAAGTGACTGATCCCCCTTCCTTCAACACAGCTTCCTTCCCCGGCCTTCTTTCTTCTCTTCTCTTTGGGAGGCAGTGGCGGGTGACAAGGCAGAGATTTGGGGACGTCACTCGTCTTAATGTAGCTGTTGCTTTGCTGCAGATGTCAGCTTCACGGTTCATTAACGCTGTTTGTTTTAGGAGAGAAACCCCGAAGAGACGCAGGATGAAAGACGGGGGGACAGGTAGAGATGGAAGGGACGAGACGAGACGGCGCTGGAGGAGTAATTGGCAGCGCGAGTGAACCGCGGTGTCACGGCGGCGCCGCGGAAACGCCTTTGAGCGAGCAATTTCTGCACCGGACACGCAACGCTTCAGAGATGAGCTGAAGTTTGGGGTGAGAAATAGTCAAGTGACAGAGAGAGAGAGAGAGAGAGAGAGAGAGAGAGAGAGAGAGAGGGGAAGGTGTGCAAGTTTGTGTGCACGCGTCCGTGTGTGTGTGTGTGTGTGTGTGTGTGTGTGTGTGTATGTGCCAATGGTGTGTGTAGGTGTGTGTGCGTGTGTGTGTGCGTGTGTGTGTGTGTGTATGTGTGTGTGTGCGTGGGAGTGCTTTCATTCCAGGAGATGTCATGCTGTTTGGGCAAACGGTTCTCCGTTAAGGCCGTGCGCCCCTGCTGTCCCCGGCACGCCCTCCGTGCCAACGCCTTACGACGCTGCCAGGAGCCTGCCTGCACCCCCCCCCCCCCCGTCTCAGCAGAGCAGATGTCACTCAACCGCCTAACCACCCTCCACCCACCCACCCCTCCACCCACCCTAGCAGGCAAGCAGCGCTGGCGTGCCAAGCCGGCAAGCAGACACCCGACGTGTGAAGAGAGACAGAGAGAGAGGGTGGCGGGCATATCGACGGGACGGTTAGGCACACACACTCCCCCTCCAAGCCCACCCCACTCTCTCGACATGACACCCCCTGTAGGCCTTTGGAAGATTCTTGTTTCCTAACTCTTATTATGTGTGGAGTGTGTGACATGCGAATTGTAATTAGTCGCTCTGGGGTGTGCAGAGAGCGAACCCACCCCGACCTCCCAAAAAGCCCCCCTCCCCACACACACACACACACACACACACACACACGCAAAAATCACTCCAGGGCAAATAATCTCTCCAAATACCCCATCCAATTTTAACCCCTCCAATCACCACCTTGTGCCCCCATGGCCCCATCACAGCCTTTCATTTTCTCACAAGGACCCCCGGACCCCCATTTGATGAGATTTTGTCTCTTGGACCTAAATCTGAGAATATGTTTATTGTTGGATATGATTTTGTCCAGAGTTACATGACTGTCTGTATGGAGACATAATAACAGAGTTACATAACTGTCTGTATGGAGACATAACAGAGTTACATGACTGTCTGTATGGAGACATAATAACAGAGTTACATGACTGTCTGTATGGAGACATAACAGAGTTACATGACTGTCTGTATGGAGACATAATAACAGAGTTACATGACTGTCTGTATGGAGACATAACAGAGTTACATGACTGTCTGTATGGAGACATAATAACAGAGTTACATGACTGTCTGTATGGAGACATAATAACAGAGTTACATGACTGTCTGTATGGAGACATAACAGAGTTACATGACTGTCTGTATGGAGACATAATAACAGAGTTACATGACTGTCTGTATGGAGACATAACAGAGTTACATGACTGTC
>NC_139625.1:73533025-73633025 GCF_964638095.1 Poromitra crassiceps
TCACTCCCTAACCCGCTACACTTCCTTCTTCTTTTCTGTTTTTCCCCTTTTTTCTTTTCCTTCAAATGGCGGCAGTGGGAATAATGCATTTGCTCCCACTCTGCACTGTCCCTTTAAAGCCTGTGGCACACCAATCAAACATTCTACAACAAACACAAGACGTGTTGGGAATGGTTCACTCATTCATCACTATTCCCCATGTGCTGTTTATCATAGTGAACTATATGGTTCACTCATTCATTCACTATTCCCCATGTGCTGTTTATCATAGTGAACTATATGGTTCACTCATTCATTCACTATTCCCCATGTGCTGTTTATCATAGTGAACTATATGGTTCACTCATTCATTCACTATTCCCCATGTGCTGTTTATCATAGTGAACTATATGGTTCACTCATTCATTCACTATTCCCCATGTGCTGTTTATCATAGTGAACTATATGGTTCATTCACTCACTCACTATTCCCCATGTGCTGTTTATCATAGTGAACTATATAGTTCACTCATTCACTCACTATTCCCCATGTGCTGTTTATCATAGTGAACTATATGGTTCACTCATTCACTCACTATTCCCCATGTGCTGTTTATCATAGTGAACTATATGGTTCACTCATTCATTCACTATTCCCCATGTGCTGTTTATCATAGTGAATTATATGGTTCACTCATTCATTCACTATTCCCCATGTGCTGTTTATCATAGTGAACTATATGGTTCACTCATTCACTCACTATTCCCCATGTGCTGTTTATCATAGTGAACTATATGGTTCACTCATTCACTCACTATTCCCCATGTGCTGTTTATCATAGTGAACTATATGGTTCACTCATTCATTCACTATTCCCCATGTGCTGTTTATCATAGTGAACTATATGGTTCACTCATTCATTCACTATTCCCCATGTGCTGTTTATCATAGTGAACTATATGGTTCACTCATTCATTCACTATTCCCCATGTGCTGTTTATCATAGTGAACTATATGGTTCATTCACTCACTCACTATTCCCCATGTGCTGTTTATCATAGTGAACTATATAGTTCACTCATTCACTCACTATTCCCCATGTGCTGTTTATCATAGTGAACTATATGGTTCACTCATTCACTCACTATTCCCCATGTGCTGTTTATCATAGTGAACTATATAGTTCACTCATTCACTCACTATTCCCCATGTGCTGTTTATCATAGTGAACTATATAGTTCACTCATTCACTCACTATTCCCCATGTGCTGTTTATCATAGTGAACTATATGGTTCACTCATTCATTCACTATTCCCCATGTGCTGTTTATCATAGTGAATTATATGGTTCACTCATTCATTCACTATTCCCCATGTGCTGTTTATCATAGTGAACTATATGGTTCACTCATTCATTCACTATTCCCCATGTGCTGTTTATCATAGTGAATTATATGGTTCACTCATTCATTCACTATTCCCCATGTGCTGTTTATCATAGTGAACTATATGGTTCACTCATTCATTCACTATTCCCCATGTGCTGTTTATCATAGTGAACTATATGGTTCACTCATTCACCCTTCTGTTGTGTTTCCGGTCAAATCTGACCGAGTGACTTCGTTTGTAATCATAAATATTGTGTTTTTCATCCAATTGCCTCAAGACCTTATGTTATCCTCCACACTAGGCCTCTGAACATATACAATTGATGATCACCACTTGCATTGAATTTTGAGTGATTTATTCAACAGTGTCACACCTATGTTGTTTTCGGTCAGAATTGACCGCCATAGGAAATGAATGGGTATGAGTATATTATGTTCATCCTGCAGATGGAAAACATCTCCACACACACACTCTCTCTCTCTCTCTCTCACTCACTCACACACACACACACACACACACACACACACACACAGTTGATGTTCTGTTATGGTTAATATTTCTTTTTCAATAAATGTTCATTGAGGAAAACAGTATCAGTGTCTTATTTTATATTCATCACAGTGAATGCAGTGAATGCTGAACTTGATGGGCCCACCGGTGGGTCCGGACCATATACTGTAGTTGAAAGTACACAATGAAACACTGGCTTGCCTGTACAAATCAATACATCCCATACATCATTGGAACGGGAAGAATCTCAGCTACTACAACACTAACTAAAGCATCTCCAGTAAACACAGCCTACATGGCAAGCATTTTTAGAATATACAGTAATGTACAGTAAACACTATCTTTGAACTTACTGCAAAAGTATAACATGAAATTCACCCCTGGTGTCATTCTGTCTGCCACCCCTTGATTCTACTTGCTTTGACTGTTCAAATGAGATGTCAACCATCAAAATTGGATAAGGGGTTCCAGAGATATCACTGTGCAAAACACACCGGCCAATTTTGACCGAAAACAGTATGGGAAGGGGGGTATGACCGAACACAACAGAAGGGTTCACTCACTATTCCCCATGTGCTGTTTATCATAGTGAACTATATGGGGAACGATCAAATGACTTTCGGACACTACACAGATTTATTTTCTGAAGATCATTGCGTCAAGCAATCCGAGTCCACTATCACATAAACAAACCACGCCCACTATCACATAAACAAAGAGAATGTTTGATTGGTTAAGACTTGGCTTGTTGCGCAATCCAGAGAGTCCAGAGACCTTTAATATTAGATAGAGACACCCCACTCCAGGCTCCCCCAATTGTAAGAAACTGTACTCTTCCGGTCTCCTAAATGTGCATAGTTATCAGCTTGTGATTGGCTGTTTGTCAATGGTATGAAACTTCATTAGCTGACCAGTCTCTTTAGGGGGCGTGGCAGTGACAAAACCTCTGTGGCACAGATACAGGAAGTGACTGGAAGTTGAGGTGTCTCTATCACACACCTATAATCAGAGAAGAGTTTTTGCCACATCAGCTACTGCGCCTGCCCGCATAGCGGGCGAGGCCGGGCAAGCGCGCAAGCTGCGTCTGCGAGCCCGCGAAGCAAGCGAGCCCTTGTGGGGAAACCAACCACGTTGGATCGGAAGCACACACAAATGTAATGGCGGCGACTGGGGCCACAACTTCTGCTCTGGCCCAGACAACGAGTTCAACAAAGAGGGAACACACACAGAGAACAGCGCTGCTATGTGCTGCCTCCTGCAGGCGAGCGGATGACCACTGATGGCAGAAATGAGCGAGGAGGAGGGGAAGGAGCAGGCCCATATCTAGGGTGAGGTTAAAAAAAAACTCGCCAAAAATGTGCCTAACTTTGGAACATTATTGCCGACAAGCTAGTATGCCATACAGTAGCTGGTACCAGGTCCGTTTTTAGCCTGTTACATCTTTGGCGGTAGGTTGCCCAAAGGTTCTCGGTTTGGGGATGGGGATTAAGATGCATTATATTCTAACACTAAACTGTTCCACTAGGTGTCCACATTGTGCTGTGGATAACCTAAGTATGAACTTTCACTCAGGGGACAGGCCAATGTTTACAAAACTCCTATTATTAAAACTATTTGCAAACTATGTACATACAAACTAACTAACAAACTAACAATTTACACAACTGTTATTATATTCACAAGACTTTTAGTCTTAAAAGTGAAAAGAAAACAACTTTGAAAGCAGATTGATTTACCATAAAACTTAAAAACATCCTTCATCCATAATTTCAATAATCAACTCCATAACAGTTATTTTCATTGGATGATCTTATTTCTCAAATCAAAGTAAAGACTAGTGCAGTGAGACTTAACCATAGCTAAAAACTATTTGCCATTTAGCCTTCAAACCTATATTTACAAGACTTTTCGTCTTATTCAAACTCAAACTGAAATTAAAACTTTGAAAGCAGATTGACTTTGTTACCCTAACAAATAAATAACATCCATAGTTTAAAATAATCAACTCCATAATATTCTTTTCATTGGATGAGCTTATTTCTCAAATCAAATTAAAGCTATAACTACTGTTAGGTGCCCTAAACTAACTAACCCAGTGGTCTCCAAACTTCGGGTCGCGACCCTAAGTGGGGTCGCCTGGAATTCAAAAAGGGAGATTATTTAAAAAAAAAATTGGTGGGCAAGATTAATTTTTGGGTGGGCATAGCCCACCCCTGCCACCCCCTAGATCCGGCCCTGGGAAGGAGGAAGACGACGATGCACAGCAGGCTAGAAATTAAGCGCACATTTCTATATACTAAAGGTCTCTGTTGAAATTCATGGGTCAAAGGAGCAGCTCACCAAAAATTAATCAGATGGAAAGGTCTCTGTGTGTGTGTGTGTGTGTGTGTGTGTGTGTGTGTGTGTGTGTGTGTGTGTGTGTGTGTGTATGCGTGCTTGTGTAAAACATGTGCTCTATGCAGGGATGCAGTGCAGGGTAAATGCACCTAATCTAAGTGAAGACAACTCTTTATTTGCAGGATGGTTTATTTTCAGGCTGATATGTCATAAAATCCTAATACACGACTCGAGTATCAAAATGATGTGAGTTGTGTGAGGATACTGATCTTTTTTTTTCAGTTTTCTTCCCAGTTCCCCCTGCTGTCCCGGTCGTTGCTCCAACCCCTCTGCCGATCTGGGCTGAGTTGTAGACTGGAACATGCTTCCTCAGATACATGAGCAGTCACCAGCCACTTCTTTTAAACTGACAGCGAGGAGTTTCACTGGCAGGACGTATAGGGCGTGGGAGGCTCACACTATTACTCCCAGTTCCCCTTCCCCCCTAACAGGCGCTTCAACCGACCAGAGGAGGACACATACCCTTAATCCGGCTCACCACCCACAGACAGGTGCCTGTATATCAAGCCGGAGGTGTAACACAGGGGCTCGAACCCGCGACCCTCGTGTTGGTAAGCATGGAATCTACCGCTGCACATCCCCGATGCCCAGGATAGGCTCTTTGAAGGGAAAAACACAAATGAATGCTTCTGTGAAAGTTTTAGAGTGGTTGTTTGCCTCATGATCACTACACTACAGACTGAATTTGTTCCCAAAGTCTACAAAGTATTCTGGTGATAGATTGTGATTATAGTCTACAAAGCCATAGCTATTCAGATTATAGATTTGGATTATTTGCAAGTGATAAAAACTGAAAATGAACAAAGAAGAAAGATGCAGCAGAGATGAAGGCATCCTGAGAGACGTCTCACCCCGAAAGACAACAAAGAAGAAAGACAGAGAGCAGAAAGACAGAGAGCAAACCAAACCAAATCAAACCACAGTCGGCTCGTTAACAGCGAAGCGACGCAGAGTTTGAGAAACTCCGATGGCAACGCTGGATACAGGAAGTTGGTGGGGGGACAGCTTGGAGCCGCGCCCCACAACACGCCGCAGGTTACTATGGCTTTCTATTAAGAATACAGCTCATTAATCAGGTAGGGGGGAGAGAGAGGCCGTGTGCCAGTGTGAATTCCCCATTAGACACAGGACAGATAAGGCAGTAGGTTTATGTAGAGAGAACAACAGTTAACAAGCCTGTGTTGAGAAACACAAAGCCATGCAACAGAGCTGAGTATTTAGCCACAGTCAGATAGAAACAGCATGGCATCTAATGTAAAGCAGTGACAGTGAGAGGCAACATGTAACGCACACAGGAAATGACACGCTGCTTCTTATTCAAAAGGGAAATCAAAAAGCTGCCAAACCAATATTTCCATAGACTTGGATTCAATGTATTCGTCATGCTGCCAGCTGCATCTCTTTGTTGCTTTGTGTCTTGTAAAGATCCAGATTGAGTCCAGGGATTGAATTGAAATGTAGCATATGATCCATTTCATAACACCAAGCAATTTACCATTTGTGTTTTTTTGCCCACTCCAAATGGTATGCTACTGTACATTACAGTGCATTATAAAGGATGTGAGGAGCTAGCACATGCCTATAGTTGTCAGTAAGCTAGCAGCCAGCGCTCCAAATGGGACACTCCGCCGTTGTGTAATGTGATTTTTGTGGACCGGGAGGCAATTTTGTGATTTCAAAAACAACGCTTTCACTGCACATTAGTGAAACCAAGAGTGAGCGTGCACACACACACGCGCACGCACGCACACACACACGCGCACGCATGCACACTTACTTACACACACACACACACACACACACACACACACACACACACACACACACGCGCGCGCCACAGATTCAGGTAATGTCTAGTAATGTGTGGGTCATGATGTGCAGTAATAACCCTAATCACAGTCTCTGTTCAGCTAATATCGGATAGATTTTGTGATCTCAGGCTAAACATACTGGCAGAAAAAATAGATAGATAGATGGATAGATATATAGATAATAGAGAGAGAGAGAGATACGATAGATAGATAGATAGATAGATAGATAGATAGATAGATAGATAGATAGATAGATAGATAGATAAATGGATAGATGGATAGATAAGAGAGAGATGGATGGATGGATAGATAATAGATAGATAGATAATATATAGATAGATAATAGATAGAGTAGATAGATACTGTAGATAGATAGATAGATAGATAGATAGAGAGATAGAGAGATGGATAGATAATAGATAGAGTAGATAGATACTGTAGATAGATAGATAGATAGATAGATAGATAGATAGATAGATAGATAGATAGATAGATAGAGAGATGGATAGATAATAGATAGAGTAGATAGATACTGTAGATAGATAGATAGATAGATAATAGATAGATAGATAGATAGATAGATAGATAGATAATAGATAGATAGATAGATAGATAGATAGATAGATCGATCGATCGATAGATATATGGATAGATAATAGATAGATAGATAATAGATATGTAGATAGATAGATGGATGGATGGATGGATAATAGATAGATAGATAGATATATAATAGATAGATATATAGATAGAGTGATTGATGCAAAGGAAACTGTAGCATCAATGACATGATCTGTCTGATCAAACTCATCGTATTGTGCAGTTTACACAGCCTCAGTCTCAGCTGCCTCGTAGCCTCCGAAAAACTGACATGTAGCGCAAGAGAGCGTTAATCAAACAAACCCATTTCTCCTCAACAGCTAAACCAAACAAGCGGGCCCTCAACTTTCCCATTCAAGTCAAGAATGACAGCGTAGCACAACACAGCGGCGGGCGAACGCTGCCTTCTTTATTCAGGGAACGTCAGCCAGCCGCGCGCTAGCTATTCTGTTGAAAATATCAACTTCACATGTCGAGGGGAGGAAAAAAGACGGGCGTTTTGTCTGCCTTTGTTGGCTCGGGCTTGATATGTGCGCGTGAGCCTTTCAAGCCATTTGTTCGACTCAATTTCTTCCTCTGTTACATCTGCAGATTACGTTTCAAGCAAACAACCGGCAACATGAAGGCACACAACGGCTATTATGCTGAGAGAATGACAACTTGCATAGGTAGAGACAGAGCAAGCAAGAGAGGGGAGCTAATACACCAACACATGAGAAAGAGAGTTGATGTAAAGAAGGCCAGGAAGATTGGAAACAGGCGGAGACCAGTGATGAGAATACTACAGTGATGGGGTGTGTGTGCGTGCGCGCGCGCGCGTGCGTGTGTGTGTGTGTGTGTGCGCACGCGCGCGCGTGTGTGTGTGTGTGTGTGTGTGTGTGTGTGTGTGCGTGCGCACGCGCACGCGCCGGTGCTTGCGTACGTGTTGTGAGGTTATGCAGAGAAGGGCAGTTTGATTTGTTGGCATCAAACATATTCTCCCTTAGAGCTGGGCCTTATATTGATATTATATGGATATTCAGAATCAGAATCAGCGTTATTGGCCAAGTAATGTATGTGCACATACATACAGAGAAATGGGCTCCGGTTTGCTTAACTCTCAATGTACTCACACATTATGATATGAGATTACTATCGTCTTAAGATTTTGGATATGTAATATTGTGATATGAGACTAGATATTGTGTTCGATTTTGAATATTGTTAATATCGTGATATGAGACTAGATATTGTGTTCGATTTTGAATATTGTTAATATCATGATATGAGACTAGATATTGTGTTCGATTTTGAATATTGTTAATATCATGATATGAGACTAGATATCGTCTTTGTAGATTTTGGATATAGTAATATATATGATATGGCGTAAGTGGTGTCTTTTCCTGGTTTTGAAGGCTGCATTACAGTAAAGTGATGTCATTTTATTAACTTACTCTTCTAGCTGTTCTATTATTTGTCTTTACCCACATAGTCATCATATCCACATTACTGATGATTATTTATCAAAAACCTCATTGTGTCAATATTTTGTGAAAGGACCAATACTCATCCTTACAATATTGTCGCATTATCAATATCGAGGTATTTGGTTAAAAAAAAGGACGATCGTTGATTTTGTCCTTATCGCCAACTTCATAGCAAATACCGAGTTATATATTGTGTATCACTATTCAGCCGAAACATAATGAGATATGATTTTTGTTCCATATTGCCCAGCTCTATCCGATCCAACTCTACAGCCGGCTATCTAGGACCTAGTGGAAGTCAATGGGCCTCCTATTTATTCCATTCATGAATTTTATTTAAAAAAATACTTACTCAAAAAAGCTGTCCTGTCTAGCATGCTTTCTTTCAGCTGGCATTCACACTCATCTGTGCTGCTTTTTCTATTCAATGTTCAATTCAATTCACTGCTCCAGCTCTCCTTGTCTTCTTTGCAGAAATAAGAACAGCACTTCCTGCTTCAACATGCGTCCCAGAGACCTTTCATCCACCATTTATTTTCCCATAGACATTTCGTAAAATGCTTACTTATAGAAATACTTTCACTTAGTCAAACCAAGCGATTCAGCTACAGAACCAGGAGAGACCATAGAACATTTCACTTGGACCAAAAATAAAAAATAAAAATAAAACATTGGAAAAAAATAATCTTTTTAATCCGCAATTTTTTTGTTTTGGTCCGAGTGAACTGTTCTATGGTCTCTCCTTTTTCTAAATATAGCTGAATCACTTGGTTTGACTAAGTAAAACTATTTTTTATAAGCGTTTTACGAAATGCCTATGGGAAAATAAATGGCGGATGAAAGGTCTCTGGTACGCATGCTGGAAGTGACGTCGACTTTGGCTCTCTATGGCTTTCAAGCAGTTCAACTTGTTCACATTAACAACACAGCAACACTGGTTACGCTTCTGACGCACATTCAGCTTGTTTCTCATTACATATCATCACTCATTTCCTGTTTCATGTATATAACAATGGTGTCACTTTATAATGCCAAGGGTGTTCCTGAAGATACTACTACTACTATTCACACCGTTTCTTTTGTCCACATGATATAGACTTGCAATTTAAACCTTTATTTGTATAGCATTTATAATGGGAAAACTAGTACCCCTTTCACACCAATCGTCCAAGAAGGGTTATTCCCAGGTTGATTTTGGGTATGAAAGGGTTAACCCGGGTTGCCCGACCTGGGTTGGATCAGGGTCGGTCAAGGGTTCATTTCAGTGTGAATGGCACCACCGCCGTTGCTATGTGTTATGCTAATAGGCTAGCTATGCTAATTGTTATGCATCTCTCCCAGGTTGTGACCCAGGTCCTATCTGAATTCTCATGACCAGGGATTAACCCCGTGTTGACTGACTTGGTGTGAATCGACAAAAGAAGGGTTGAACATGGGCCAAGTAACCCTGGTCTGACCCTGGTCATTGGTATGAAAGTGGTGTACAGTAAGTCAAGTCATATCAGGATTTGTTGATTTCTTGAGCTTTTCAACAGTCAGTTAACTTTGGGAAAGAACTACAGTTTATTCCCACACTTTTCTCAGCACAAATCTTGGTGAGATTCCACGCATCTCACCTGCATTTGTGTTTCTTGTTGATTTTTTTCTGCTCTTCCTGTTTTTTCATCGCATTCTATCACTGATTTGTATCACTTCACCTTTGTGTTTCATCGCTGCACAAATAAATAAATTATGCCGCGACTACAGTACAGCACGGATATTTAGGTCTGATCCAGCGTGACTGCCTCACTGTGGTCCAATCACGACTTTGACCCAATTAACATGGACACTGACCCAAACACAGTCTGATCTTACTCTATAAGGTGGCACAAGAAGCAACATTGTAATAGAGCTGCAACGATTAGTCTATTAATCAATTAGTCGATCGTCAGAAAACTATATTTTTTATAACCGATTAATGGTTTAGACAAAAAATTTAAGCAAAAGCACTGAAATTCTCTGGTTCAGGCTTCTTAAATGTGAATATTTTCTGGTTTCTTTAGTCTTCTCTGACAGTAAACTGATTATTTTTCAGTTGTGGACTGTTGGTCAGGACAACAGAAAACATTTGAGGATGTCATCTTGAGCTTTGGGGAAACCATTTTATAGACCATAAACGACTAATCGATTAGTTGAGAAAATAATCAGATACATTCATAATGAAAATAATGGTTAGTTGCAGCCCTACATTGTAATGTGTTTTCGGTGCAATGGTACATTCACCCTCCACAAGCAGGTTTTGAAATCATAAACCCCCAGCCAAACGGAGAGACCAAATCCCTTTCCATATCCCATATTGCAGCACTACCTGATATGAGTGTGTATACTTCAATAAGGAGGATCACTTACCATAGAGCAGGAAGCTGCTGACAGGATCTGTGCTCCTGCATCCTCTTCAAGGCTCATCGGCCCACACTGCTTTAACCTAGATCGCCATCTAGTGGTCATGTTCGGTACAACTCCGCCTTTGATGCCCACCCCCCTCTGGACCTAGCATGCACACACACGTACACACGTACACACGCGCGCACACACACACACACACACACACACACACACACACACACACACACACACACACACACACACACACACACAATGTGTTAAGAGATGAGACATTTTAAATGTGTGTAGATGCATGCATAAGTGCGTAGTTTGTGTGTGTGTGTGTGTGTGTGTGTGTGTGTGTGTGTGTGTGTGTGTGTGTGTGTGTGTGTGTGTGTGTGTGTGTGTGTGTGTGTGTGTGTGTGTGTGTGAACAGCACCTAAGAAGAACTGGCTTGAGTGTGTCAGTGCAGTGTTGTAAGCTGCTGATTCTGAAGTTGTGTTTCAGAAGCAGCGGTGACTAAAATCTTTTTTGGAAAGCATCATATTTATACGCCCATTATTGTGCAATGTCGACTCATTGTGGATCGATAAGGTTTTGTCGACAGCTAAATTGCTAACGTCCATGAATGGGTTAATCTAGGAAATTAGATTGACACTGTACTTGTGATGCACATTTGATTAATCTGCTTGTTTCTGCTGTTGGGTCATATTGTCGGGGGGGGGGGGGGGAGGGGCTAAGGAAAACAGGCTTGTGTTTGACTTGGTGTCGACACATTTTTTTTAACATCATCCATTATCCAATGGGGTTTTCATTAGCTGAAGAGGTCAGAGAGTTTTCTGATCCCGTAGAGAAGCATGCAATCCTTCAACTGACCAGAGAACATGAAAAAGAACCAAATTGCCACAGCAATATGCATGTTGTGACAAACTAATATACCTATTGTAGTATATTCACACGTGTAAGGAAGTGTGTATGTCAGTCTGTGTGTTACAACTGCACGGCTGGCTGTACAGTATGTACTAGAGCAGTAGTTCTCAACCTTTATCTAGGACCCCTAATTTATTAGGGTCCCAAGCCCACCAAATCCACTTCTCAGACATTTTATTAATATACTGTATATTGCCCCAATTTACATGAGAACATTTCAGTTCAAATGAAAGTCTAATCACTCATTTGAAGGGTCAATAATTCATGTATGCCTATTTCTAATGTTTTTGAAGAATATTTGTATTGTTAGGTATGATTTTGTTGAGAATTGCATGACTACAGTATATGTATTGTCGGTAGAGAGATTACAGTGAACGTCTGATCAAAACAGTCATTCTTCTTCTACATCCTCTAACTGTGATAACTTCTTGTAAATAAAGTAATTTGCTGGGGACCCCCTGGAACCCATTCAAAGACCCCTGGTGGTCCCCGGACCCCACGTTGAGAACCACTGCAGGAGGCTATGTCCTACATTTATGTATGAGTGCATGTTCGCCTGAGTGTATGTACTGTACACTATGTGCATTTGCCTGAACTGTATTTGTGTACAGTACATGTACATCGTTACCCCTCTCTCTGTCTGTGAGTGTTCGTGCACGTGTGTGTGTGTGTGTGTGTGTGTGTGTGTGTGCGTAAGTGCAGAGACCACGCTCCTCACCTCTCTATAATGAAATCATATGGGTCAGTGAGGCCGGCTGACCGGGCAGGTCAGCCGACAGATCGGAACTAAGCTGCTTTGACCGGGCTGGTACCGCATGGCGCACACACACACACACACACACACACACACACACACACACACACACACACACACACACACACACACACGCGCGCACACAACCACCATACACACTGCTTCCAGCACAATGGAACCACTGTACAGAGGGTACAGAGGGGAGGGTGTGTGGTAATGATTAAAAGCCAGGCCAGTGACGTACATACGCACACACACATTACACACACTACACACAGAAACAAACACACACACACAACAAATTGTTTTGCTATTTGTTTCCATTTTCTCTTGTTTTAATATTTTTTCTTTACGGAACAGTAATAAAAATCGATCAGAGCACATGCCCTCGAAACTATAAGCTTTCAAAAATCGCATAAGGAAATGAAATGGGTGATAGCAGTGATCAAAGTTGCTGTCCTCTCATTGTAAACACTGAAATGCTACATTAGATTACAGTACAGCCAGTCTGCATTATTAGAGGGAAGCGCTAATCATTTCTCTCCTATTAGCCGCAGCTCGTATCGCCCAGGGACTTCCATTAGAATTAAATTAAACTGTGAAAATGTAAATATTGACAACATATGCATAATTATTTATACCACCAGCCACAAGATCAGAAGAAATTATTGCTCTTGCGTCGTCTCAATATGAACACCGGCATATTTGCATTTGTTGGTAATAAAAATGGAAATCACATCACTGTGTTATGATTAAATAACAATAATAATAATTGATTTGCAGAAAATGTACAAAAAATGTGTTTTAGGTCAAACCTATATCATATATATCATGTATGGGACCCCATCCACCTGTGACCTTTGTGTGTGTGTATTTTTTTTTTTCACCCTGTCGGGAGGTCAAAGGTCAACAACTCCAAGACGGGAACCCTCTGGAAGCCGTTGCCGTTTCTAAGAGGATAATCAATTACCAGCAGACTGATCTTTGGCGGCGTGTCCCCGCTCGTTCTCCCTCCTTCAGATCAGCGAGGTCCCATAAATTTGAATGTAAAACACGCCTCGGCCAGCGCAGGGTTAAACACGTAATTAGCCACGACAAGTGAATATGAGGAACAGACTTAGCCAGCCAGGGAAGAGCTATGGAGCTATGGTAATGCCTGAGACTCCGTGGCCCTGCAAGGCATGCGGAAGACGGGATGCGGAAGGAAGGAAAGGAGGGGAGCGCCGATTTCACATGCAGATATTAGAAATGCAATTGTCTTGTGCGTACGGGGCATCGGATTGGAAATTGACTTTTTCATTATTGGGTTAGCGCAATAATTAAATATTCGATGCCTTGGGTCGGCGGAGCTACTGAACCACACAGAGGATATCTAAGTGGGCCTGACAGATGTTTTAAATAATGTTTATTTATCAATACTAATATAAACGGCCCTAAACTGTCACTCTCCTGTGACCTGCGTCTGATCTCTGCAGGCTTTCAGTCAGTA
The DNA here is from genome assembly GCF_964638095.1 of Poromitra crassiceps. NCBI lineage: Eukaryota > Metazoa > Chordata > Actinopteri > Beryciformes > Melamphaidae > Poromitra > Poromitra crassiceps. The sequence goes on from NC_139625.1 coordinate 73,546,719, forward strand.
ACTCACACTCAATGACGTAAAATAAATAAATGAGAAATAAATAAAAAGTTCGACTTTCCTCCCGTCGGTTTTCAATGACGATAACAAACAAGGGTTTTTGGTAACACTTATATAAGGTGCACATATTCACAATTAACTAGTTGCTTATTAGCATGCATAGTAGTAGCACATTGGCTGTTTATTAGTTATTATAAAGCACTTATTAATGCCTTATTCTGCATAATCACATTGTGCAAGTACTAGGAAGTTGTTGTACATTAATTATGATGTTAATAGGCTTTAGTGTTACTACCACCTTATGAGGCCCATACTGCACAAAGCAGAAGATTGTAATTCAACCTCTTTCCTTATCAATAAGCAGTCATTAGGAGGGGAAACTCTTGGATAATGGCCTAGTATTATTTTGTAGAATAGGCTCATACAGAAGAACACATTAATAATGACTAATCAACAGCTAATATGATACAATATGCATGCTAATAAGCAACTACAATGGTGAGCAATGGTGAATATGTGTACCTTAATAAAAAGTGTTACGAAGGATTTTTATTTCTTTCTTTAGCTGAAATGCCGGTGTCGTCTCATCTGATTGGCTGACGACCGCCTTCCACCACACTGCTCCCCGCCTACTTCCTGGCTGTGCCCGACATAACGAGCGACATGATAACACAAACTTATAAGGCCTTGTTTGTCCAGATAGAACAACAACCCAAATGTATAAATTAATACATGAATACGTGAGCGCACACAGCAAACAAATATCCACTCAGATGAATTAATACATAAATATATGGCCATATTTATTCATAATAATCTCCATAGCAACACATGCACTGGCCCCGGCAGATCTGAGAGGGGAAATATCATTATACGATAATTAGACTCCCACTTTCCATTGCCTGTCACGAAATATGAAATATTCTATGTATTTACATCTGAAAATGTCAATCCCATTCAATATCACAGGCGTGATTTGCAAGTCATGCCGCGCAGAAGGAGCCATCAAGGGAGAGGATAAAAAGGCAAAAAAGGAAAGGGACTCCCTTCTTTACAAGTCCAGCCAGAACAAGGCAAGTACAAAGATCCAGGAGAGAGCCAGGAGAGAGCCAGGAGAGAGCCAGGGCCGAGAGGGATTTCACACACAGAGAGAAGAAACCCGACAAGAGGGCGCTCCACAGGCTTGGAGCGGCTACAAACGGCGGGCGGATGGAGATGGACGCCAAAGCTGGAGTTCCAGTAAGCGGCGAGAGCGAGCTCTGTCTGAGGTCGACCCCCTGGCTTTCATGTGGGTGAGTTCTCTTGTCTTCTGGCTCTCCTCATGTTTCACTTTCCCTACGAGCCGCGCTGGAACGCATTCTAATAAGCAACGTTTGCTCCAACATGTTTCAGCGGGGGGACGTTTACTCTGGGTTTCTGTCATGCAGCGCTTCTCAAAGTGTTCATGACTGAGGGCCAATTTAGGGACCCAAAATTATTCCAAAACTAATTGTTTCTTTAATAGAATATTCTAGACTAAAAGTCATGCCAATAATGTGAATCATGTGAGATGTTTGTTCTGTGAAATGTGTTTTCTGGAGGAGGGGGAAAAAAAATCTAATTGATCTTATTTGTATTTGTTTTAACACACGCACACACATTTGAAAATGTTTTTTCCCTCGCCAAAATTGAGGCTAACTTTGGAGCATTATTTAGCCACCTTCCTGACAACCTAGTTGGTACCAATGGATGTGTTGAGCCCTCTACTTTCATATGATACCAGAGAGTTCACCCTGCCTTTAAAACTCTACCCGCTGCAGCCCTCTACTTTCATATGATACCAGAGAGTTCACCCTGCCTTTAAAACTCTACCCGCTGCAGCCCTCTACTTTCATATGATACCAGAGAGTTCACCCTGCCTTTAAAACTCTACCCGCTGCAGCCCTCTACTTTCATATGATACCAGAGAGTTCACCCTGCCTTTAAAACTCTACCCGCTGCAGCCCTCTACTTTCATATGATACCAGAGAGTTCACCCTGCCTTTAAAACTCTACCCGCTGCAGCCCTCTACTTTCATATGATACCAGAGAGTTCACCCTGCCTTTAAAACTCTACCCGCTGCAGCCCTCTACTTTCATATGATACCAGAGAGTTCACCCTGCCTTTAAAACTCTACCCGCTGCAGCCCTCTACTTTCATATGATACCAGAGAGTTCACCCTGCCTTTAAAACTCTACCCGCTGCAGCCCTCTACTTTCATATGATACCAGAGAGTTCACCCTGCCTTTAAAACTCTACCCGCTGCAGCCCTCTACTTTCATATGATACCAGAGAGTTCACCCTGCCTTTAAAACTCTACCCGCTGCAGCCTCTGAAAGACAGTAAAGCTAACAAATACCATCATGTCACCTAACTCATCACGGGCCAGGAGAAATGTTCAGAGGTCTGTAATTGGCCCGCAGGCTTCACTTTGACAACCCCTGCTGCTGTAATAGTTTGTGTCTGTTGCACTTTGAACTGCCATGTGCTGCTGGCTGTGAGTGGGACCACCGGGGTCACACTCCAGCCCGGACCCCTAGAACACGTCTCCACTCACAGGAGCAAACAACATGCAGAGTAAACAACATGCAGAGTAAACAACATGCAGAGTAAACAACATGCAGAGTAAACAACATGCAGAGTAAACAACATGCAGAGTAAACAACATGCAGAGTAAAGAACATGCAGAGTAAACAACATGCAGAGTAAACAACATGCAGAGTAAACAACATGCAGAGTAAACAACATGCAGAGCAAACAACATGCAGAGTAAAGGGACTCAGACACAGAGAGGTGGAACAATAGACTGCTTTTTGTTTTAGATCTTTGAGCTGGGATATTTGCATTGGCAACAGGTAGCGCTATAGCTCAATGAGGGCCTGAAACGGTGCAGTTAGAAATGCATCCGCTCCTTCACATCAGAGATCTCCAGTGGATTCAATGAGGCCGGGGAGAGGAGAGGAGAGGGGATGAGGCTGGGGAGAGGAGAGGAGAGGGGAGTGGACGAGGCTGGGGAGAGGAGAGAGGAGGAGAGTGGATGAGGCTGGGGAGAGGAGAGGGGAGGGGAGTGACGAGGCTGGGGAGAGGAGAGAGGAGGAGAGTGGACGAGGCTGGGGAGAGGAGAGAGGAGGAGAGTGGACTAGGCTGGGGAGAGGAGAGGAGAGTGGATGAGGCTGGGGAGAGGAGAGGGGAGTGGATGAGGCTGAGGAGAGGAGAGAGGAGGAGAGTGGACGTGGCTGGGGAGAGGAGAGAGGAGGAGAGTGGATGATGCTGGGGAGAGGCGAGGAGAGGGGATGAGGCTGGGGAGAGGAGAGGAGAGGGGAGTGGAAGAGGCTGGGGAGAGGAGAGAGGAGGAGAGTGGATGAGGCTGGGGAGAGGAGAGGAGAGGGGAGTGGACGAGGCTGGGGAGAGGAGAGAGGAGGAGAGTGGACGAGGCTGGGGAGAGGAGAGGAGAGTGGATGAGGCTGGGGAGAGGAGAGGAGAGGGGAGAGGAGAGGAGAGGGGAGCGGAGTTGATGAGGCTGGAGAGGAGAGGGGAGCGGAGTGGACGAGGCCGGGGAGAGGAGAGGAGAGGAGAGGAGAGTGGATGAGGCTGGGGAGAGGAGAAGAGGGGAGAGGAGAGGGGAGCGGAGTGGATGAGGCTATGGAGAGGAGAGGAGAGGGGAGTGGATGAGGCTGGGGAGAGGAGAGGAGAGGGGAGTGGACGAGGCTGGGGAGAGGAGAGGAGAGAGGAGAGGAGAGGAGAGGGGAGCGGAGTGGATGAGGCTGGGGAGAGGAGAGGAGAGGGGAGCGGACGAGGCTGGTTAGAGGAGAGGGGAGGGGAGTGGACGAGGCTGGGGAGAGGAGAGGACAGGGGAGCGTAGTGGATGAGGCTGGGGAGAGGAGGGGGGAGCGAGTGGATGAGGCTGGGGAGCGGAGTGGAGAGGGGAGCGGAGTGGATGAGGCTGGGGAGAGGAGACGAGAGAGGAGGAGAGGGGAGCGGAGTGGACGAGGCTGGGGAGAGGAGAGAGGAGCAGAGTGGGACTCGACGAGGCCAGGGAGAGGAGAGGGGAGCGGAGTGGGAGAGTGCTTTTGTTGACAGGCTCCCAACAACTTATAGTGACCCTTCATCGCCGCGTTTGATGGACATCTGAGCACCACTTGTGAAAGCGTGGGGGAGGGGGAGGAGAGGGTGGCGGGTGGTTTGAGGGGGGGTTGCACGGGGGGTGTCAACACAGCGACCGATGGAGTGTGTGCTAAAAAGCACTGTATTGAAAAAAATAAACAAATCAGAAACAATTAAGTGTGAATAACTCTCATGGAATATTCATAGGCGAGAGCGAGCAGCCTTTGCGTGACAAGCCATCACGCCACCTCTCTCTCCTCCTCTCCATGTCCTGCACACATGGAGATGCTGCCTGCCACTTCAATCAAATTAGTCATTAGTCAATTGAATCAACAATTAGAGCAAAAAGAGCTACATGGCATTAGCGTCAGTTCACTCATTCTTTGTCAGCCTATCGGCACAACCTCTGGAAGTGGAGTTCCTGCGGTCCAACTCCTCTGTGGGGCGTTCAAGGCTCAAGGTTCAAGGCTGTTGCTCAAGGCAGAAGCCCCCTCTTCTGCCACTGTCACCTAGCATCACGGCAGCTTAGCACACAGTTGTTTTTGCAGAGCTAAATTTGTTTTGTTCACTGGCTCTCTGATGGATCCGGTGGCTGCCCCGCTCTCACCCCGCTCTCGCCCCTACTCCTCTGGCTTTTAGTTGGAGGCTGTCAAAAACAAGGAAGCATCCTCATTATGCAAATGAGAAGTTCCACTGATAGGCATGTTTTATAAATGGCACCCCCTTGTCAGAAGTCAAATTGTATTAACTTCAGAGGATTTCAAAGATTTCAATTTGGTTGCCTCCGACGCCACCATCAATTTAGTCAGCAAATAAATATACACATAGACGTGTTTATTCTTTAAAAAGAGCAACATGATTGTGTTATTATGGGAGCGTTCTTGAAAATCATACATCGTTGTATACGTACGTCTTGTGCAAGCATTTGAATAATCAAAGAATACAAGTTTGGGCATTTTAATAAATTAATTTCAAACTCATTCTTTAATAAAATATGATAAACAGCAGCAGTTAGTGTATATTTTTAAATTATTTTTCCGCTCACTAACATAGAGACTTGACAGGGCTTGACAGGTTTTCCTCCGAGGAAATATTAATAATCATGTTCCATTAAAAGTAACAGAAAAACACTATTCATTTAGAAGTGAACTTCTGGTGGGCTGTATGAATAACTGTAGTGAATAATTGGAATAATCCGATTTATAGATTTTCTCTCAAAATCAGGATGCCAGCAAACCGCACTCTAAATCAAGTTTATCACTTATAAATAAAAACCTAATCACAGCTATAAAGTTCCCTTGAAAGTTTGGAGGGAGCGATGGAATCTGATTCCCCAAGTTTCCCAATAAACTGATTTGTAAGTTTCCAAATACGATATTTAATATTAAATGACTTCCATGGCATGAAGTAGGCTATTCTCTGAATGTCGTTTCAAGGCTGGAAACTGCTTCCTTTATTCAGACAGTGGTCTCCTAAACTTGATCAGCAATGGGAAACTAATATTTGGGGAGATTTAAGAGGAAATTAACTTAGTAACATTGGCCAAAATAACAAAAACTAGTGCTGATGCTGCAGTTTTAACCCATAAAAACAAATCTGGGGTTGTGAGGTTGCTCAAAGTTTCCACTCTGCAAACAGCCTTGTCAGCACGGGTCAATACAAACCTGCTTTACTGGGATGGGGTTCCAAACAAAACTTCTTAAGTGAATTACACGGAAGTTACCGAGGGATTTGCCTCGATGCCGTTTATGGTATTTATCTATTTACGTCGGCGGCAATCTGGAGGGTGTCAAACGCAGTGGACTCTTCTGTCTGCTTCACTTACAGGCCTGCATCAACATGCAGCCTTCAAACAACGTCACGTCCCATGCGCTCTCAATGGAAAGACTCATAGATCAAAGTGACAAGAAAAACTCTCTCAATTCACTTCAAATTGGCAAAATGCAAACGCCATCGCCTACTATCCTCCATCATTGTTACAACGGTGAAAATTGGGAGCGAAACATGACGCCTCAAATCTCTGACAGCAACAAAAATAAATGGCGCCTTGCTACCGCCACATGCCAAAAAAGGAGAAGGGAGAAAAAAAGAGAGAGGGAGAGGATAGCTAGAAAAAAAACGTCAGGGCTGGTTTTAATATTCATGACTTTTCTACAAGCTCAGTTCAGCAGTTTCGATTAAGCATTCATTAGGAGCCAGAGGGGAAAGCAAACAAAAACAAGGAGCTGAATGAGTAATGAAGGTGGTGGAGATGTGGGTAGACTGGCATGCCAGGGACGGCTGGGTGCTATGCGTGCTGCATGGGTGCTGCGGTGTGGGGGCGGCTAGACGCACCTCTGCCCACACCACAGGTCACACTCTGCCTGAACGCACCAGAGAAAAACACACACCAGAGAAAAACAGTCCACTGAAAACCTCCTAACTCCCCCATGTTGGCGATTTTCACATACACACCCATGTGATGAGACCCACATCTGAGAATATCTTTATTGTCAGATATGATTTTGTCGAGAATTCCATGACTATCTGTATTGCAGGTATGAGAAACTATGATCAGAACAGTCATCCTTCTACATCCTGCAATTGTGTTAACTTCTTGTAACTGAAAGTGAAGTTGAAGAATTGATTCGTTTGCTGGGGAACCAGACCAAGGACCCCTGATGGTCCCTGGACCTCACGTTGAGAACCACTGCTCTATGGATTGAGCAAAGTCTACATGAAGCCTTTTCAAAAAACAATTAGATCAACTGAAATATGCACTTTGGTCAAGATAAATAAGGCATTCTTAGTTCTTGAAAAGTTGCCAATTTTGGAGAATTTTTTGAGGTTGGCATATAAACTAAGGCTCTGCTGCGAGAAACGGTTTCCTATTCTATTCTATATTCTAACATTCTAAGTTACTTCAAGCAATGGAGGTGGTCAGTCAGTCTTTACACTGTTTTTCCACTTTCCAAAAAGTCACCAGTGTATCTGTGAAAGATGATGGCTATTCATGAATTTGTGCCTCTATTTCTTTGACTTGTTTCTATTTCGGGTCGAAGCGAGGCATTAGCTCTGCAGTGAGCGTAAGTTTAGGGTTATATAGCTTTATACCTTTTATGTAGACATTATGAGTAAGTTTAGAGTTATATAGCTTCATACCTTTTATGTAGACATTACATGAGTTGCAGCTTTGCAGTGCTTTAACTTGTTAGTGTCTATACTATGTAGTGAAGTAAAAAGGTCAACTGTGACTTCCAGGTGGTCATAAGGCAAACAACCACCAAAATAAAATCAAAATAAATTGCACTGTCAGAAAAGCAGTCATTTCCCCTTATATTTAATCTAACTTCCATCTGTTTGATATGACTTACTATAAATAACGTATGAACTGACCTCATAAAGACTACAGTATGTCAGCCTAAGGGGGTAAATGCAATACAATGGCTTTAGGTGAGTGTATCCATACGAGCTAGAGAGCAGTCAGTCTTCAGTGATTTCTCATTATCGATAACTGCAAACAGGCCAAATAATGTGATAAAAAAAACACCACAGTTTCCACATTACCACAGCTTTATGTGTTAGATTTCAAATGTTTTCCATAATGAAATGTATGAACATGAACTTATATGGAAGTATGGCTCCCAAAAAAGAGATGTCACACTAAATTGACATAATTGATTCAATATGCAGTAGCCCAAATATAGCCCTTTGAAATATTGTAGCATGTTATGTTTTGCATCCTTTGAGAACTGATAGATTTGCAATCCTTTGAAAATGATAAACGATTTAATTTTCAAGTATTTAAATTTGTTTTATTCTGTACAGTATGCTGTTGGAGAGGTCAAGGTCAGGGCCAAGACATTTGACTTGTAATGAAAAATGTGACAATTAACTGCAGAGAATTGAAGCAAGGAGAAAATAATTAATAAACTCACATACAGTCTAGTTAGAACACACTAAATTATTAAATTATGCCTGAAAAAGTATAAAAACAGTCAAATAGACTACCGGTATTTGGTTTATTTTAAAGAGAGATAATGATCTATATTCCTAATGTTGCAGCAACTTAAAGAAATTAACAAAGAAAGTCTATCAATGTTGACCAAACCACACCCAAAATAGACCATTTCTGTTAGGTTATATTAGGTTGTGTGTATTTAATGAGTCAAATCAGAATACCGTATTTTAGAAATGGTCATAAGAATTTCAAATGGTACTGCATTTCTGCTGTATTTTCTTTTATTATATTAACATTAAAACAAAACTGCCCTTAAGGATTCATTTAATATGTCACCACTAATATGAGGCATAATTCATTTGTGTAGTTCGTGCATTTACAAGAACACAATGTATATGTATGACTGTGTTGGAAATGAATATATTCGTCAAATATGAATAAACAGCATACCGTAAATATGAACTTGGCATAAAATTTTCATTCATTATTGTCATGGCTCCAAAATGTCAGCCAATGCACAATTTACATACTATAAATATTTTACCATCAATTATTTTTCTATTGCTTACTTCCTTAAAAAATGTTAAGTTACTGTCAAGTGTGAGCAAATTATTTTATTTTATTTTTTCTCATCTTGATTACTGAAAAGCACATGAAATCGCACCCAATAAATAAATAGGAATAAAATAAATAAAGCTATAAATAAATAACTCCCATAGCAGCTGAGGGGGAGAGAGGTGTACAGCTAAAAATGACAAAAAAGCAGGTTATCTTTTCTTTTATCTGTTTGGAAAAGGGCTTTGCGCTCTCCTCTTCCAGTAAGACCTGGATAAAGGGAACAGGCGAAAAAAATAAATTATATTGTAACAGAGGTATTATCCTTAAGCCTGCCCATGATATTTGAATTGTATTGGTGAATTGTAATCAGGTATTTTAGCTTAGCGCTGCCAGGTCTCTCCGTGTTGAACGCCTACCATCTGGTATTGGACGACAGTGTGACAGACAGAGGGCTGGAGAGGAAGAGAGGGGGTGAGAGGGAGGGAGGGAGAGAGAGAGAGAGAGAGGAGGCTGTTATCCCACTGAAAAGCCCGGCGACTTTAGTTTCCCCAATCTCTAAATCTACACATTGTAATGTAAGTCCACAGACAGGGAGCCCAGAGCAAACAGTGTTTGTATGAGCAGATATAGGTTGCAGATCCTTTCCAATCATGGCGAGCAAGTTGGCGACGGCGTAGCTTTGTTCGCTACACGCACAAGGAAGGGGAAGAGAGCAGGAAAAGAAACGTGTTTATAAAAGCTATAGTTTTTCTTTTTTTAGCCCAGGTTATTCGGGTTTCTTGATTTTAAAATATCCTATACTAGGATATGGCAGTGGTTCTCAAACTTTTCCATGTCAAGGACCCCTAAACTGACACAAATTAGACCACTGAGCCCCATTTGATCTGATATGATTTTTGCTTTTAGATGTTTTATTACATAAAGTGTATGAAACCTATGACCAAAATCATAATACGTGCTGTCATTGTGTGACTTATGGACGGTATTATAGTGAAAATAAATTACCCCCCTTTTTGCTGGGGACCTCCTCCCTCAAGGACCCCTGGAGGTCCCCAGACCCCACTTTGAGACCCACTGTATCAGGATAAGAATAATTGTGTGATGTTTTGCAAATAAGCACAGTGAATTTGATGACTAAGTTCTCACAGGCAGAACAGTCACTGCCAATCAAGTCATTGCAGAGCAGGAGGAGGGGGACAAACAGCACCCTGCACTCATGCTATTAAATATACTGTAAAAACAACATTTCAATGCCATTCAAAGTCGGGTGATGAAGTCGGAAAAGTCAGAGAAAATGTTTCAACCCGAGTTTCTGAGTCATGACAGTGATGACACAATGATAACCTTGCAGTAAGTTTTTTTTCCCACAGCCCATGAACACCATCTCTTCAAATGCTGCAAACTGGCCTTATTGCAATTGCAATCAAGATCAATTGAATTTAGCCTGAAACTGCTTATAAACAGCATGTATTCTTAAAAATGGCTGCAATAACTTTAATTTAACAGTTAAATTAAAGTTATTGCAGCCATTTTTAAGAATTTTTTAAATTTTAACCCCTCAAAGTCAAATTTTAACAGTGTCGTCATTAAACATCTTTGTATGGTATAAGTTGAGGAAAATTCTAATTCCTATAGTGTCCCTTTAATTCCTTTACTTCCATGGCAGATATTCACATCGCACCTGTTAAATGACTGTATGCATAAGCATGCATGCTTTCCACTCTCTTGGATATTTACATGTCCTGCCAAGTCGTTCCCCCAGAGAGAGAGAGAGAGAGAGAGAGAGAGAGAGAGAAAGGGGGGAGGGGGGGTCTCATCTGTAGCTCAGCTGGCTGGTTTGACCCCAGTGACCCCGGCCTGTCGGATGAGAACTTTTGCTTGTGTTGTTGATGCTCCACAGAGGAGAGTCCTGCTCCAGAGGCTGAGTTAATGCCTCATCCTGGGCTGCAGCAGTGCCTCGAGTGCCCTCCAACTCCTTCACTGAGCGCTTTGCAACTGACCAAAGCTCTGTCAAAAGAGAGGAACGGCTCTTCAACTGACCAAAGCTCTGCCAAAAGAGAGGAATGGCTCTTCAACTGACCAAAGCTCTGCCAAAAGAGAGGAACCGCTCTTCAACTGACCAAAGCTCTGCCAAATGAGAGGAACCGCTCTTCAACTGACCAAAGCTCTGCCAAAAGAGAGGAACCACTCTTCAACTGACCAAAGCTCTGTCAAAAGAGAGGAACCACTCTTCAACTGACCAAAGCTCTGCCAAAAGAGAGGAACCGCTTTTCAACTGACCAAAGCTCTGCCAAAAGAGAGGAACCGCTTTTCAACTGACCAAAGCTCTGCCAAAAGAGAGGAACCACTCTTCAACTGACCAAAGCTCTGCCAAAAGAGAGGAACCGCTTTTCAACTGACCAAAGCTCTGCCAAAAGAGAGGAACCACTCTTCAACTGACCAAAGCTCTGTCAAAAGAGAGGAACCGCTTTTCAACTGACCAAAGCTCTGCCAAAAGAGAGGGACCACTCTTCAACTGACCAAAGCTCTGCCAAAAGAGAGGAACCACTCTTCAACTGACCAAAGCTCTGCCAAAAGAGAGGAACCACTCTTCAACTGACCAAAGCTCTGCCAAAAGAGAGGAACCACTCTTCAACTGACCAAAGCTCTGCCAAAAGAGAGGGACCACTCTTCAACTGACCAAAGCTCTGCCAAAAGAGAGGAACCACTCTTCAACTGACCAAAGCTCTGCCAAAAGAGAGGGACCACTCTTCAACTGACCAAAGCTCTGCCAAAAGAGAGGAACGGCTCTTCAACTGACCAAAGCTCTGCCAAAAGAGAGGAACGGCTCTTCAACTGACCAAAGCTCTGTCAAAAGAGAGGAACCGCTTTTCAACTGACCAAAGCTCTGCCAAAAGAGAGGAACGGCTCTTCAGCTGACCAAAGCTCTGCCAAAAGAGAGGAACAGCTCTTCAACTGACCAAAGCTCTGTCAAAAGAGAGGAAACGCTTTTCAACTGACCAAAGCTCTGTCAAAAGAGAGGAACAGCTCTTCAACTGACCAAAGCTCTGTCAAAAGAGAGGAACGGCTCTTCAACTGACCAAAGCTCTGTCAAAAGAGAGGAACCGCTCTTCAACTGACCAAAGCTCTGCCAAAAGAGAGGAACCGCTCTTCAACTGACCAAAGCTCTGCCAAAAGAGAGGAATGGCTCTTCAACTGACCAAAGCTCTGCCAAAAGAGAGGAACCGCTCTTCAACTGACCAAAGCTTTGAGCTAAATTTGAAGGAATTCCGTCAAGGCGTTCATGAGATATCACGTTAACTAGCATGAAAATGGTGGTCGTGAGGTCACAGTGACCTTTGATATTTAAAAATTTTATTTGCCATTTTTAAACATAACATAACGAAGACAAAAGAAAAAAGAAAAATCACTACAGGACAAGACCATAAGAACTAAAAATATAAAATAAAAATAGTTGGGATGGGGGGGGGGGGGGTGATGCAGGGGTGTCAGCCTGAGCCTGCCATAGCATACAATGGTATTTGTACAACAAAGACGCAGCAGACATTACACATGGGTGACACAGTGACCTTGAACTTAACCTTTGACGACCAAAATCGAATCAGTTCATCCTTGAGTCCAAGTGGACATTTGAGCCAAATTCAAAGAAATTCCCTCAAGGGCATTCCTGAGATATCGCGTTAACGAGCCTGAAAAAGTGTTGTGCTCGACTTGCGACAGCTGTGCAAACAAAACCATGATAACAAACCCCCAACGTGCCGCTTGGATTATGTTAAAGTCATGGTGAATTTGTTCTTACACACCCTGTGCCACCATGTTGGTTCTTAGGGGTAAAAGGCTATGGGGTTTTAGAATGGGTATTTCTGTTAAATGCATGAAATAAGGTCTCTGTGATTAACAAAAGTTTATGGGAGTGGACATTTGTGTTCAGCAGGATAATCTTCACAAACGAGGACCACTTTTATGACTTTTTAAACGGTTTCTGAAAATCACAAAAAAATATATATATATAGCCTACCGTGTGTGTGTGTGTGTGTGTGTGTGTGTGTGTGTGTGTGTGTGTATGTGACTGTGTGTGTGTGTGTGTGTGTGTGTGTGTGTGTGTGTGTGTGTGTGTGTGTGTGTGTGTGTGTGACCGTGTGTGTGTGTGTGTGTGTGTGTGTGTGTGTGCGTGTGCGTCAGTTTGGGTGGGTGAACTTTCTCTTTCTTTCTGCCACTGATCACAATTCATTACCACAAATTAGGGTTCAATAAAATTGCTATTCAGAGATAATGAGGGTCTGGTTTCATGTTGCCGAGGTCGGGGGGGAGTTGGGGGTTTGAGCTTTCCACATGTCATCATGACCCCAACCAGCAAACCAAGGAGTCTGCAGCTGGGGCAAGTGAAGTGGGACCCTAATCTGCCACTGAACCCCCCCCTTTTTAGCTAGCTGAGAACATCCACTCTCCCCCTTCCTCTCACCTGCTGTGTTGGGAGCCGCTCCAAATTAAACAAATTATTTCAGGCCCTCTCTCTCTCTCTCTCTCTCTCTCTCTCTCTGTGTTGTCCTCTGCCTCGCTTTCAGAAAAGATGGTGAAAAAACAGCAGCAGGGGCGTACCGACATACAATGATCTCACGCAGGGCTGGGCGAGATGGACAAAAATCACATTTTGGTATTTTTAGGCTGAATGGCGAAAAATGATATCTCTGTATTTTGCACAAAGTGGGCTACATGTTCAATTCTAAGTCAAAGCCAAGTGTAGGGCTGGGCGATATGGACAAAATCAAATACCACAATATGTTTTACCTCTATTCTCTATCGATGACAATATTGGTCCTTTAACACAAAAATTACACAATACGATTTTTGATAATCATCAGCGATGTGAATATAATGACTAAGTGGGTGGAGGCAAATAATAGAACAGCTAGAACAGTCTGCTAAGTTCAGAAAATGACATCACCTTACTGTAATGCAGCATTTGAAACAAGGAAATGACAGCACTTATGGCTTAATATGATATCCAAAATCTAAGATGATTGCTATAGTCTCATATCACGATATTGATATAATATATACTGTAGATATATTGCCCAGACCTAATTTCATGCAAGGCCAAGGCCAGCGACTAATAAGGTTGTGTCTCGTGTGTGTGTGTGTGTGTGTGTGTGTGTGTGTGTGTGTGTGTGTGTGTGTGTGTATATGAGTGTATCAATGACTGTAAGTGGAAAGTGAGCGCTGGGGTTATGTCTGTGTTATGCTCACCAAACTGGAGAAGGTTTGTCTTTCATTAATTAACACGTTGCTGTTAGCACAAGCTTCCCAGCCTCGCATTTGCAAAGGAGTGAAATATTTGTCGGGGTGATAGAATATGCCTGAGAGCAGTTATATTTAATTAAGACGCCTCCACCGTGTTTCTTTGGTGTCACCATATTATTCAGATTGGAGCGCTGAAAGTTTGATTTTGGTCATGTCATTGTTCGGTGTCGCACAGCTGCATTTCTAGTTTTTCCAAGAGAAAAAAAAATTCTTCCACGGTTTGTTGAATTTTCACTGTGAAGCTTGAAAAATATTATTTGTGTTCAGATTTATTTATATATATAAAAACAAAAAAACACAAGGGTTCATACATAAAAGGGTACTGGAGTTGCTTTTGTCTTTCTGCAAAGTAATAAATGCCTGATTGAAAATAAGTGCATGATGCAATCAGCTTTCTCAGTGCGTATTCTCTCCTCTCCATTCAACAACTCTGTATTCAACAGTGATGCAGAGACAACCAAGTCTCAATATGTTGAACATACTAGTGAATCACACTCATGATATGAGAAATAGCATACAAGAGTTACAAGAAGAGTTGTTCAAGTGAAACATTTGTGAAAGTGTGACATTACAACTCATTAATGATATGACATGAATACTGCTATGACTATCATCTGTGTGATGCTTGGTTTCAGCTTTGGAGTAATATTCTAAAATGCAACATTTTCTAGAAATGTACATTTGTGACCCTCTTTCTCATACAGTACACACACTTTCTCTTTCGGGTAGGTATTTCACAAGGAAAACCCCTCTGGTGCGCAGGAAGTGATGCGTTTTACATTTCTGGTTTATTTGGAATAAACAGAAGAAACTGGGTAGTTAGTTAGCATGAGCATCAACTGAGAATCAAAGGAAAAAGTCAAATCACAGTACAAATGCAGTGCAAACAAACACGGGAGCAAGATGTTGCCAAAATACAGCTGGGTGATATGGACAAAATAAAATATCACAATATTTTCCACCAAATACCTCAATATCGATATTGCAACTATAGGGATTACTATTGGCGCTTAAATATTTACACGATATTTTTGTAATCATCAGTAATGTGGATATAATGACTACGAGGGTAAAGGCAAATAATAGAACAGCCAGAACACTCAGGTACTGTAAGTTCAGAAGATTACACCACTTTATTGCAGCCTTTAAAACCAGGAAAAGACAACACTTATGCCCCACGCCAAAAAAACAATAGGCTTTAGCATCCTTTTTTGTCTGCTCACTTGTGACCGCAGTTTGGCCATTGCTACTGACATTCAGCTGGTCTGCTGAACCTGTCCGCTTTAACTCCACATGTTCGTTTCTGTCTTTTGGCTGTTTGTGACCTGCGCGCCCCCCCCCCCCCCCCCATCCCTGGTCTCCCGCGACCGCCTGTGCGCCATTCTGGCTCGGGCCCCAGCAGCCACTGGAGGGGCCGTGTGAACCGGTCAGCCCGGTCACCTCGCATCAGTGTCGGGCTGGAATGCCCGGCCGGCCCCTGCCGCCGACACCACTCTGGGGGTAAGGTGGGGGGGAGCAGGTGCTCGGTTAGGGAGAAGGGGGAGGTTGGGTGGACGATGTTGATGTCACGGGGGGGGGGGGGCAGGCACACAGAGGGCCCACGGGGCGCGCCTCTCCAGAGGTCACCGTGCCAGATCGGAATCGCACTGCGAGCCTTTACTTATTAAGTGGGTTTCTGTGGAGCCCACAGTTAGCCGGGCGCTACGCTACAACCGAGCCTGTTCCCCCGCACAAAGCAGCCTGGTAAAGAGATACCGGCCAGCTATTGAGACAGCCACTCTGCTGTTGTATGTGTCCCTGCTACTACCAGCCACCGTGAACAAATATGGCAAATGATACGAGGTGTAGCATTCCTCCCCCCCCCACATTCTCTTCTCCGCTCCTCGTTGAAAGAAGTCCCTTTACACACCAAACAGAGCATCGCAGACTCTCTGATCAGCAATTATGCACTTTAGAGGTTTTAAATACTGCTGGGGGGGGTCTCCAGAGACCACCGGCAGTCCGTAAATACACTTCTCTGTGGAAAATGAAAGGAAGAGACCTGCCATTTGGAGACATTATTCCTACATTAAGCACGACGCCTCGGTAAAACAATTACATCGCATATATTTTAGCTTTATTTACTTGCCGCGTCTTGTCTCGACGGCGGGTGTACAGAGGATGACAACCCTCCTAAGTTATTTGGGGGGGGTGTGTGTGTGCGCGCGGCCGTGCGCGTGTCTGTGTTTATCAGCGTTTAACTGTCTCTACCTCCTCCGTATCTATATTTACCACCAGCACAGGTCAGAGATTACCCATTTCTAAATGGTGAACTGGCACAAAAGATTATCATCAATTAATATGCCATAATAATGGGGTCCACTTTCATATTCACGGTATGCATTTGTCTTTTTAAGTGATCCAGTTTGGCAATGTAGCCGCCTCTTCTGTAATGTATGCTAATGTGAGTAAAAACACTTTGGGTTGTCTCTGAGGAATATGAATCCATATTGGGATTCATACCGGCAGCGCATTCCACTTTTTGGCGTCGTGAAAAGTTCTGTAGCAGCCAGGGCCTATCACCAACTTCATGTTGTTTTTTTTGTACCGTTTCCCAAAAGTTATTCAAACTAGGGTCCTGACACCAGTTTATGGCTGAATTACATTAACTTTGTAAGTAACTCTACTTCAGCAGCGAGGAGAAATTGTTCTTACAGTAATATTCACCCCAAACTCAACTCAAGGACTTTTGCCAATGTTGGCTTCTCTTAACACATGAAGTCCTTTGACATATTTCTCTATCCAACCCACGTTCATTTGCCGCATTACTGGAAGCAAGATACAGACATAAGCTGTTCAACTCAAACAGATTGTCAATCAAACTACTGCGTACCAGAGACTACCAATTCATGTTAGAACAAGAAGTGATGCATTAATCAATGAATTTAAATTCATTTTCAGCTGCTTATTGCTTGCCTTTTGACATGTCACCACCTAACAGTATAGTTTCCCTCTTTATAATGATATTCCACTTCTCTTGACCCTTTTCATTTCAGCAGCCGTTTTTGAACTATTAACCAACAAAGCTGGTTGCCAAATATCCGCAATAAGACAACTTTCAACTTTAAAACTTAGATCAGAAGGTTGTACTTTTAAAACATCCAGCGCAGGGCTGAGTGATATGGACAAAATCAAATATCACAATATTTTTGACCAAATAGCTCAATATCGATATTGCGACAATATTGTAGGGATGACTATTGTTGCTTTCACAAAATATTTACACAATGAGATTTTGGATAATCAACTGGGTAAAGGCAAATTTGAACAGCTACTGTAGAACAGTCTGGTAAATTCACATCACTTTACTGTTAATGCAGACTTTAAAACTGGAAAAGACAATACTTGTGCCATATATCACGATATCAAAAATCTAAGAGGATATCTAGTCTCATATCAATATATTGATATAATATCTATATATTGCCCAGCCCTAGCTCAAACCAAGGCAGTAGAGCCAGTCAGAATTACTCTACCTTTTTCTTTTGTCTGCATTTTATTTTTCAAGAAATAGTTATGCACATTTGCAATCAGAAAAGTAAACCCACTTTGTCTACAGCTATCAGGGGACGTTTAAGCGGAGGGGGGCTTGAATCAAAGTAGGTGTTAAAAAAAATCTTGAATTTTACCAACGTGAAATATCGCTTCAAGTCTACAATGAATATACTGTAATTCTCTTGATAAAATAGAATCCTCATGTGTAAGAAAGAAAGATATTCATAAGAGCAGTTAACTTCTGCTTTCCAATAAACAATAACACCTACAAAGAACAGTAATGCCAACCTAAGCACCGCAGTTGAACCAAAATATTCCTATTAAACCCTATTCCTATCCCCACCCCCCACCCCCCCCCGATATCCGATATGCTGATATTGTCCAATGCTTTTGGCTGATTGCTGATACCGGTACAGTATGTGCACACTTCTTCCACCTAATTTCAGAGAACATGTAGTAGTGGAATTAACACATTATTATGTCTACCCAAATGGGGATGGCGCACTGGCAGATGCAGACACAATGCATTTTCAAAATGTACACATTCACTGGGCAAAATAAGAAAACTACTTCAACTTAGGTTATAAAACATGCCATATTTTATTTATGTCATATTTAGTCAAGTATTGAGCATTTGATCATAATTAAAGCACCATTTCATTGGCCGGTCATATCGGTAGAAATGTTCGTTTCGGGCCGATATTTCATTTTAAAGCCTTTATCGGCCGATACCGTGCCGATATCATCATGCATCCCTACTTCCCAGCACTTGATATCATCGTGCATCCCTACTTCCCAGCACTTGATATCATAGTGCATCCCTACTTCCCAGCACTTGATATCATAGTGCATCCCTACATATCATAGTGCATCCCTACATATCATCGTGCATCCCTACAGTACATATCATCGTGCATCCCTACTTCCCAGCACTTGATATCATCGTGCATCCCTACATATCATAGTGCATCCCTACATATCATAGTGCATCCCTACATATCATAGTGCATCCCTACATATCATAGTGCATCCCTACATATCATAGTGCATCCCTACATATCATCGTGCATCCCTACTTCCCAGCACTTGCAAAATATCAACTTGACAAAAATCCCCGCTCTGAAGTGTAAAACAACCCCCCCCCCCCTCCCCGTTCCCAGATGAAGAAACTCTAGGTGTTGAGCGGACTCCGAAGTGCACTCTGCAGTTAGTGCACTCCAGCTGCCTGCGCTCGCTGAAGCACCCTGGGCGAGAGAGAGAGGGCTCAGTGTGAGTGACGCCGAGACGAGCGCCGAGGAGAAGGGGAAGTGACAGGAGACAGTTGCTACGCATTGCGTCAGGCCGGCAGTGTCGTCAGGCCGGCAGTGTCGCACCTGGCAGCCGTCAATCACGAGCGTCCCCAAACACCTCCACTCACTGATATGCCACCGGGGCCGCTGCCAAACATGCCTCGAATGGTGTCATCCAACCACACATGAGCACTGGCTCACTCACTGACTGCACTCCTCCTGTCACTGCAAGTCACAGAGAGAGAGAGAGGAGAGAGGGCGAGCGGGAGGGAACCATCCCTCTATTTACATATGGAAAGGTCACAAATAGCCTGCAGGCACTGTGCTAATTAGAGAATGGCAAAAAAAAACTCCAAAGATAAATTGAAAGAGAAAACAGCAGTTATCTAAGTATGTTGGCGTAATGAAAGTGGGGAGAAGGTGAATGAAAGGTGAAAGGAAGGCTTGAACCTTGCAGGAGACGATGCTTTACTTGAAGCTAGAAACCCCCAAAAACAAAGCGGCAGTTTGCCACATTATTTTGAATTTGAATTGTTTTTGTATTTTGTGTTTGAAAATGGACAATGCATTGAAGAGGAGTGTCCCGACGCCTGTCGTCCTTC
Organism: Poromitra crassiceps; assembly: GCF_964638095.1. NCBI lineage: Eukaryota > Metazoa > Chordata > Actinopteri > Beryciformes > Melamphaidae > Poromitra > Poromitra crassiceps. Next base: position 73,566,063 of record NC_139625.1, read on the forward strand.
CACTGTGTGCCTCAGCTAGCGTGGTTAGCACAGGCCTCCAAACAGCAGACGTTGACCATATGACGATGTTCAGATGACTGGGCGGTCGTGTGTGATCTCCCTTAGCCAGATAAGCGAATCAACCTTTATAATTAATTGTGACAAGCTGACAGGGAAAATGAGTGCAAAATTGTATACTTATATGAATTTTTGTGTCAGATCGCCGTCTGTGCACTTGTTTTTCTGCCCGGCCATAGCCGTGGGCTCCTTTCTCCACGGGCGCTTCACGTACTTTGTTTCCAGGCCTTCAGACACATCGCCCTTCGCCCTACTGAGTCCACTGATTAATTTTGGATGCTCCCCTTAATTAACACCCCCAAAGGAAAAGTGTAGATTTCCTAGCCCGCCTTCGCTGCGGAACAAAACAAAAGCCAGAGAGTCTGAAGAAGGATGACCTCGGGGAGACGGGCGCACTGATGTCCGAAATGACATTACGGGAGCGATGTGAAGGCCCCGTGATGGCGGGCGGGGGCGGGGCCTGGACCTGGACCTGGGCGATGCCTCGGGAGCTCCCGGGCCTTTTCATCAGCTCGTGGTTCAGTCTCATTTGATTTGCTTTAGCGTGGCTGGAGAAGCGGGCCTCACATGATGCCACCCGACGCTTCCAACATGCTGCTCTTGTGCCAGCGCCGGCCCCGCCTCCGGCCCCGCGGTCATTAATTGGTGCCACCTTCTTACTTCCAGTGAACTTGGCAGATGACGGACAGGGGGGTGAAATAAAAATGTGATTTCTTCTCTTTTTTCCTTCCCAACATCAGAGCGGAATTCACTAATTGGGTTGAACGGCGCCCATCTCGTCCTGTGACAGCCAAGCAGGATGCATGAGAGGCTGCGGGCAGCTTGGAGAGCTCTCACCCTGCCATGCCAGCTCAGACATGCTGGCAGGATGGAGGGGAGGGGGGGGGAGGGGAAAGTTGCGAAAGACAAGCCGAGACAAAAGAGCACGGTTTGTGATTGCACGCTGACTTTTCGGAGACCTTGAACAAATAAACGTGCACTAAAGGGGGCGCACTCCACTGCTCGCCCAGTATGTACTGTACCAACTCAGCTCCCCAAACACTGGAGGTTAAGTCCTCAAAGAGACTTCCTCGGCCTCAGCGTTGTCACTAAATCACTCTCGATAGGTAATAAAAAAGTTGAACTGAGCAGGAATAGCAATGTCGAAGAATAGCAATGTGGAAAGAATAGTAATGATGCTACGAATCGACAATCATAGCATATTCTGTGGTAAGAACCCCTCACCTGTACCATGAAAAGCTGCAGGTCTAATGACATGTCTAAAAGTTACGCCTCTACGTTTTTATGCGTTTCATAGCGTAGGCTATGCTATGCAATGCTGTGAGAAATATACAATAATTTGCTACTGTATATATAAAGGTTTTATTGAGGAAAAAACGCATTTGGTATGGTTTGGATTTTTTATTATTTTTTATTAGAATTACTCGATTGCTCGCTAACGTTACCAATTTGTGGAAAATGTGCATCCCTACTGCATGTCATATCATATCATATCATAGCAGACTGGTCTATTGGCCTTGGCAGAGGTCTGCACTCTCCGAGCGCACTTTCTAGTTAAAGAATGTTTGCGTCCTTTTAGTCTTTTGAGGTCATTTCAATATGGTAGCAGATCCATGAGCAGGTTCTCCTATCATCCAGTGTTATTGTACCATGAGAAGAATTGAGATCACCTAAATACATGAAAGAGTTAAGCTTAATTTATACTTATTAGAAAGTGTCGCTCAGCACATGGTCGCAGACGAAAAATAAAGTGTCGCTCATGTTGTTGCATTTATGCTTCTCTCCTCGGCTCAACGGTCACGTGACGCTATAGACAGAGGGAGGCAGAGAACTAGTGCAGACAGCCACGAGAGGGAATGCTGTCAGTGAACCCACGTCGGAGGTAACTGCAGCCGCATATAATATAACGACACACAACCACACAACCACCTCCTCTCTCTCTGGGAAGTTGGTCACGGTGTTCTTTGTGATTTTCACATGCTGATAAAAAATAGCGGGGACACGTTCATTCATTTCATTTCAGCGAAACTGACTGTAGAGTGTAGACCTACAGTTTACACTATTAGAGTAATGACTGTAGAGTGTAGACCTACAGTTTACACTATTAGAGTAATGACTGTAGAGCGTAGACCTACAGTTTACACTATTAGAGTAATGACTGTAGAGCGTAGACCTACAGTTTACACTATTAGAGTAATGACTGTAGAGCGTAGACCTACAGTTTACACTATTAGAGTAATGACTGTAGAGCGTAGACCTACAGTTTACACTATTAGAGTAATGACTGTAGAGTGTAGACCTACAGTTTACACTATTAGAGAGTAATGAGTGTAGAGTGTAGACCTACAGTTTACACTATTAGAGTAATGACTGTAGAGCGTAGACCTACAGTTTACACTATTAGAGTAATGACTGTAGAGCGTAGACCTACAGTTTACACTATTAGAGTAATGACTGTAGAGTGTAGACCTACAGTTTACACTATTAGAGAGTAATGACTGTAGAGTGTAGACCTACAGTTTACACTATTAGAGAGTAATGACTGTAGAGTGTAGACCTACAGTTTACACTATTAGAGTAATGACTGTAGAGTGTAGACCTACAGTTTACACTATTAGAGAGTAATGACTATAGAGCGTAGACCTACAGTTTACACTATTAGAGAGTAATGAGTGTAGAGCATAGACCTACAGTTTACACTATTAGAGAGTAATGACTGTAGAGCGTAGACCTACAGTTCACTATTAGAGTAATGACTGTAGAGTGTAGACCTACAGTTCACTATTAGAGTAATGACTGTAGAGTGTAGACCTACAGTTTACACTATTAGAGTAATGACTGTAGAGCGTAGACCTACAGTTTACACTATTAGAGTAATGACTGTAGAGCGTAGACCTACAGTTTACACTATTAGAGTAATGACTGTAGAGTGTAGACCTACAGTTTACACTATTAGAGAGTAATGACTGTAGAGTGTAGACCTACAGTTTACACTATTAGAGAGTAATGACTGTAGAGTGTAGACCTACAGTTTACACTATTAGAGAGTAATGAGTGTAGAGCGTAGACCTACAGTTTACACTATTAGAGTAATGACTGTAGAGTGTAGACCTACAGTTTACACTATTAGAGTAATGACTGTAGAGCGTAGACCTACAGTTTACACTATTAGAGTAATGACTGTAGAGTGTAGACCTACAGTTTACACTATTAGAGTAATGACTGTAGAGTGTAGACCTACAGTTTACACTATTAGAGTAATGACTGTAGAGTGTAGACCTACAGTTTACACTATTAGAGAGTAATGAGTGTAGAGCGTAGACCTACAGTTTACACTATTAGAGTAATGACTGTAGAGTGTAGACCTACAGTTTACACTATTAGAGTAATGACTGTAGAGCGTAGACCTACAGTTTACACTATTAGAGTAATGACTGTAGAGTGTAGACCTACAGTTTACACTATTAGAGTAATGACTGTAGAGTGTAGACCTACAGTTTACACTATTAGAGTAATGAGTGTAGAGCGTAGACCTACAGTTTACACTATTAGAGTAATGACTGTAGAGTGTAGACCTACAGTTTACACTATTAGAGTAATGACTGTAGAGTGTAGACCTACAGTTTACACTATTAGAGACTAATGACTATTAGAGCGTAGACCTACAGTTTACACTATTAGAGAGTAATGAGTGTAGAGCGTAGACCTACAGTTTACCCTATTAGAGTAATGAGTGTAGAGTGTAGACCTACAGTTTACACTATTAGAGTAATGACTGTAGAGCGTAGACCTACAGTTTACACTATTAGAGTAATGACTGTAGAGCGTAGACCTACAGTTTACACTATTAGAGTAATGACTGTAGAGTGTAGACCTACAGTTTACACTATTAGAGTAATGACTGTAGAGCGTAGACCTACAGTTTACACTATTAGAGAGTAATGAGTGTAGAGCGTAGACCTACAGTTTACACTATTAGAGTAATGAGTGTAGAGTGTAGACCTACAGTTTACCCTATTAGAGTAATGAGTGTAGAGCGTAGACCTACAGTTTACACTATTAGAGTAATGACTGTAGAGTGTAGACCTACAGTTTACACTATTAGAGTAATGAGTGTAGACCGTAGACCTACAGTTTACACTATTAGAGAGTAATAAGTGTAGAGCGTAGACCTACAGTTTACATAACTGCGGCTTAATACAGTGTTCAATTGGGGCCATTAAAAGCACATCTGATCTGCCTCCTCCAGTAAAACAGACATGGATGTTTGAGCAGGTCGTCTCGGCTCCACGCTGGACAATTGTCCGCTTTGTGCTCTGTCAGATTCATGGCCTGGCTGAAAAAAGAGGAGAATTCCATTACAAAAGGACAAGAAGTGCGGGTGTAATTGGGATATTTGGGAGCGTCTAGTTTCAGGGCCCATCGGAGCCCCGGTGAAATGAAGCCTGTAAGAGTAGAGCGTCGGACTGGCAGGGGAGGCTGCCCTCTCACTCGCCTCTGCTCTCTCTCTCTCTCTCTTCCCTTTCTGCCTCGTCTCTCACTCTTTACCGTGCTCTCCTTTCTCTCTTATCGCTCTCCTTAATCCTTTTCTCCATATTCTATCCATTTCTTTCACTCTTTTTACTGTGTCTTCTTCATTCTCTGTGTCTCCTACCAGGACATGACACCACGTCTCTCTCTCTCTGTCTCCTACCAGGACATGACACCGCTCTCCGTCTCTCTCTGTGTGTCTCCTACCAGGACATGACACCGCATCTCTCTCTCTGTGTCTCCTACCAGGACATGACACCGCTCTCCATCTCTCTCTGTGTGTCTCCTACCAGGACATGACACCGCATCTCTCTCTCTGTGTCTCCTACCAGGACATGACACCGCTCTCCATCTCTCTCTGTGTCTCCTACCAGGACATGACACCGCTCTCCGTCTCTCTCTCTGTGTCTCCTACCAGGACATGACACTGCTCTCCATCTCTCTCTCTGTGTCTCCTACCAGGACATGACACCGCTCTCCATCTCTCTCTCTGTGTGTCTCCTACCAGGACATGACACCGCTCTCCATCTCTCTCTCTGTGTGTCTCCTACCAGGACATGACACCGCTCTCCATCTCTCTCTCTGTGTGTCTCCTACCAGGACATGACACTGCTCTCCATCTCTCTCTCTGTGTCTCCTACCAGGACATGACACCGCTCTCCGTCTCTCTCTGTGTGTCTCCTACCAGGACATGACACTGCTCTCCATCTCTCTCTGTGTCTCCCACCAGGACATGACACCGCTCTCCAGTCTCTCTCTGTGTGTCTGCTACCAGGACATGACACCACTCTCCCGTCTCTCTCTGTGTCTCCCCTACCAGGACATGACACCGCTCTCCGTCTCTCTCTGTGTGTCTCCTACCAGGACATGACACCGCTCTCCATCTCTCTCTCTGTGTCTCCTACCAGGACATGACACCGCTCTCCGTCTCTCTCTGTGTGTCTCCTACCAGGACATGACACCGCTCTCCATCTCTCTCTCTGTGTCTCCTACCAGGACATGACACCGCTCTCCGTCTCTCTCAGTGTGTCTCCTACCAGGACATGACACTGCTCTCCATCTCTCTCTGTGTCTCCTACCAGGACATGACACCACTCTCCCGTCTCTCTCTGTGTCTCCCCTACCAGGACATGACACCGCTCTCCGTCTCTCTCTGTGTGTCTCCTACCAGGACATGACACCACTCTCCCGTCTCTCTCTGTGTCTCCCCTACCAGGACATGACACCGCGGGCCCAGCCGAGGATCAGCCCCACCCCGCCCCCGCCGATGATAGCAGCTTGATCGGGTAGGTATAAGTAACAAATGAGATCAATTAACGTGTCCAAGAGGGGCACCTGCCCCAGAGTCCGGTTGCACTAAGCGATCCCCTCATCTTTGTTTCCCTCCGCAGGATTCCATTTGCAACCTCATCACTTTCCCGGCCTGAACAACGGCACCGATTGTCCCCTCCTCCGCCGCCCTAATGGAGAAGGCCCAAGAAAAGGCTGCCCTCTTCCCCCTGGCAGGCCGTGTATCTTTACTATCAGGACTCCGACTCGGGACAGGGGGCAAGCTCACAGAAATGAATCCTGCTCACCCCAACCCTTCCCCCCTTGCCCCTGCCCCGCCCTCTCCACCTCTCAGCCCGGCTCCCCTCTCTCTCTCTCTCTGTGCCCCACCCTCCTCACCTCTCAGCCCCCCCCCCCTCTCTCTGTGCCCCTCTCTCTCCACTTCGCAGGATATCAACAAGATAGATTTGTAGCAAATTTGTAACTCCAACTCTCTTTAATTGAATGACTGTGCCACTAACAAGGGGCTGATTGAGCTCAATAATGGCACTGTTGAAGGCAAGAAAATGCCAAGAGAGCAAGAGCGGAGGCCACGACCGTTCCCTCAACCCCCCCCCCCCCCCCCCCCCCCACTAGAACACACACACTCTTTATTACAACCTCAGATTACACACACACACACACACACACACACACACACACACACACACACGACCCTGGCGGCAGACTGGCAGGACAGTTTAAGACATGTATGATAACTGTGTTTCAAACGCAAAATAAACACGGCGCGTAATGAGATCTCAAATCAATCAATCTGCCAATAGATGTCACACTGTTACCAGCGTTCTGTATGAGGAATGATGTTTTGCATGCAGTTCTTACAGCTCGCTGTCTATCAGGTTGAGCCATCATTTCAGCCCCAACACTCAAACATCCTTTTCAAAACAAAACTGCGGTTGACAAATTGTCAGTCGCTCTCTGGCGAATTCTCTTTCTCTTGGTATTACAGCCAGGTTGATGGAGAGATGGGGACAACCAAGCGAGATAGAAACTCACCAGAGGAGAAGCAGAAATAGGGGCAATTATCGTGAGTTAGAGAGCGGGCGATGGCAACCATCGAACCCCCGCGAGCGAGCGTTTGAATCAGCCTGATGAATGTGATGTGCGCTCTCCACACACACACACACACACACACACACACACACACACACACACACACACACACCCTTCACTCTGTCCACAGCAGTTAAACGGGATTGTTTACGATAACCTTGTAATCAACCTGGCTTGGTTGACAGCTTACCATTACCCCTGATAACAGGCCTTGCTTCTTGCAATTTGGCCCTGAAAGAAAAGATAGACATTATAAAAAGAAAGAAGGAAACACACAGACACTGCTCACTGCTCAGGCCCCTTCTGATGCCTTATTGATAGAGCGCCGCCCACGTTATCTTTCTGCGTAATTTGTTTTCAAGAACTGTGATTTACATTTCAGTGGGATTACACCTTTTAATGCTAGACGCGGGTGAGAAGTGGGCAACGGCTGAATACGCCACATCTCCGCCACGAGGAGGAGGAGGATAGAGGGATGAGGGGGGGTGAGGGGGGGTGGGGGTGGGTGGGAGGGGGGTTCAAACGATGCATTTCCAAGTCCTCAAGTGGAGGGGATTACAATTACAATTAAAAATCTAAAGGACGGCATGTCCATCAAACAACTGCTCGTAACCCTTTGTGTACCTACTGCCAAATAATGGTGGCTAGTGGAGGGCTGGCAGATGCAAAACGCTTTCCGGCTAATTGTGCTGTATTAGCGGAGCTTGTTCATTGGGATATTATGCAATAAGTGTTATTTCAGGCTTTCTAAATGGCATCATGCAAATGCCAGTCCCTTGGCAGCACGTTAAAGAAAATCCATGCATCGCCATTAAAACAACAGCGGGGCCAATGGCAAAGTTCAATCATCTTGTTTTGGATATGGCCTTGATGTAAGTGCAACAAGTTCAGCTCAACTCCAGCTGGCACCGAGGTCCTGTGCAGGTAGTGCACATTTTCACAAAGCCCACAGATCCATGCTGCAATCTACATAGAACAATATTTGTCTGGCTAATGTTACTTAGCAGAAACCACTTACCACTACTTCATACATATCCAAAAAAAAAAGAAAAGAAAAAAAAATACTTTTCTCTATTTCAGTTTTTGGCACACATTATTACAGAATGATCTATACCTTTGAAATCACAGTGTCAGATTGAAGTCCCATTGCCAGGCAGATGTTCTAGTAAACGGATAATAAATTATTCAATTTTGTTGAGAAAAAATATATTTTTTTGTCCCCATATTTTATACTCCGATGTGATAGTATCATCTAGAACAGTGGTTCTCAATGTGCGGTCCAGGGACCATCACGGGTCTTTGAGGGGTTCAAAGCAGAGAGAGAGAGAGAGAATGTAGAAGAATGACTATTTTGATCATAGTTGCACTGTTATCGCTTTACTTTCATGTATTCTGGGCAAAGATTTGGGTCTGAGAGACAAAATCTCGTCAAATGGCCGTGGCACGCCTATCCCTTTTCCATCTGTTTATTTTTTAGATAGAGTTTACTCACTTTTTAAAGTTGATTTATGACATAAATTCATGGTTGACTTACACACAAAAATTGGGTTTGACTGGTGGATGTTGAAAATACATGGAAAGCAAACATGTCAATATTACTTATAATAATAATAATAATAATAATAATAATAATAATAATAATTTAATAAATTTGCTATTTATATAATGTAGGATCAATATAGGTTCACTATAAATCCATCCATAAGTAACACAATAACAGAATGTAGTCTATGACTATTTTGGTCATTTTTGGCTTTCTGTAATAAAACATCTAAAAGCTCAAATCTTATCAGATGGAGGACCCTGCGAGAAAACCTTATCAAATGTGGGTCTGTGGTCTAAATTTGTGTCAATTTAAAGGTCCTTGAGGTGAAAAAGAAAGAAACACAGACCGATATAAAGGGCTGAAGTTTCTAGTTTATTGCTGCTTGTTGACTTGCATCACCACACCGCCCCCTTACACGCATGTTAATCATGTGCATTATATTTGTGTAATTCAGATCACAACATTTTACATAATTCTTTGTTTATTCATTTCTCAGACAGTCAGTGAAATTATGTAAAACATGTTCTCGATGGTGCTCGGTGTGTGTAATAGAATGCAGATTCCACGTGTTATTCTAACACATTTGGTTACTTGGAGGCAAAGCATCCCATTTAAATAAGAATTACACTTAAATGTCACATGAGTTTATCTAAATTTATAAAAGAGTGCATATCATTTTATTACATTTGCTAAATCCTAAATGTGCATTGTGGGGAGCAGGCATGCTGCGAGGGTTATGACTTACTAATGCCCCATTTCAATTGTAAACGCTTCCTTCCTTTCTGCTTTATTTACCCGCCGTTTTCTCCCAAGATGACATGGCACTGAAGAATTGCACTTTGAATTTCCTGGCGCAGCTGCCATTGAGACAGAGAGAAACATCATTGACTTTTGTTGAATTAATTCAGTCATTAGGTGGCAGTTTGAAACCAGTGCAGCTCTATGAAAAGGCTGACATAATGCCATTCCTGCTATTCTTAGCAGCCCAATGTCTCCTGATAGCTGGCAATCTATGGCCTAATAATTTTCTACCCAGTTAGAATAGAAGAATCCTCATTGTGGGTGGGATTTCCCCCCTTCCAGAATGGCAGCAAAACAAGGAGGTCATAGGGGCGACTAAACCTGTGTTACCTCATCAGTGGCCTTTGTACAGCAGCCCTTTTCCTTGAGTCAGCTTTTTGAGGGGAGCGCCAAGTTGTCTGAACTCAATCAGCACAGACACAAAGCCCCCCCCCCCCCCCCGTCAGTGGAAGTGAGAATATTCCAGCAAAATTATACTGAACCATAAGAGTGGCATCATTGTATGCCGAAAATTTTAACATATTATTCCATGATTCAGAGAAATACACAGCCTTATTTGATTGATTAAATTGATAGTTTATATTTTCTATACTTCTGACTTTATTTTTTATTTATTTTTTAATCTTAGAATGTTTTTGTAAAGATACATGCATTTCTATTGTATTGCAATTAAATAGCACCAGTTGACTGTACATGCATAGGCGGTTAGATTTTTGTTCTGTCCAAACGCGTTTGCATTAGTGCACAGTGTGCCAGCATACTGTGTCATACTACACACACAGGATTGCTTCCATATGGGATAGCAATATAACAGCAATATAATAGCAATAGGGTACATTAGATCTCTTACATACAGATGTTCACCTCGATTTCTGCAGCAGTTGGGTCCATCTGTGTTTATAGTGAGCTGCTTAGCACAGGCCTGTGTGAAGGGAGGCATAGCAAGCATATGGACATTTTACAAAAGGTTACCCTGAATAAATTAGCTTGAATGGCAATCTGTTGGGGAGAGGTGGCTGCTACTGTGTATGAGTAAAAAACAGATAATAAAGTAATCTGGTCTCATATCCATTTTTCATACTGCCCAACACAGCCACATTCACAATGATCAGGTTTGTCCCAAAAGGAGATTTCCCCCATTTGAAAAGGGACACCTAATACGTCTACACATTGAACGACAGCACAGAATGAAAATAAATAGTGCAGCTTAAACAATAGTTGTTAATTGAAGGCTGTCCAAATTATAAGACTAATCATTTGAAACAGAGCTCTTGCCAATATAAAAACAACAGCAACATTGCAGGTTTATGGACAAATCAGAAAAGGAGAGAGAGAGACAGCGAGAGCCATAGACAGGAGAAAGAAAGAAAGAAAGAAAGAAAGAAAGAAAGAAAGAAAGAAAGAAAGAGCATTCTAACAGCCCTTCTTCCCGACTCTCAGGGCTCCTCTCTCATCCTCAGTGCACTTTTCAACCTGCCTGTTTTGTGTCTTTATCAAGTCTATTCCACATCCATCAGATGAAGGCTCAGCCGCCGTGACCTTATCATGTATATTTGCTTTTTAGTCTTCCTTTGGCAACCTTTTATTATTTAAATAACACTGAAAAAACACCATGTGAGAAGGAAGACTAACTGATTTTCCAACTGTGGTTTGGTCAACATCTTAAAATAAGCACTAATAAGTAGATTTGTATCTCCTCAAAGAGGAGTTTTGAGGGGAGGATGGTGTTTCTGAAAGGTACTTCTAGATTAAATCATATTAATGAGTTTTAATGGTTAATGAGTTTTAATGGTTATTTTATGCCTACAAGTTGCTGATGTTTGATTAGTGATGCAACGTTGTCTTTACTCAACTCTGGAGGCAACGCTTACAGTAGGTCAACCGTCGTGGTTTAGATTTTTATCACAGCTTAGAGTGACATCTAGTGGCTGCTTGAATCATTACAGCACATAAAAAATAGTTACTACTACAGTGCTTGGTAAACACTTTTGGTAAAGTCTACATATAATTTAACAAGATGTAATCAGCTCTGAGGGACTGGTTTTCCTGCTTCTTATATATGTGCACCTCTGGGGAAATATGAAATAGGCTACAGGCTGTGAAGTTGGGGTCACAGGCCATGTGTTGTGATGCTATGAGATGATTTTTCCATAAGAAACTGTGACTGCATTATTCCATAGGATCCACAGCCAAATAGGACCTTGAAAATGGCACATTTCAAAGATGATTTTTTTGTAATTATCATATTGCAACTGGAGAATCTGGTCCTACTGATTGTTTGCAACTATCTCTCCACTTAACCACTGTATAACCAGTGGTGGAAATGGGGGGGGGGGGGGGGTGTTGGGAGGGAACGGCGAGAACGGCATTTCTCAGGTTCCCCTTAAAAAAAGTCTTGCAATGCAGTGGAGTGCAATGCAGTGGAGAGCAGAGCAGTGGAGAGCAGAGCAGTGGAGAGCAGAGCAGAGCAGTGGAGAGCAGAGCAGTGGAGAGGGGGCAGCATGAAAGGAGCAGAGAATAGTAGTAACATGTATTTGGAAGCTGAATAAGCAGTGTCAATGTGTCATCAAATCTGTCTGTGAATAAAATCAAGAGGAAATAATCAGTAGATCTTATCTTGGCAATCTTATTGAAAGAGCGTGTGGTGCAGATTGAAAAAGTCAACATGGAGAAATATGGATAAGAAGTTGGCATTCTAATACATGTGCTCAATAAAATGGCGGGGGGTTGGTCTGGGCGAATTGCAAGAAATTCAGCATAGTGCCACCTACTGGCAACACAAAAAGCTGATTATCTCGACAATCATTCGTCGGATCGACTTCAACCTGGGGGAGTGCGCTGCTGGGAACCCAATGGAGTGCATTGCTGCATTTCATGCAATTTGGACACGTGCATATTGATATCGATACCAATATCTATACCGATACCTTACACACGCAAGACAATACCGTGCCGAAGTCCCCGCAGACTAGATTTGAAGGCGGCATAGTGGCCTGATAATCTAGCCCTCAACTCTGGCACTATTGTTTGGGGTAGAACAGCTGCAGAGCTTCCTACTGGCTCACTATGTTGAAAGCAAGACATCACAGCAGGATGTGAATGTGACACATATTAGGGGTGTCAAAAATAATCGATTATAAGATGCATCGCGATGCGGACGTGCACGATTCTGCATCGATTCACAAGTGTCAAAAATCGATTATTAAACAAACAAAAAATTAAGTAATCGAATAAAATATAATGGAAGTACATGCAGTTGTTTATTTGGATCATAATACAATGCAATTCCAAATGTGCTTTTATTTTAAAAGTAGCCACAGTGAGAAAAAATAAAGTGAGAAAAAATAAATCATGTATTGGGGAAAAAAGTGATTCACCAAAACAAAGCGCCAGTGAATCAAGAAGGCCCATGGTGAGAGAGACAGAAGAGGATGGTGAGAGAGACAGAAGAGGATGGTGAGAGAGACAGAAGAGGATGTTGCAGAGTGTTCTGAATGATGTTGGCTAATTGAGGCTTTGTCACGCAGATCGGAGCTGGGGAGGTTCAAAGGGAGTGGTTTAATTTAGGAGGCGCACTGCCTTTGATATACCACCACTGCTCGGCCACACATGCAGCTTTGATACGAGAGGTCAGCGCGGCCGGTCGAGAGGGCTTTACCGGACACAACAGGCCTCTGGGAAAGGAGCGGTCCGGTCAGCTGCACAACAGCAGCGGGGCCAACACCCGGACACTAGAGCGCTGAAGAGGAGGACATTCACATTCATGCTTGGATCACGCAACAGCACACATGGTCGGAAATACAATAGGCTTTTCAGGTTATGCAACACACCATGTGGCGGCCATATTGGAAGCTATAAACACCTGATTATGTGGCTATCTCAACAAAATTCAAGATAGTTAATAGTTAAATTTCTGTGCTGTTTTTGATCATGTCACCACTGTCTTTAGATCTTAGCTAGCTAACCATTATGCTAACCATCACAGTCTTCTTATAAACAAATATGATTGGCATACAACAAGCAAATTAATCTAATGGCTACGCTACAGTAGATAGTAGGGGTGGGAATCGTGGAGTAACTCACGATACGGTCACGATACTTGGCCCTCGATAACGATATTATCACGATACAGCGATTCTGCGATAATCGATATATTGGAAGAAATTTTACCTACGATACATCACGATATCTGTGTAACTGAAGAGAAAAAAATACCCCTAAAAGGCAAGAAGCAGGTATTATGTATTTATTAGCAGAATTGACATGAACTCTCTCAGAGTTCACTCACTCACTCATACCATTTTCGATACCACGGAGGAAAAGTATTTTTATTATTATTATTAAAACAAGAAAACCTAATATAACCTACCTACATATATAATTTCTAAAAGTAGATATTAATGATCAAACATTTCCATTCATGTAGCCTACAGTATTTATGTTTTAGTTTCAACTACAAACATAAATAAACGTCAACTTGAAACTATGTTTTAACTACCACACACAGCATAATATTTTCGCCTGTTTATTTATAAAAAAAAAAAAAAAATTAAAAAAATTAAATAAACATATCGATACTTGGTGCCAGTGTATCGATAACGTATCGCAAGTGGAAATATTGCGATACCGTGAGTATCGATATTTTGTCCCACCCCTAGTAGATAGTAGTTGCATGGTACTGTAGCATGATGGTTTGCTTTGCTAAATTAGCACTAATTAGCTAGCTAACAAAGCCCAAACCTGTTTTCATGCATGGAGAAGAAAGCAAGCAGGAGCAATGACACAAACAAATCTACATTCCAAGACTATTCACTTTTACTGAATGGATCTACAACCACCTCACCTATTTTGAGCCTATTGTTATGGAGATGATTTCAGCATCTCCAATTCTCCGTGGATGTCCATGATGGCTCCGGCGGTGGTTGCTAAATTTGTGATGCAACTGCAAAGCCTGCATATTAATATTGATCCTGCACCCCCTCTCTTCTGGGGTGCTGTGGTTTCAACTCTTTCATGTGTCGAACACAGGTCGTCACGTGATAGCTGTAGGGCAGTAGTTCACAAACTAGGGTACGCGTACCTCTAGCAAGCCCCCAGGAATAGCGCTGGGCTTTGAAGCCATTTGAACATGCTGGCGAAGCTCTGTATTGCAAGTCACGTGACGCCATGCAGCCCAGAAAGGAAAATTCCCATCCACTTGCATGGGGACTCCGGCAGCTGTTAAACCCAGGGGAATTTTTTCCGGGTGTCACTCAAAGTATAAAACGACTCTTTTAATTATCAACTAATTTTTTATGGGGCATTTTTTTCTTCAGAAGCCACTAAGAGCCGTATACGGGGTATTTTCTTCTTGTAATACAATCCATGGGTGGGAGGGGTGGGAGACGTCATGGAACACGTCATGGCACACATGCGCACTTCGCCTTGGGCTGCATAGTCAGGAAGTAAAACCAGGAAGAAAAAGCCCCCATGATGGCTTCATGCGCCAATGAGCTACCTCCGTCCGAATGCATGGGTGGGCGTGGCAGGTCCCCTATCCAGTTCTTTTAATACATGCATGACCTCTAGGGGTACATGGACCAGGAGCTACTATAGACAAGTTTCCCCGCGCTGGCCTAGGGCGGCGCCATAGCAGCCTTATATGTCCCCGGCTTCCGGTTAAGTCCACATTGCGTCCACAGCAGCCTAAGTGATGTTGCCAATAAGCTACGACTTAAATAGAGACTTATTACATCATATTTTTTCCACCCCCTGTATGTTGAGTGTTGGTGAAAAAGAAAAAGTATAGCAGATGCTTTCTTTACTGTAGAGCGCCGTTTAAAAGCCGCACAACAAGCAGCATCAGTCCCGCCGGCCAGCGCTGGACCCGCTGTGAGGAAACACACAGGAGGAAACCGAAATGTCAAAACAGACATCCCTTGCTAGGCCAGTCCTTTTTTTAATCGAGATCATGCAACAAGTAGCCTACTTCAGCCGAGGCCAGCAAGACAGCAGGAAAGAAACAGAAGCGTGCCTGCTGCCGTCAAAAGCAAAAGAGACGTAAGCTGTCAATTTAGCGGAGGTAAAAAGCCTTTTTACCTACGTCGGGCGAATCAATCAATCAATCAATCAATGGCTCGCGCTTGTTGCCCGACACTCGTATGATGAGGAGATGAATCAAAATACTTACCACAAATAAAGCCACATGGGAGCCGAGAACGAGTGCAGGAGCTGCCGCAGGTGCCAGGTGTGGAGTGGGAGAGATTAAGGTGCGTAGCCTATTGCTGGAGATTCAAGTTGTGCGCTGTCTGCACTGACACTGTCGCACGTAGCTAACGCTACGTTGTTTTTTCATCAAGGCAATGTCCAGAAGATATGGGTTCATGAGTGTCTGCAAATGCAGATAGATAGGCTACAATAGGAGCATGCATGCATGTTGTCTGTTTCAATAACGAAAACATCCTTACCGAGAACGACGTGCCGACTAGGGATGCACCGATCGATCGGCACGTGACCGGAAATGGCCGATTTTCACGTGATCGGCCTCGATCGGTGATCTGCGCCGGTCACTCTAAATAGCCGATTCTGTGAGCCGATTTTCACATGACGTGCGCGCACCCCAAAGCACCGAGACAGGCACCCAGCCACCACACCACACACGCCAGCATACCTTCCTCGTTGTGGATTTTTTTCACCGTCAGTGAAGTAGACAAATCTCGCAGTTTGTCACACATGCAAGTCGAAAATAAGCCGTGGAGACAGAGATGCGGCCGAGTCCCGCTCGGCTGGAGTCAAGTCTGAGCGGCTCGCTTCACCTCACTGGCCCCCCTCTCTCTGCTCTCTCTACCCGGGAAGCAGTGCTGCTGCACCCGGCCACAGTGCACAGCCGACTTGGCGAGGTGAACGCGAGCATTGTGTCCACCATTCCCCGACCTGCCTTTTCCATTCCACATCAGCGCTGGTGCCTCAGCCTGTCAGTCATGTTGTAACGTAGATACAGGAGAGACTATTTGTTTCGTATTGCAAATAGAACGACGGACATAATAATAAAAATGCATCGGACTCACAAGTGTGCAAGGATTTCTGTGCGTGACGATATTTTTTCGGATGGCAGATAAAAATACGCATACCAAACTTCGGACTGTGTGTAAACTCCGCCTGATATTCAGACTGAAGATCGTTACTGTAACTCATAAACTCATTTCCCCTCTACTCAAGAGGACTGGTCTGGACTGGAGCCAGGCTATAAACTCCTTGTCCATGGATCATTTTGATGTTCTGTTGCACCTGTTTTCTTTTGGAAAAGTAAATGCATGATAGCTGTGGGATATAGGCTATTGGATTTAATTTAATTTTTGTATTCATTGTATTTGCACAAAAAAGCTCTGTCCAGTAGCCTAACCTGGAACACTTTTATTTTGAGATGTGTTTGAGTGAGATGGTCCTACTTCATGCAAATGATAAGATAAGATAAGATTATTTGGATCCCCATTAGATGTAAGAATTGTTCTATGAATCTTAATTTTCAAACAAAGTTACAAAAACGTTTGTGTAAGCTGTCAATTGTTGTTTTTAGAAAAAAAAATCGGAATCGGCAAAAATCGGTATCGGCAAGTCAGACTATTCAAAAATCGGAAATCGGAATCGGCCAAGAAAATGGCAATCGGTGCATCCCTACACACTGGAATAATAGCCGTAATATTCATTCACAACAGGAGATAGCCTGACTGTGGGTAATTTGATGAAATACATAGCGTTACAACATACCCAACCTACTTTGTTGCTGTGGAGATATTGGTAGCTTCGGAGCTTTTGAGATTGTTCATCGCGTTGGCATCCACCGCCATCGATTCCTCAAAATACGCTATAATCCTGCCTGTAGTTACGTTCGGCCATTTACACTAGGGCTGTCAATCTCCCTCTATAATCAAATTCGAATTTCAGTGCTTTATACATTTTAATATTCGAATTATATTCGAATATTTTAATTAATTTTTAATTGAATTAAAAAAAAAAAAAAAAAAAAATTGGTCTGAGTGAATTGTTGTCTTCTCTTATGTTATGTTCTGATTCTAAATATAGCTGAATCTTTGGGTTTGACCAAGTAAAACTTTTTCTAAGCATTTTACCAAATGTAGATGGAAAAGTGAATGGTGGATGAATATTCAAAATAATATTAGGCTTATCACAAATAGTCCAGCAATGATGTTTATTTAAGAAAACATGTTCCTTGTACAATGTACATATACATTCATTGCATTAGAAAATAGGTCAGATAACCAGAGCTTAGTTAATATTCATCAGTGATGTCTGAAATGCTAAAATAAAATAATTGATAATAAAAAAAGACACAGCCTTTGTTTGAGCTCCTTATCAATAAACAAATAAGTAAACTTTGCCAAAACAACAATGAGCCATGAACAAAAAAAAATCAGTCACGTATTGCACTTAAGAGCTACAGGTTTACATTCAGTATAGCAGCTTCAACAGTCAACTTCAGTTAACAATGAATGAACATACATTTTAAGAGCTACAGGTAGGTTTACATCAGTATAGCAGCTTCAACAGTCAACTTCAGTTAACACTCTTTTCTTCAAGTATGTTGTCAGAACTTGTCACTGTTCTAGTGTTCTAAATAAAAAAATAAATAAAAAAAAATATTCGTTTTTAAAAAATAATAATAATCGAATTTCGTTCATAATTATTAAATTCGAATAATATTCGAATATCAAAATTCGTTTCAACAGCCCTAATTTACACATATTATCTTCCCATGTGTCCACTGTCAACGGGTGTGGGATAGACACTCTTTCGTTAGACAGGAGACTGATCCCAAGTATGCATTTTTTCGGCGGTCGCTATGGCTACTACGCTAGTACATTACGCTTCTCTGTATTCACAAACACCGGAAGAGACAGACATATCGCGGCCGAGTCCGGAAGCAAACTGCAAGTGCCCGGGAAACTTGTCTATAGGGGGTACTTGAGAGAAAGGAGAAAAATGGAAAAATGTGAGAATAAATCATGAAAATAAATGAGACGTTAAAATAAATCTGCTCAGGAGGCACTACTAATTGCAATTATTTCTTATTTTGTAATGTTATATTCTTCAAAAGTCAGTTCACTGGGTTATCATGCATTCATTGCATCGTATGCTATAGTTTATTTTGCAGTTTTCTAAGCAAAATGTTGTAGTCAGGTAAAGGGGGTACTTGGATTCAGAAATCAGAGAAGGGGGGTACTGAAGCTATCAAAGTTTGGGAACCACTGCTGTAGGGTATGTGCTTTGAACCACTGCTGTAGGGTATGTGCTTTGGGGAGGGTTGTAGTCATCTCGAATCTGAGTGGAGTCTCCAGTCTCCAGTGTTCCACTCCAAGTCCCAGTCTACATAGAAGAGTCTGAGACTGAGTCCAGTCCCCATTACCTGAGTGTGTGTTTGAGTCCGGAGTTACAGAACATGAGTATGAACACATGTAATAATGTCCCTGTATTAATATAGCTATGAATATTTTATGCCAAATTATTAGGGCCCACTACAAAAAAAAAAGTCTTTATCAATTATTAACAAGTCCTAGTCCTCGTCTCCAACTTCAGAGTCTGAATGCATGAATGCTCGAGTCCAAGTCCCAGTCATCAGTGCTCAAGTCGAGTCACGAGTCGTGAAAATGAGTCGAGTCCATGACTCGAGTACTAGAAAAGGGCCTCTGGGTTGTGCTGTGCGGCTGCTTCATTAACCAAGACACATGTAGCCACTCTTTCCTCATGCCATCTGTATATTGACACCAGTTGAGTGATGGCCGAGCGAGCTATTGAAGGAAGAGATAAAGATGCAGGAAGACAGATGTTCTACAAATCCTTCCTTCCAGCCTGGTGAATATGTGCTTATAGGTGCTTATAACCAGTGACACTCAGTCCAAGGCTCCCTTTGCTTTTGTAGCTGAACAGCAATGGCCCTTAACTCACCCCTCCACTGTCTTTTCACTGCCTAGTCTTTTGTTCTGGAACATAAAAGGAGAGGTCTACATGGAGCATGAGGAGCCTGTGAATAACGTGCTGATCGATAAAGAGCATCACGCATGGAGATCATGCTGGAGACTTGAGAGTGCGGGTCGTTGAAGTGTCAGGTGATAGTGCTCATAATGAGACAGGGGTCAGTGCAGTTGACCATTCAGAGTGGAGGTGCACTTTTTGTCTCAGGTCTCCAATAGAAATGTTCTCTTTGATGGGGTTCACGGGTTTGCGGACACCTAGAGGTTAGAGAGTGTACAGGAGGTGGACTGTCCATCCGGAACCAGCTGTGAAAATGTTGGTGGATAAAGTAGTGTTGGACGATGAAACAATAGCAATATAGGCCTATCGGCAATGGACACTTCATCAATACAATAAGAATAAAATGTTTGATAGTTTCACTCACAGTTGCATGGGAAAAAAACAAGTGTGCTCCCTCACTGGCTCATAAACAGCCCAGTGTTTCCCCTACCATTCTACAGACCTGGCGGGCCCGTCAGGCCAATGGTGCCCCCGCCGGGCCAGGAAAAGAATTTCATTTTTTTTGTTTTTTCCCTGCTCTCCCCAAAATCTCAATAAATCGCATCGCATAATAGTATGATGATACTTGGGATGCCATTGCGAACATAGATGCGAACAGGTTAGCTAAAAGTTTTGCGTCGCCAGCGAGGGCCCCCACCGTTGCGGTCGGGGTATGTTTTGAAATCCCTCCAGGCCTGAAACATTTTCTAGGGGAAACACTGCAGCCTATCATTGCTTTTTCATTGGACTGACTTTTTGCTGCGAAAAGTTCATTTATTCAGGTGAGTCATCGCGTTGTAGCGCACTACTGCTCTCGGACCCAGCTAGCCCCTCAAGGGGAGCTGTCCATCACTACTGCTACAGGAGCTGTCAAGGTTTTTGAGCTGTGTTTTATGCACGTGTTTTTTTTTACTGTGTTTCTGATTGTGTGTTTGTTTCGCTTCGACACCGATCCTCTGGTCAGTCAACTCTCGTCGCAGGATAAATGAAATCTGACTCACTCCTCTGTGCTCCGACTAACTGCTGCTGCTGCAGATGGAGCACAGTGTTGATACCTGAAAATTAACTACTGTAAATTGGTTTAAAATAAAATAAAAAAGGTAACAAAAAATGATCAATGATTACAGTATGATACATGTGAAGTCGCCAGCGGCTTGTTTTCACCTGACAGCGAGGAGTTTCACCGGCAGGACGTAGCACGTGGGAGGGTCACGCTATTCCCCCCAGTTCCCTGAACAGATGCCCCGACCGACCAGAGGAGGCACTGGTGCAGTGACCACACATAGAGACACTGCGGAGCGCGTCATCATTCAGAAACCACCCCCAAAACGGGGGAAAACACAAACTCCTGTCCAATCCTGGCGTTCTCCTATGTCGCATGCATGGTCGGGCTTTGCACAAAAAGATCGTATATACGGAAGATGAACACTCCAACTTACTTCACTGACAGCAACATCCACATTTTTCTTCTCGCCAATTCTCAATGGCTTCTTTGTTTTCCTCGGGAGTACAAAAAAACTTTAACTGCCGATTTTTTACATTTGTTGTCTGCGCAGCCCACCACACAACAGCTTTTATGTTTGTTTTTTTTGTTTGTTTTTATATATCATTTTCTTCCCGATTTTTTTATCCCATTTTAACCCCCATTAGTGCTAATTTTAATTTATTTATCCTGGTTGCTACTCCACCCTCTGCCGATCTGGGGAGAGCCGAAACTGGCTCCATGCTTCCTCCGAGACATGGGCAGTTAGCCAGCCGCGTCTTTTCACCTGACAGAGGAAGCTTCACCGGTAGGACATAGCACGTGGGAGGTTCACGCTATTCCAACCAGTTCCCCTCCCTCTGAACAGGCGCCCTTAACGACCAGAGGAGGAACAACATTAGCAACCAGGATATTGCATGTTTTGGTGAAGGGGGTTCCTATATGAGGGAAACCCCCGGGAGGCACGGGGAGAACATGCAAACTCCACACAGAAAGGTCCTTTTGACAACCCCACCCGGGCGGTGGGCACTCGAGGACATGCGGAGGGGCATGCATTCCTTCAGCGTTCACAGCGTCCCAGGTGGGAATCAAACCCAGGACCTTCGAGCTGTGAGGCGACAGCGCTTACCACCGTACCCCCCAGCTATGTTTAATTCAAGGAAAATGATGCTGGTGTGTGGAAATGAACTGAGCTTTTCCCCCGTGATGGGCGTGGCGTATTTCATGCAGTGTCTCTATTCCCTAAATCCGGCTTCCCACCTGCAGACACTGCCAAAATGTGCCTTTATGGACACCCGACCAAGCCGGAGGCAACACGGGGGCTTGAACCTGTGACCCTCGTGTTGGTAGGCACTGCACTACTCGCACACCCCTAATCTGTGCCATGCCCTTTGAACCACACCAAAGTGCAGAACGGGATCAGAATAGCGTTGGAATCATTGGCTTGTAACATTTGATTTCACACATATTGGCTCTGGACATTGCAGAGTTTTCTAGATCTCACTTGTTTTTGTGTCGTTTCTGCAGATCCCATTCACATGATCCAGCAGATCACATGATCGTTCACATGATCCAGCAAATAGCCTTTCACTTAAAGGGCTAATTAATAGGAAATGGTGCAGTAAGTGCATTGTAAAATAGAGCTTTTCTGAAGGAAATTATTATCAAGTGAAAATATATTTTCTTTTATGATCCTCTATGTAAAATCCTCTATGATCTTACACATATTTTATGCATTTACTTGACTCCAGTGCCTCAGTAAGAAATTCCCACATCAGCAAGATTGCAGCAAGAAGTGAAGAGTGCAAGGTTCAGAGTTTCAAAGCACTGACAACAGCTCTAACTAAATAATCCTTTGACACTAGAATGATTATGTATGGTAGAGAAGTGCTAGGTAAATAGGAAGGAAGGAAAAAAGGGTAGAAAGTTTAGTTTTTTCTTCTTCACTTCAAGACATCAGAACAAGCAGAGGAAAATGTGATGCGATTCAGAGTGGGAGTCATGAAACATTTCTTGAGTTGTCAGGAAATTAATGCGCGCGGTGTTACATGGACTTCACAATGTGTTCACATTCACTACCATTTCTATGGACTCTGACAGACAGAGGTGGACCACTGTTTCACAATGTGTTCACATTCACTACCATTTCTATGGACTCTGACAGACAGAGGTGGACCACTGTTTCACAATGTGTTCACATTCACTACAATTTCTATGGACTCTTGACAGACAGAGGTGGACCACTGCTTCACAATGTGTTCGCATTCACTACAATTTCTATGGACTCTGACAGACAGAGGTGGACCACTGCTTAACAATGTGTTCACATTCACTACCATTTCTATGGACTCTGACAGAGGTGGACCACTGCTTCACATGTGTTCACATTCACTACATTTCTATGGACTCTGACAGAGGTGGACCACTGCTTCACAATGTGTTCGCATTCACTACAATTTCTATGGACTCTGACAGACAGAGGTGGACCACTGCTTAACAATGTGTTCACATTCACTACATTTCTATGGACTCTGACAGAGGTGGACCACTGCTTCACAATGTGTTCACATTCACTACAATTTCTATGGACTCTGACAGACAGAGGTGGACCACTGCTTCACAATGTGTTCACATTCACTACCATTTCTATGGACTCTGACAGACAGGTGGACCACTGCTTCTCAAGTTGTTCATAGCACAGATTCGCTGCTGCTCTTGTTAAAGTTATAATCCAAGACATTTTCCTATAAATAAATGTATTTTAAAAGCTTTTACATTTTACATTGAACTCCAGGGGCCAAAACCATGTGTACCACTGAGCTAAATAAGTGATATCTCTGGGAAGTGCAGTGCAGGAACACGTACAACAACAATGAACTAACTTATACTAAGTATAAAACCATGTTGCAGATTACCACTTTAAATCTGAAAGATCCAAAACCTCAACCCCTGGAAACACAGCGCCCCACTCTGGCTTCTTGGCAAAATGCAGGCCTCGCAGAGTGTCTGCTGAGTGCAAGGTGCATGTGGCACAATTAGGAGAATATCAGCGTTATCGCCACTCTTCTCATGATGAGCTGTGCTGCAGAGTGTGTTGTTGCCTAATTCCCCCTAACTACAGCCCTGTGTAATCACATACCCCAATTAAGCACCCGGCTCCGCGCTCGCTGCACCGTCTTCTCGCCACGCCGCGTAATTAGCTTTCATCTGAAAATGAAAAGAAAGGAGCACCTCAGCGATTGTGCAGCCACCCGACCTTTCTCCCTGTCTCTACCCATCTCTCTTTCTCCCTGTGTCTACCCATCTCTCTTTCTCCCTGTCTCTACCCATCTCTCTTTCTCCCCGTCTCTACCCATCTCTCTTTCTCCCTGTCTACTCTCTACGCATCTCTTTCTCCCTGTCTCTACCCATCTCTCTTTCTCCCTGTCTCTCTCTACCCATCTCTTTCTGCCTGTCTCTACCCATCTCTCTAGCACGCTGCTCCTCCTATCAGACACCCTACCTTTCTCCCTGTCTCTACCCATCTCTCTTTCTCCCTGTCTCTACCCATCTCTCTTTCTCCCTGTCTCTACCCATCTCTCTTTCTGCCTGTCTCTACCCATCTCTCTAGCACACTGCTCCTCCTATCAGACACCCTACCTTTCTCCCTGTCTCTACCCATCTCTCTTTCTCCCTGTCTCTACCCATCTCTCTTTCTCCCCGTCTCTACCCATCTCTCTTTCTCCCCGTCTCCACCCATCTCTCTTTCTCCCTGTCTCCACCCCATCTCTCTTTCTCCCTGTCTCCACCCATCTCTCTTTCTCCCCGTCTCTACCCATCTCTCTTTCTCCCCGTCTCCACCCATCTCTCTTTCTCCCTGTCTCTACCCATCTCTCTTTCTCCCTGTCTCTCTCTACCCATCTCTCTTTCTCCCCGTCTCTACCCATCTCTCTTTCTCCCTGTCTCTACCCATCTCTCTTTCTCCCTGTCTCTACTCATCTCTCTTTCTCCCTGTCTCTACCCATCTCTCTTTCTCCCTGTCTCTACCCATCTCTCTAGCACACTGCTCCTCCTATCAGACACCCTACCTTTCTCCCTGTCTCTACCCATCTCTCTAGCACGCTGCTCTTCCTATCATAATGGCCGGCCATTTCAATCTGATGGATTTTTATCGCTGACACTAAGACGAATTAGCCCTCATCCTAGTCCCTGCTCATGCTACCCCCCGGAAAACCCAGCCGCCTTGTTTCATAGCTTATGTTTGTGAGACAGCTATAGTGAGGAGAGCCCTCGTCCTCGTCAAGACTGAGAGGCCCCGGTTACATACAAAACATTTAACATTTATTCCCCTTTTGTGAATGTTTCATTAGGGCTGGGTATCGAGTTTCGATACTTACTTGGCACCGAAATGGAAACATCGATACTAAGGGGTATCGAAGCCTCCCTTGTCAATCGATACCAATTTTCGATACCAAAACAAAACAGCGTCATTGAGCCTATAAGCATGCGACATGCTTGCACGCCGCGCTCTAATACGGCTGGTGATTGGCTGTCATGTAGAGGCATGCAGGAAACGTTACGCCCACTTTAGCCGGTGTGTTTGTTGTGACTGTGAGCCAGGCGTGCGGTGCGGATAGTATACAAGAAGTTAGCCACTCAAGCTACTCCTATCCTGGAGTACCATATGGCGAAGATGATGAAAAGCAGGAAAAGAAACAGAAACAACACGGACTGGTTTCCACAGACAAGAGAAATAATTGAGAGGTGGGTCAGCTCAGCTTACCGCAAGTTAGCGGTTATCAGATCCCTCAGTCTGACAAATCCATGCATCTAGCTGTGAGTTGTAGCATTAGATCGTTTAATTAATTGCCGCCGTAACGTTAACTTATGCGCAAGCGGGCATTGTGTATTTTTAGCAACTCGTTAACAAACGCTGATGTCATGATAGTTTGTTGAATGTAAATGCGATTCATTTATATTGATTGGCTAGTCAGTGAAGTTGAGCTGTCTCGTCAGATTTGACAAGAATGACGTTCTGTTGCAGCAGTGAGCACACTGATCTGCAACGCTAGCGTTAATGTTTAATTAATTAGCGTTAACGTTATGTGCAAGCGGGCAGTTATCGCCCATGTATTTTTAGCAACTCGTTAACAAACGCTGATGTCATGATAGTTTGTTGAATATAAATGCGATTCACTTTGTGGCATATAAGGCTATATTGATAGGCTAGTCAATGCTCAACTAGTCTTCCATGCATGAAGTGGATCCATCTCATCAGTTTGGACAAGAATAGAGTTCTGTTGCATCAGTGAGCATTAAACCCTGATTTGCAACTCTCTGTTTTGCACTGAAAACTATTCCACTGATTTATTTGTTTTAGCTACATTTCTTTCCTTTGTAGTACTCCAATATTTTTTGTAGGGACGGCAATACGTTTAGAGAACTTAAAGTTATGTTAAATACAGTAGGTTTTATTTTTTTCTGCTGTAAAACTTAAGATGGGGGGGAAACTAAAGATTTGTAAAATAATTTCAATGTGTAATGCAGTTTTATTTTTGTTAAAATGGATTTTTCTAAAAATTGGTATCGAAAAAAGTATCGTTCAGGAACCGGTATCGAAATCCAAGTATCGAAACGGTATCGATATCGAAAAATTTTGAACGATACCCAGCCCTATGTTTCATAAGGGTGTTATTCATAAACCCCATCTTGGCTCTCTCGTGAGGGAGAAATCCACAAACGCTACGGATTAGCCTCCTGAAAATCTGCGCAAGATCGGCGCGGCCTGGGGTCCTCCAGGCTAGAGCGAGGTGCTCGACGCAGGTAAATGACGTGCAGCGCACAGGCCCTCTTGAGGCGTCCTTGAGGCATCCCTTCAGCCTCTGGATTGCCTTTGACATGAGGGGGGTCTGGTGAGACGAAGGAGGAGCACGGCCGGGAGAAACCCACAGAGCCTAGATCCTCCATGCACCGAAGGGCCAATACTGCGGCGTAGCACTAGCTCTATTGCAGCGGATTGGGTTCTCTTTTACCCCTCCCGCGGGCAACGTTGCAGATAGAGTAGTAAGGCTGATCCGTAGCGGCTTCTGGGACGTGAGTCGGGGTCTTAATTGGCCTCGGCTGGGTCTACTGGGCGAGGGTGTATGATGTTGACAGACCCGAAACACCTTACGACCCCAGATAACATCACTGATGACACGTCCTACTAGCGCATGCGGCAGTAGTGTATTTGAGAATGAAAAAAATAAGAGTGATCTACAGTACATGTGTCCCAACAAGGTGTGGGTTTCCTCAATTTACATCCACTGAAATGGGACAATTAAAGCGCTACGTGTTGTCATGACTCCCAATATCAAAATTATGACTTCGATACTATACCTGCCTAAAATATCTCGATACCGAGACTGAAACGATACCACAGTAAAAACCTAAAAACATCAGGAAAAGCAATATAATGGAATAACAGCTAAAGGTATGTAGGTTATTATTGTGTTAATGCTATGCTATTAAACTAATAGTGGTGTATGTTTCTGTTTTCACTGATCAATTCAAGATTGGTTGATTCATAAAATAAAATACTCCTCAAATAAATCTTGTTACTTTCCACCAAAAGTACTTGAATGTGCCTTGTGATTTTTCCGACAGCCCCTGGAGGCAGCATTACCACGATAACAAACGGAATCCAGTTCATGTGAGTTTACACCAGTTTAAAACATGTTTCTGTTGCTCTGTGTTGTATGTATATAACTGCTGAATGGCTGTGCTTTCCAACTGTTTATCCACACCAAACAATATTAATAATTGTGGCGTTATAAAACAACAATTTATGAGTTCCTGCAGAGACAGTGTAATAAACACAAGAGAAAGGAGTGAGATGTTTACATGCAACAGTAGGTTGGTTTCCATCCACCTGTTTTTATGAGAATTTTCAATTTGTGCATGAAAACCTGAGTGGAAACCTCAAAATATCGCTTGGTTTCACGCTTGGTGGAAAAGTTGCCGTATCAATAAAAGGTAAATGCGACTAATGCAGTGGAAACAGATAAAGCGAATTGCATTGTCTCTCGGTTACATCTCGTTTAACAAGACCCCATTCAAAAACTATGTAGTTTCAAGTTGCCTTGCATACTGCCAAAAGTTAGATCCCGAACGTAAAAGGCTTGTTATGGCTGTTAGGCTGGAGTAGGTAGGGTAGGATGCACTCCACATGTTGGCATCACTAAATAAATACACGTTTAACAGAAGAAGTCCTTACATTTGATTCACTTACAGTAACTGCTTTGTGGATTATACGTTATGCTGAATTGAAGAGTGGCACCTGGTAATCCATATCATGGTGCAGCATTGTGGATCATCAAAAACACTTTTAATAGGCTAGATATTTCTCATACTACGCTCGGCCATTGCCAAGACAACGGCACGTATCGGGTTTTAATCAGCAGGCAGACAGCACAACTAGCTGCGCACTAACTCCTAATATCCGCATAATAGTAGTGGATGGAAAGCGCATAATTTCACATTTTCTTTTGCCGATTTTCTGAAAATTCTGTTGAGATTCGCGATACATTTCGGGCAGGATATATAAATGTAAATTGCTTGAGAAATTGCTGTATATGCTGTGAACTCTAATTGACTATTCTTGCTTGGCATTTTCTTGCCTATATTTCTCTTATTCTTTATCTTTGTTTTTTTCACCATGTTCAAAATAAATCTAATCTAATCTAATACATTTGGATAGAAACCCAACGAATAACACCTTTACTATCTCCAGTTCCCAAAATGGGGCCATATATGACCTGAACCGGATTTGTTATTGTTAGGATGTTCATATGATGTGTCGACCCAAAACGGGGTCACTTGAGTATCCAGGTTGAGAACAGAAATCTCTCTGCATGCATGCCCATTTTGTGTACAGTTTTGCCTTCTTA
The DNA here is from genome assembly GCF_964638095.1 of Poromitra crassiceps. Taxonomy (NCBI): domain Eukaryota; kingdom Metazoa; phylum Chordata; class Actinopteri; order Beryciformes; family Melamphaidae; genus Poromitra; species Poromitra crassiceps. The sequence goes on from NC_139625.1 coordinate 73,594,276, forward strand.
AAAGTTCAAAAGTTCAACTTGTCTTTGTTGTGATTTATACTTCATCTAATTACCTGTACATGAGCGAGCGCTCCCTGCAAAAGGACAAAGTTCCTCTCTGTTAGCAGGACAGAGTGGTTAAGTGTTGCGGCTTCCCACCAGATGAAAAGAGAGATGGTATCATTAGGAGCTTCTCAGCTCCTCGCAGGCATAGTGGTAATGTGACATGAACACCACACTCCGCTGTCACCAGAAACACTTCCAGTCGGGCCAATCATTGTTCAGCCATACATGTGAGCAGCCTGTTAATGACACAGCCTGACATTTACCACATAATAAGGTGTTTAATCCCGTTCTCCTATGGAGACGATTTGCAGGTGGAACGAACCCAAGACCTTTTCCTTTCAAAACACGGCGAGGCCAAAGACTCTATCTGAATTCTTGGTTGTCGCCTCATTCCCTTCCTCTCTCTCTAACCCAGCATCCCCCTCTCTCTCTCTCCTCTCAACCTGTTTGTTCTCTTATCTCTGCTTGTCCTGAACCAATCGATGAGGCGCTCGTTAGCCCAGGGATGTTCATCGGCCGGTGCTCGCTCTGAGAAGAAATTGGCCCAGAATGGGGATCAAATGCAACACCTTATATGTGCACTTAAACACACGCTTAAATTCAGACAGGGGCCTTGAATGGGCAAACATTATGAAGTGTAGCAGATCTTAGGGCTGGGCGATATATTGTAAATATTGATATTGTGATATGAGACTAGATATCACCAGGGCTTTTGGTTATATTCTGAAACAACATACATTCTTACAGTGACACAATTTTCTGAACTTATTAAAGCAAAGTGATCAACGACTGGCTTTACTAGCTTCTTATATGCACATCACTTATTACTACACATTACTGATGACTAAATTACTATTTTTTCTTGTGTGTAAATATCTTATGAAAGCACAAATACTCATCCCCAAAATATTGTCACATTATTGATATCGAGGTATTCAGGGTAGAATATTGTGATATTTGATGTCGTCGATATCACCGGTGCACTGAACACAAATGTTGAAGGTTACAATTTTACAATTTCTCACTTTCTAATTTAGCAAAGCAAACCTTGAACTTTATGCAAAAATGGTTCCTCAAACATCCGAGGGCGATATTAGTCACCTGCAAATAGCCGCAAATGCGTTTGTGACTTCTCTCGTCAAGTTCCAACTTCTTTGTACACAGAAAGATGTGATGGAACTTTGAGGCCGTTTTGTCACATTTCATTAAAAACGTTATTTCACTCACTCGCTGGCTTCCGGTCGCTTTCACACAAGCTATATCGCTGGTTCTATCTCCGCCGGGAAGGGGGGGGGGGGGGGGGGGGTAGAGGGAGAGAAACTCAACTGTTTTCATAATGATTGGTTATTTCAACACAATTTCCACAGAATGATGGTTCCATCGGGGCGGGGAGATAATCATATTCACAAAGTTTCTCAAAAGTATAGCACTGATTTGCCTGCCATTGGTAGTGATCAAGAGCAGACATGGACAGATAGACACGAATATGCCAATGCACCCAGGGAGGGAACTTAACACCATTCGTCTGGTTTCTTTTTGATGTCATTACTTTTTAACAGAATGAAAAACAATGCGGGTAAACAGATATTTATGCAATTGACACGCTCTTTCAGTTTCAATAGATTGTGTTTGCTAAGCAATGCATCAATTTTTCATTACTGCATCGCGCTTGTCATATAATTTATGCCATATCCCATGTTACGGACTGACTGTACAGAATAAAGCTGTGTTTTTGAAGTGTGTAGGAGGCCTGATCCTGTGCCTTTAGCCTTTCATATCATTTGATCAACACACTGAAAGAGTGGGATGTAGATGTAAAGCAGGTCTTTCTGCTCTTCCCTCTTAAGCTTGTCCAAATCTGACATTTTTTGGCGGGCCACTTTAATAAGGTGGCCTTTTGCATCTTACCGAGGATGAAGCCATGTGATCTCTGGAGGAGCACAGTGGCACTGCATTGTGCGGCGACTTCAATAATAAACAAGATGATATGGAGATGAAGCGATTGAAGATCAGCACTGCTACTCTTGACTGGCTTGGTGAATACAGCACTCGGTGTCTTTTCTTTACATGAAAACCTGATGATATACAGGATAAATAATCACTAAGGGAGCGGAGCTTCTGCCGGCAGACGAACAGAGACACAAAGCTGGTTGAAAAGCGCCAAAGCGTTCCTTTAAGTCTGGATACAAGATAAAATAACTGAACACGCCTGTCAGTTTTTGCAGTGTATTACTGTATATTGCTTTGTATTTTAGGTTTTATTTTAGGTTTTAAGTGGTTCATTTTTAACCCTCCTTGTCTCCCTCTGTCTGATTTCAGTGAACTTGCCAACGCAGATCCCAATCAGCCAGGCTGAGATGGCAGTGAAGTATTGAACTCTGAACAATTGCTCTCCTGATCAAAGTTTCTCGGGGGGGGGGGGGGGGGGGGGGGGGGGGGGGCAGGGCAGGGCAGATTGTCTCTCTCTCTGATCCGACTCCACCTGTAGCCACGCTCCCAACACGCCCTGGGCCTTGCCTGGGCCTGCAGCCAGCATGGCATCTGCCTGCAGGGGGCAGCGACTCTCGACTGCACGCCGGCTTGGCTCCGGAGTGACAGACAGCCCCTCTGCCTCTGAGGTTTGCATACAGAGGAAGGGCTTATCCTCTTAATAAATAAACCTGGAACATAGAATCACAGCAACATAGGAGGGATCAGACCTCCATCCAGCTGGCAGAGTCCTATGCTCTCTGCTCTCTCTCTGCATTGCGCTCCTCTCCTCTCCCCTCCCCTCCTCTCCCCTCCTCTCCTCTCCCCTCCTCTCTTCTCCTCTCCTCTCCTCTCCTCTCCTCTCCTCTCCTCTCCTCTCCTCTCCTCTCCTCTCCCCTCCTCTCCTCTCCTCTCCCCTCTCCTCTCCTCTCCCCTCCTCTCCTCTCCTCTCCTCTCCTCTCCTCTCCCCTCCTCTCCTCTCCGTCAGGGAGGGATTATCCCTTTCACTTAGCGCGCACACTGCTAAATTCTCCTGCCAGGTTGAACTCCCAGCATGCACCAGGGGGATTGGCTGTCTCTGCTTCTTCTCTCTCTCCTCGTTTGCCAGCCTTTCCCTCCGCTGCTCCTTCACTCTCTCCCTCCTTCTGTACCTGGCTCGTTTTATCTCTCTGCTGGTGGGAGCAGAACCCCAGTGTTTCTGCTTCTCCTCATCCTCTTCTTTGATGGTGTTTTACAAATTCACCTGGCAGGCTACAGGCCGCTATTCCCGGGACTCAAGACGCCACGCATAACATGCCGAAAAACAGATTAAGGTGCACACCTTTTCCTAGAAAAAGCATTGACTTTTTTTTCCTTTTTGACCTGATGCAATCCTTGTTTTAAAAGTAAAGGTAAAGTCCCAACGATTGTCACACACCTGAGTGTGCGAAATTTGTTCTCCGCATTTGACCCATCCCCTGGGGGAGCGGTGAGCGGCAGCGTGCGCCGCGCTCGGGAATCATATGGTGATCTAACCCCCCAATTCCAACCCTTTGATGCTGAGTGCCAAGCAGGGAGGCAATGGGTCCCATTTTTATAGTCTTTGGTATGATTCGGCCGGGGATCGAACTCACAACCTCCCAGTCTCAGGGCGGACACTCAAACCACAAGGTCATTGAGCTGGTTTTATGCCTGACAAGACGGCAATTCTTATATTTAGAGCCAATAGGGTTGAACGGGGATCTTCAATGAATTTAAAATGTGTTAAAATATCACTACACCTCACACACACCACAAAGATCCATTAATTCTACGTGGCTGGGATTAGTGATACTTCAGCCAGGTCAAGGTGAGGAAAACATCTCATATTTATTTTAAGGAAGCATCAGCTTCATAAGTCCTACTTTATACTGCAATGGTTGCTGAACTTCTGCTGCACTTTTAGTTACAGGTATGTATTACAATATTCTAGGGATGAAATGATTACCAGTTTAATGATAAACTGTGATAAAAGTAGCATTTCAAATTTAAATGATCATTACTAGCTCCCACGCTTGATTTCCACATCATCAGTGGGTATGACAATACTTGGCGATTGTTGGGCCCCACATATCATCAGTGGTTATGACATCATCCTTAAAGTCAAGCTGAAATGGCATTTTTAGGTGATCTGATTCCTTATCATGTCATATTCCCAGTGAAACAGGGGAGAGGGGTGGGACATAGCGTGTGGAAGAGTCTGATTTGACCGTTGGAAGTGGTCGTCTCTGGGATTAGGGACTGGACTTTCCTGCCACTTGAATGCTGCGTAGGATGGATGGATCTCACTCGATGGATGGATGGATCCCACTGGATTTGGGGGCAGAACAAGCACCGCTCCCAACCGCAAAAGCATGTCTTTTACCAGACAAATCTGAAACCTACCAGTCACGTTTCCACAACACAAACACAATATAATGTAAATACAGCGCTGTGGAGTGCGTAGTGCTGCGCGAGTCCTGCGAGCCTCCAGGGCAGAGGACAGGGTGGCTGGCTGCCTCCCGGAGCAGCAGCAGCACTCTGCCAGAGGGAGTGCTTTTTCCGGAGAGGGAGAGCCGATGTGGGTGTACGATCGGCTCGCCTACAAGATCGACTCGCGGTACAGATGACATCACGGCTTCACGCATTGTGATTGGCTGTACGTCGGGCACGTGGGATTAACATGCCCAAAATGTCCGACAGCTTTAGATTAGCTAACAAGATAAGGTTACTCATAGGGATGTTCATCAATTATCGAAAATCGATAATTGATCGTTAAGGATTGGAATCGATCCTGTGGCATTTGGATCGATTTTTTAATTATTAAAAAAAAAAAAAAATAATAATAATAATAATAATAATAATTTTGGACTAGGTTTGGGTGGAATTCGTTCCTCCTCGCCCCACTCCATTGCACAGCCGACTAACGTGAGGGAGCGTCTCTAGTTTTCTGGCTGGGCACGGGCCTTTGTGCCAACAAAACTGTTTTAAACATGGGAAATTCACACCGGCATGTGCCGGGGACAGCAGTGTTGGAGAGGAGACACATTGAAATAAAGAGTTCATTGAGGAGAACACGTTGTCTTTCGTATTTTCTGCCATAGGCATTCATTTTGTTTAAAAAAAAAAAAAAAAAAAAATTAAATATTGAAAATTTTCTAAGTATTAATATGATCGATAATCGATAATTGATCGTTAATTTTCACCAATTATCGATTTTGGAAAATTTTCAAAATGAACATCCCTAGTTACTCATGTCATCAGACATTTGGGAACGTTAATACATAGAAAAAATATGAATCATATAAACATTCAATGATCAGGATTCAAGTGTTACAGGACCATTTCTCATAAACATGAGCCTTAGTTTTTGAAAATAAATGTTGTGAGAGTTTAACTTCATCTGTAGTCGCAGGACCTCCCGAGCACATCCGGTAGGGCGAGCTGATCTTACACCCACACCGGCTGTCCACCGTGAAATGTCCGATATATGGCAGAAAATTCCTGGAACGAGCCAGTCCTTTTGCATTCTGCATTAAATGAAGACATTACCATTTGTTTTATTTTGTATGTTACATACTTATTGGCCAAGTATATTAACATTTATGGTCTAGAAAAGTCTGCCCATGTAGGCACTAGGCAGCCATGTCACCTGCTCAGAATTTTCTCCTTGCCATGAAGATTGACAGCTGTCATGTCGCGATATGATTGGTTGAAAAATGGGGTAGAAATGTGATAGTACTACCTGACGTCAGCAAATTGTAGATGACTGTTATGAATGAACTCTTGATGAATTAACTTTTGATGTGAAAAAATTAAAAAAAAAACAAGAAATTGGATTTTTGTGATATTGTTTTTTGCATACTCGGTAGTGAACTTGCTTGCATCACTGATGACATCATCACTGATGACATCACAATTCATTGAGTGACATCACTGATGACATCATCATTGATGACATCACAATTGCTCGAGTGACATCCCTAATGACATCATCTGTGACATCATCAGTGGGAAGCAGGGAAGGGATGTTGCTGATGTCACAATGCGACGGACGGGGACGGGAGGATGGGAAGAGACTCGATGAAGGCCGCCGAGCAGCGAGGGAGGTGGGGGTGCTGCACGAGGGCCGAGAGATCAGGAACATGGAGGTTGAATAGGAGAGCGAGGCGGCCAGAGGGAGGAACATTGAGGAGGGGGCGGAGCCCCGAGTCTGGAATTTGTGCAATATTCTGTGAGAGGCAGCAATGTGCCGCAAGGCATCCATCCAGCCTGCCGGAAAGCCATTAGAAGAAGTCACAATGGCTCTGTGAGTGTGAAGGCCTAAAACATGATTTTTCTTCTTTTCTTTTGCACCAGATTCATTGCAGACCCCTGAAAAGTGTTTTGGCGAATTTTGGAGGTGATCGGAGCAACGGCTGGGGTGCTCAGACAGACAGACAGACATTTCGTGATTATATACTAAGCTTATAACCGTATTTGATGACAGCGCTTTGAAAAACACAGTAAATACTGTCCATCAACCAAAGTTAGCAACAGTCTCCCAGATACAGGCTGCAAGCTTTCAATATACAATTTAGTGAAATGATTTTAGTGAGTTGTACTTTTTGGATCTAGAGTCTTCAATATAAAACTGAGTGAAATGATTTCTGTATCACTACTTTTTGGATCTGAGTTTTCAATATAAAAAGTTAAATGATTTGAGTAAGTCTATCAGTACTTTCTGAACATTTTGAGCACATTTTAACAATAGCTTGATGATAACCCAGATAATTTTCGTCACTATAATCTTGATATGAAATGTTCATACCGTTTCATCTCTACAATATTCGTAATGTTCAGGAGATGCAGGAGAAATACATGCACTTCTTCAACGGCTTCCAGTGTGCATGTACCTAATAAACTATTTTAAATGGATTCCTGTTGACGACATACTGAGCTATCCAAGGTGTGTGAGGTCCGGGGGGAGGGCTAGGGTGTGTGTGTGTGTGTGTGTGTGTGTGTCTCTGTGTGTGTCTCTGTGTGTGTGTGTGTGTGTGTGTGTGTGTGTGTGTGTGTGTGTGTGTGTGTGTGTGTGTGTGTGTGTGTGTGTGCAGGGGGGGAGACAGTGGTCTCTTACAGAGAATGTAGAGGGACACTAATCGTCTCTGACCAAAAGGAATATTCCACTGCATGTCCCATCAAGCCCACGGGGCTATTGGAAATTACATTACTGTTCAGGAAGCCAGGAAGGCACCATCCATCTAACCTAACCTATATGTAGACGGAAGACATCTCAGGGTGTGTGTGTGTGTGTGTGTGTGTGTGTGTGTTTGTGTGCACACGTGTGTGTGTGTGTGTGTGTGTGTGTGTGTGTGTGTGAGTGTGTATGTTCTTGTGAGCACGAGTGTCGTGGGAGCCAGACTGCTGATTCTACTCCCTAATAACAATACATACTATACTATACTATACACAGTTTATATCTAGTTAATAAGAAAGGAATCGGATAAAACAGACCCGTATTGTATGTTAATATCTTTTCTTCACCTGTCAAATGCATATATCTGTATCCTCGGTGTGTTTAGTCAGCAGATCAAGTCAGTCTCTCACCTCCGGCTAATTCTCACACCCTCCTGATGAATTCGACAGGGCAGCACATTGTACTATAAATCGCATAAGCCCGAGAAAATACAGCAAGTATCATGTTTTTATGCCCAGTCTGCAGGTTTGGCTTTCATCCACCGTGTTGTGCTCCCCAACAGACAGACACAGAGCAGTTTATCACTCTGCATCTTAAAAGACAGGCGGCAAATCCATTATCCACCAAAAAGCTAGGGGGAATCTTGTTGTTTTTTAATTACTTTACATGTAATAAATACACAGAAAAGTGTGGCCACAAACATGACCATGGAGACTTCCTGGTTTACTGAACATAGTAACCATCCATCCAGAGATGGGGAAAGTACACACATTCCTGACTTAGGTACAATTACTTGTGTAAAAAAAAAAGGACTGGTAAAAGTTAGGGATGGGCGCGAGTACTCGGGTACTCGAGCACTCGTTCATAACGTCAGTATTCGAGTAACGTTTCTGCTGTTCGGGTACTCGCCCCACTCCCCACCCCTTTAAAAATGGTATAGAAGATCTACGCACGCATCGTCATGTGGATCTGGCAGCAACCAGCAGCAACTGCATGGCCGGGCGTCAAGTCAGCCAGAATGTACAAGTACGTCATCCGCTTTGTTGCTTTCAAAATAAAACGCTTATTGTAACCTTATTTATTTTGAGTAATGCGTTACAGCCACAGTTTCATGCCATATAACATCACAACGAGTATTTTGATACAAGGATGCTGCTTCCTTCGTTGAAATACCTTTTCTCCTCCAACGTGCATCAATAAGCTATTTACTTTTGTTTAAGTAACATTATTTTGAAAGTTTTAACCAGAAGTTTTCCAGCTCTTCCCGAAAATGGTGCCTGGAGATATTCTCCCGAATGAGAAGCACGCTTCTTCATAGCGCACGCCCGATAAAACTCATTCAAAACGTTGCACTAGTTTACTGACTACACTGTCATTTCCCATAACGTTAGTCACAAGAAATGTGGAGAAAGAATTAGGGATGCACCGATCGATCGGCACGTGACCGGAAATGGCCGATTTTCACGTGATCGGCCTCGATCGGTGATCTGTTCCGGTCACTCTAAATAGCCGATTCTGTGAGCCGATTTTCACATGACGTGCGCGCACCCCAAAGCACCGAGACAGGCACCCAGCCACCACACCACACACGCCAGCATACCTTCCTCGTTGTGGATTTTTTTCACCGTCAGTGAAGTAGACAAAGCTCGCAGTTTGTCACACATGCAAGTCGAAAATAAGCCGTGGAGACAGAGATGCGGCCGAGTCCCGCTCGGCTGGAGTCCAGTCAGAGCGGCTCGCTTCACCTCACTGGCCCCTCTCTCTCTGCTCTCTCTCCCCGGGAAGCGGTGCTCCAGCAACCCGCCACCGCGCACAGCCGGCTTGGCGAGGTGAACGCGAGCATTGTGTCCAGTATGATAACCATTCCCCCACCTGCTTTTCCATTCCACATCAGCGCTGCTGCCTCAGCCTGTCAAGTCATGTTGTAACGTGACGTGGATACAGGAGAGACTATTTGTTTCGTATTGCAAATAGAACGACATGAGAACGACGGACATAATAATAAAAATGCATCGGACTCACAAGTGTGCAACGTTTTCTGTGCGTGACGATATTTTTTCGGATGGCAGATAAAAATACGCATACCAAACTTCGGACTGTGTGTAAACTCCGCCTGATATTCAGACTGAAGATCGTTACTGTAACTCATAAACTCATTTGGAAAAGTAAATGCATGATAGCTGTGGGATATAGGTGTGGCCGGGTGGAACCGATTAACGCAGGTCGGGTTGCGTGTCGGACGGGGATGTGGGCGGACCTAGGTTTTCCCTGTTTTGTATTTCCGCCACATAGCACGAGCAAACATTTCTCTTTGAATCTAGACGCGCGCTGGTCGCTTGAGTCGGGACGTGTGGCACTCAGGCGCTGCATTTTTGAGTTGTGTGACCCGGAGTCAGCACGGCACACAGTGAACTATAGCCGAGACGCGCTAATACCGGAGTCAGCACGGCACACAGTAAACTACAGCCGAGACGTTAATACCGGAGCGGCACTGTGAGCTACAGCGAGGCACGCTTATAGCGAAGCTGTTTGATTTATCAGGACGTGTGAGTATGCGAGTACTTTTGTGCACGAATATTCTAAAACATTAGTGAAGTGTCTGAATGTGGGCTTGATGGGTGATTAACTATTTCCAGGAAGGAGTTATCGGCCAGGCAGGCTTCACGGAGGGGGGTAGGCACGTGCCAGTGTTGCGCAGGTATTTTATTATTGTTTATATGTTGTTTGCATTTTCTTTCTAATCGATGTGTCCGGATGCTTGTCAAGATGTTTAAATGTGTCAGAGGGTTAATGGGCTGTGACTCTTCCTAGCGCCGTTGGTCGTAGCGGTGGGTCCCGGGGCTTTGCAGCTCGAGTCCAGAGTGAGACCTCTAATCTCCGTTAAGGGGTGAGCATTGCTGCTACTGCTCGGGAAGTGGGCAGTTTATTTATTCATTTGTATACATGGTGGATGTATTTTATGTGTGTGGTTAATATTGTTCCTGTTGTGTTGTTATTCTAGGATGATTATGTGGTCACTGCTGTAGCCTAGGATTATTCACGAAAGACATTTGTGAACCTGTTGCACAAAGAGAAGATTATTTTTGTATATTCAACTTGCCTCTCTTGGAATAGAAACTGTCATTAACAGAAATTGTGAATAAAGATTATTTTTCTGTAAACTCTCCTAGTGTCTGGTTGCTTGCCTTTTAGAGGTCCAAGACCTGCTCAGCATTTCTCGTAAGGTCACAGTTTGGCGCTGTGAGCAGGATCTCATATTTATTGGAAAAAAGCAGTCTACAGAGAGGCAGGTTGGATGTGCACAGTGCTTAAGGTGTGATAGGTGGGTGGGCTAAGGCAGTGACCACTCCAGATCCAGGAGCAGCGGAACCAGCCACAGCGGAGGAGGTCGCCACATCCCAGCACGAGTCCCTGTCTGCACATTGGATCAAGTGGGTCGGCATTTGCCAACTCAGCATTAAGACTGTTTGATAAGGGAGGACGATGTCATCAGAGGCGGAGGTACAAGCTGAGCTACTCGCTCTTAGAGCAAGGGTACAGGCGGATAAGGACGCCATATCTAAATTAAAGGACGAGAATGAATCTTTGCAGGAGCAGTTGGGGGCGGCTCCCTCCTCTACTCTCCCTTTGGGGGAGGTGGGGGAGAATCTGGGGCGGGTCATATATTTGCCAAAGGAGAAAAAGTGTTCACTTTTTACGGGGGGTTCGAGTACCGTAAATTCCGGACTATAAGACGCACCGGTCTATAAGCCGCGGGACCAAAATTGACTATTTTTTTCTTCTATAAGCCGCACCGGTCTATAAGCCGCGGGTGTTTTGATGTTTAATTACCATATGAAAGGGTTCGTGCACAGAGAGGAATGTCGGGAAATAGATGGCTGTTTGGGGAAGCTCCCATTTATTAACATTTCAACAAAACAAAACAAAAGTCAGGTCACTAATCCCCAGACAAAATCACACAACAATAGGCTATATGTGCAGCAAACCTGTAACCAGAGAAGTCAAGTCACTAATCCTCGTCTTCCTCTTCTTCCTGCGTATTGAAACCACCAAAGTCCTCATCTTCAGTGTCGGAAACGAACAGGTTCAGGGTGGCTTCGTCAACCACTCTCCTCTCTCCTTCATTGTCACTCAAAACCAACGAACTCCTCTTCGTCACTGTCGGCATCGAACAGCCTCTGAAGCCTCTGACGGCCCTCAGCGCCAGCTGTGGCGGCTCATCCTCTTCATCCCGCAGCAGTCCAGCGTTTTGGAACCCATTGGTGATTGTGGATGTTTTCACACTCCTATAATATTCCGTGCTGAGACAGTTCCTCCTGCTGCACCGTCCAACGCCTCACCATTGACTCATCGATGCCCAGGTTACGCGCGGCTGCTCTGTTTCCCTCTTTTAATGCGAGATTGACTGCTTTCAACTTGAAAGCTGCCTCGTGTGAATTTCTGCGTACCTTCCCCATGGTAAGTGAGAGTGTTGCTTCTACTGCTCGTTCTCATGCTGTCGAGAACGAGCAAAGCTTTTTTTTGGTGAAAGAATCCTCCAGGGCGCTTCTTGTTAACAGTCCGAGTGAGTGGCAGGTCGAACGTCAAAGGCACTTCATCCATATTTATGATCTGCTCCGGTTCGATGGAATATTCCTTGATCTTCCTTTGTGTGAATTCGCCGAAGTTTGTGATTTTCTCCTGGTAGTCGGGGGAGGGAGTTGATGGCCGAGTGGCCGTTTGCTTACCGTAATTACCATATGTAAGTGGTCACGCACAGAGGGGATTGTCGGGAAAGAGATGGCTGTTTGAGGAAGCTCCCATTTACCGTATGATGGTGAATGGGAAAATGGTTTTCCTCATCCTAGGATAAGGCCCCAGCAGCAAAATGATGATTGCCTGAGGCCAGTAAGGGGAGATATTGGAACTAAATAAAGTATTGTGAAACCTTTTGTTTGGGGAAAATAAGGGAAATAATCCTTGAGCAATCAGCGTGACCCCATTAATCAGTCTGTGACTAAATGTTCTAATGTTCTAAAAGTTCCAATGTTCTCAAAGATATATTTAGCTAAATTGTCTCGCCAGAAAGTCAAGCTGACCTTGGCTTTACACCCAGAAAAAGGTTGTACTACAAGCGATGTACTGACATTCCTGTTTTGATATTGTCTATAAATACGAGCCCCAAACTTTGAGATAGCGCACATTTCACCATATGCCATGATGAACTGTCATTTGCCGATGAATAAATAAAAGAACGCAACCAGCTTTCGACGACTCTGCTTCAACCTTTGTTTCAATCTATTTGACAAGAGAACTTTGAAAATAGGCCATTGTGGGGAATCACAAATTACCCTACACGTATTACCATAACATTTCAACAAAACAACATAACACAACACCACCGTTGTTTATTTTTACAGTGCACACAGTGTCCGCGGTGTGGTGAAAAGAGGGCAAGAGAGGAAATTAAAACAGAAGTGGATTTATAGTTAGAAAGAGTGCTAAAAAAGAGAGATTTTTTTTTTTTTTTTTTTTTTTTTTCTGAAAAAATCCATAGATAAGACGCACCGTTATATAAGCCGCAGGGGCCAAAAAACAGGAAAAAAGCCGCGGCTTATAGTCCGGAATTTACGGTACTGTTTTTCACGAATGGCTGGATGAGTTGAATGCCACACTGGGTTATCGCCCCTATGCTCGGGCTGAGAAGGCGGCGTATATTTACGAACACCTAGGAGGGGAGGCTAGGCAAGAGATAAAATACCGCCCTCAGGTGGAACGGGCAGATCCTAAACGTGTGTTGGAGATTCTTAAGGAGATGTATGGGCAGCCCCAGTCACTCACTAAGCTGCAAAGGCAGTTTTTCGACAGAAGGCAGAGGGAGTCGGTGCGGGAGTATTCTCATGCGCTCATGGCAATTATGGAGGAAATCGGTCACTGCGGTGTAGGGGAGGCGTGGTGTGGCGGTTTTGCTCTACGCGACCAATTTGCTGAAAATGTGTGCGATGTCGGGCTCCGTAGGGAGCTGAAAAAAACAATTAGGCACCAATCTTCAATCTCTTTTTTTGAGCTCCGTAACGAGGCAGTACAGTGGGGGGAGGAGGCTTGCGTCAGTGGAGAGCGTGTGAAGCGGGTGTTGGGTTCATGCGAGATGGAGGCCGCGGCAGTGGAGGCTAGTGCCGTTACGGCAGCCATTGATGTGAAACCTGACCCAACCCTTGCTAAGGTTATGGACATGTTACAGAAACAGCAGGCTATGATCGACGATTTGTCACGAAAATTGTCTAACATGCGGGAACCAGCGCCCAGGCGAGCAAATGGGCGTAGGTGGGAGCCCCGATTTGATCCGTCTGGTCAGCCCATTTGTTTTAAGTGTCAAAATGTTGGCCACATTGCGCGGTACTGCGGTGCGTCCCGGGCTAACTATAGCCAAGATGGCAACTTTATAGCCTCTGTACCAGTGGAGAGTGACGGGGGTGCCCAAATATCGGAGCAGCAGGGAAACTTTCTCCCCCTGCGGTGAGGAGCCAAACCACAGGTGGGGGGCAGTCAGGCTCTGAAGCGGTGTCTTTTGATCCGGAAACATATGAATGTCTTGTGGGGGAATGTCCAACTGTTGAGGTTTCCTTGGGGGGTGTTAAATGTAAATGTTTACTGGACACGGGTTCGAATGTTTCTTCCGTGACTGAAAGTTTCTTTTGGGAACATTTGCTGCCAAAGTGGGGTAAGGGTTTGGCTGACTGTGGGTGGTTGTCATTGAGTGGTGCTAATGGGGTGGATATCCCCTACCTTGGCTACTTTGAAACAGATGTTGAGGCGGTGGCGCTGGGTAGAACTATATCTCGGAGGGGTATATTGGTAGTGAAAGATCCAGTTAGCCCGGCAGCAAAAGACCAGGTTTGATAGGCATGAATGTGATTGAAAAGTGCTATCAGCTCTTATTCCCGGACGTTGGTCCTAGCTCACCACCACCACTCCCGGTATGTGGTAAAGCTTGGCGGACGGCTTTTGCTGTGTGTCAAAATGAGCAGGTGGTCTCGCTAGATACCAAGTCGTTTGCTCGTGCTGTGTCTCCCGTTATAGTCCCTGCTGGTTCGGTTTGCTTTGTCCCAGCAGCAGGGCCTATTAGGCAGTTCTCGTCACAGTCCTCTGTTCTAGTGGAGCCTTTGGGGTTTGAGGAGGGCATTTTGCCTGGGGGTCTATTAGTGTCTAGTGCATATGTGGAGGTTACTAATGGGCATTTAGCTGTTCCTGTAATTAATGTGGGCTCTACAGATGTTAAAGGGGGACTAACCCCCTAGATATGTATTAGAACAGTGATTTGAAAATACCTATGGAAAAAACCAAGAAATGACATATGCTCTTGTCTATACTGGACTCTTTGGCTGTGTTGAAGTCCAGATTTTTTTTCGGAAATCGACGCCATTACAGTTTGCCTATTGCCTCAAAAATAATTTATTTGAGAGGGGCCATATCTGTATAAATATCAACAATTAGCCAACGCTGGTGGCCTGTATGGAAAGAGCTTTGCTCAAAATGGTTGAAAGTTATATCAATTTGGTAATTCAGTGGCGAACTAGAAATTTAATTATTTTTCTGCATGTAACTCTATGGCAGTGTGTTGAACTACGTTACGAGAGCAAAGTGGCATGGGCTCGTTACAGCAGCACACCGCACAATACGACAAACCCCCCGTTCTGGGGTAACACAATGCGAGATTTCTCTACGTCATTCCCTCGTCCAAGTTGCCATATAGTCCCTTTTTCATTTTAGTTTGGGGGCTTTTCGTGATTGTTGTTAAAAGTTGTGCAAAAGTTTTTTCCTCTCAGCGCAGTGCAGGCTGCCTGCGCCTCCTCCCTCCTGCCAGACCCCGGCTGGCGAAACAGCCTGTTGCATGCATGGGGCGCTTGTAACCTCACGGAGCAACAAACAAACAGACAGAAATAGCTGGTGTGCGATTTAGAGAATACAGTCTTGAGATTGGGTACAGGATTGAGGGAATCCCGCATCTGTTTGCGAAGGTGCGACTGGACAGGACGCTTTTCACAGACGGGCACAGTAGTCGGAGCGAGGCGAGTGTCTCTCAGGGCTACTCAGGGCAGAGCTGCAGATCTCTCCTTCTCCTCCGCGCATTCAGTCTGTCCAAAATCATTACCGATATAATCTCAGTAGGAGGGATGCAGGGAAATGATAGTAGCCGATGTGTTTAGAGAAGCTTTGTCACGTTGTCACGTCGTAGTATAGCGTTATATTTTACATGTGCGCTAAACTGCGACCATATTTGTTTGCGGAAATATCAGACTGCTCTCTCTACTCTCAGAGCACAGAGAGCTCTGCTCTGCTGCGCGCGCCCGCGGAGCTTGGAGCTAGTGCATGAGGTTTACAGTACGACTCTCCCGCCTGGCTGGGCTGGAGACAGCTGCTTCCAACTCGGACTGATAATATATACATCATCATTCGAGCTTATTCAGGTAAGATATTAATAAAGTAGTGACACATTCAGCGGGAAACTAACTATAATTAAGACATGTGCCAACTTTGACAACGTTTGGTTCAGTATTTTAAGAGCAAACTTCAATAAGAATAGGCTTGGAGTTCTGAGGAGCCGAAAGGGTACAGAGGGGGTAGGGGAGTAATTATCTTGAAATCCCATAGTCTTTGGGGACAACCTGACGTCAGGTTGTACCAAATCTCCCATTCATTTGAGAAAAAAAAAAAAAGCAGTGTTGGACCCTAAGAGGGCGCTTATGCCAGATATGCTGCTGAAAAATGATACAAATGGTAAAATGGCAACAGTTTGGTGTCAAATGTGGAAATTCTGACCAGAATTCTTCACACATCACCCCCAAAGTCATATATATTGGTTAAAAGCTGAAAAAAAGTGTTTTGGAGGTTAGTTCTCCTTTAAGTTGGCACCTCAGACACGCCTTGCGTCGCTGCGTGTTGTAGAGGTAGTAGCTGGGGAGGGAGTGTCCGTTTGTTTTGAGCGGGTGGGTCCCCAAGAGGAGCAGGTTGCGGTAAGGGAGCAGCATGTGTCCATAGGGGATAAGGAAGTGCCCCCTGAGATAGCCCAGTTGCATTTTCCAGGGCTTACAGACAACCAGGCAGAGAAAGCCAAGCAGCTGTTGTGTAAATATTTTCATGTCTTCGCTTCTTCAGATTGTGAATTGGGGTGTACAAGCCTTATCCAACATGAAATCCCTGTAACTGATGATGCTCCAGTGAGTCAGAGATATAGAAGGATCCCTCCTAGCCAGTATGAAGAGGTGAAAGATCACATTAAGAAGCTTTTGGGGCAGGGGGTGATTAGAGAAAGCAGCAGCCCGTACTCTTCTCCCCTGGTGATCGTCAGAAAGAAAGACGGCTCAATTCGCATGTGTGTAGATTATAGGAGATTGAATGCCAAGACCCGCAAAGATGCGTATCCACTTCCACGCATTGAAGAGTCCCTGGATTCCTTGAGTGGGGCGAGGTGGTTCTCCACGCTGGATTTAGCGAGCGGGTACAACCAGGTGGAGATGTTGGAGAAGGACAGGCCGAAGACAGCGTT
Organism: Poromitra crassiceps; assembly: GCF_964638095.1. Taxonomy (NCBI): domain Eukaryota; kingdom Metazoa; phylum Chordata; class Actinopteri; order Beryciformes; family Melamphaidae; genus Poromitra; species Poromitra crassiceps. Next base: position 73,610,991 of record NC_139625.1, read on the forward strand.
CTGTACGCCGTTCGGGCTGTATGAATTTAATAGAATGGCATTCGGTCTATGTAATGCACCGGGGACATTTCAACGGCTGATGGAGCGCATCCTGGGGGACCAGCGATTTCAATCTTTGCTGCTGTATCTGGATGATGTAGTCATATTCTCGTCAGCCTTTGAACAGCACCTACTCCGACTGGAGATGGTTTTGTCACGCTTCGAGCAGTGTAATCTTAAAGTGAAGCTCAGTAAATGCTCTTTCTTTCAATCTGAAGTGTCTTATCTTGGTCATGTCATCTCAGCACAGGGGGTGTCGACTGATCCGGGGAAGATCCAAGCTGTGGCGGAGTGGAGGAGACCTCAGAGTGCCGCGGAGCTGCAGTCTTTCTTGGGATTCGCAAGCTTTTATAGGAGATTTGTTAAGAACTTTTCTAGCATTGCCGCCCCGCTCCATGCCCTTTCCACATTGGGTCCATCGAAGAAAAACAGGAGGCCCCTGCCTGCACATTTATTTAACCAGCACTGGGGTGCAGCATGTGAGGATGCGTTCCAGACCCTGAAGGGGAGGTTGGTTTCTGCTCCCGTGCTGGCGTATGCCGACTTCACGAAGCCATTCACCCTGGAGATCGACGCCAGCCATCAGGGCCTGGGGGCCGTTCTCTCCCAGGAGGTTGATGGGCAGAGGAGGCCAGTCGCGTATGCCAGCAGGGGGCTGCGGGTTTCGGAGAGAAACATGGAGAACTATAGTGCGATGAAGCTGGAGTTGCTGGGACTTAAATGGGCGGTAACAGAGAAGTTTACAGAGTACCTGATCGGCAGCAAGTTCACCGTGCTAACAGATAACAACCCGCTGAGCCATCTGCAGACCGCAAAGTTGGAGGCAGTGGAGCAGCGGTGGGTTGCCGAGCTGGCCCGATTTGACTTTCACATTGTATATCGCCCGGGCCGGCAAAATGCAGCTGCGGATGCCTTGTCCAGGCAGTACTTGGAGCCGACGTCCGCTGAAAGAGATGCTGGCGGGCATGCTGCACCTTTCACATTCTGGCAGGCTGTCAGCAGTGAGGAGCAGACGATCGTGTCCCCCTGTAAGCAGGAGTCCACCATAAGCTTTCCTTCCTACAGTATGGAGTCCTTGGCTGTGCTGCAACAGGCCGACCCCGATATTTCAGCCTTCCTCAAGTATTGGCTTAGAGCGGGGAGACCTAGTCGGGAGGAGAGATTGGTGGAGTCGCCAAAGACATTAGAGCTGCTGCGGCAGTGGGAGAGGGTGGTCGATTGTGGGGGGGTGCTGTTTCGTAAGCGAGAAAGCCAGAAGGAAGGTCATTTGAAGCAGATGATTTTGCCCAGGGCGCTGCGGGAGGAGGTGCTAGCCCAAATGCATGGAGGGCACGGGCACCAGGGAGTTGAACGAACATTTAAGCTGGTGAATGCCCGTTGGTATTGGCCTGGAATGTATCGGGAGGTTGAAGATTTTTGTAAGTCCTGTGAGAGGTGCATCGTGTCCAAGGCCCCACAACCAAGGGTGGTGACAGCTATGGGGAGTCTTCTGGCGTCCAGGCCGTTGGAAGTGGTAGCGATGGATTTTACGGTCCTGGAGCCGTCATCGGATGGGAGGGAAAATGTGTTAATACTCACCGATGTATTCTCCAAGTTTACTGTTGCAGTTCCAACACGGGACCAACGGGCGGCAACCGTGGCCAAGTGTCTGGTCAGGCATTGGATTCAGCCGTATGGAGTGCCAGCTCGGTTGCATTCAGACCAGGGCAGATGCTTTGAAGCTGAGGTGGTGCAGTCATTGTGCAAGCTGTATGGAATGAGGAAGAGCCGAACAACGCCGTACCATCCGCAAGGTAATGGACAGTGCGAACGGTTCAACCGAACTCTCCATGACTTGCTGCGTGTCCTCCCTCCAGAGAAGAAGCAAAGATGGGCGGAGCATCTTCCAGAGGTTGTGTACGCTTACAACACTACAGAACATCAGAGCACAGGATACTCTCCTTACTTCCTTCTTTTTGGACGGGCTCCCTGCATGCCTTTGGAGCTTATGCTGAGTGGGGGAGATGACGATTTTGTTGGATGTGCGGGGGAATGGGTTCAGGAGCATCAAGAACGGCTGCGAGCGGCATATGACCAGGCGGCGAGGCAGATGGAAAAAGCGGCGGAGGCTCGACGTCAGCACCGGGGGCCGCCGACCAAGAATGCAGACTTGCAGCCGGGGCAGCTGGTTTATGTACGGAACCGGAAGTGTATGGGGCGGAATAAGATTCAAGACCTCTGGCTCCCCATTCCCCATCGGATAGTTTCTCGCTTGAGTCCTCACAAGCCCGTCTATGCAGTTGTCCCGGTGGATTCCTCACGGGCTCTCAGGAATGTACATCGCTCTGAGATTCGGCTGTGTGGCCCTGGAGTGCTACCGGCGGGAGATGAGGAGGAAGGCACGGCGGCACAGGGGGTTGAGCTTCAGGAGAGCGGGGACGAAGAGGATGACAGCATAATATGCATCAGGGCTCCCAATGAGTCGGAGGAGCAGTGGTCAGACATGGAGGAGGTGCCAGATGTTGCACAGGAGGAGCCTGAACTTGGGGCAGGAGCTGCGGGCATGGGGCAGGAGGAGGGGTCAGGAGACAGTGACCCTGGAACGCAGGATTCCGAGGCCGAAGAGACTGGGGATCCCGGGCCCCTGCGGAGGTCGAAGCGGAGCACTGCAGGCTGGCATTCAAATCCTTTTAATCTGCCAAGGTCAGCTGTTGGTGGCCAGGGGAGAATTGGGCTTTAGGTGTTAGTACATCATATGGGCATCAGTGGGACACTGATTTATTTTTTTGGGGGGTGAGTGTGGCCGGGTGGAACCGATTAACGCAGGTCGGGTTGCGTGTCGGACGGGGATGTGGGCGGACCTAGGTTTTCCCTGTTTTGTATTTCCGCCACATAGCACGAGCAAACATTTCTCTTTGAATCTAGACGCGCGCTGGTCGCTTGAGTCGGGACGTGTGGCACTCAGGCGCTGCATTTTTGAGTTGTGTGACCCGGAGTCAGCACGGCACACAGTGAACTATAGCCGAGACGCGCTAATACCGGAGTCAGCACGGCACACAGTAAACTACAGCCGAGACGTTAATACCGGAGCGGCACTGTGAGCTACAGCGAGGCACGCTTATAGCGAAGCTGTTTGATTTATCAGGACGTGTGAGTATGCGAGTACTTTTGTGCACGAATATTCTAAAACATTAGTGAAGTGTCTGAATGTGGGCTTGATGGGTGATTAACTATTTCCAGGAAGGAGTTATCGGCCAGGCAGGCTTCACGGAGGGGGGTAGGCACGTGCCAGTGTTGCGCAGGTATTTTATTATTGTTTATATGTTGTTTGCATTTTCTTTCTAATCGATGTGTCCGGATGCTTGTCAAGATGTTTAAATGTGTCAGAGGGTTAATGGGCTGTGACTCTTCCTAGCGCCGTTGGTCGTAGCGGTGGGTCCCGGGGCTTTGCAGCTCGAGTCCAGAGTGAGACCTCTAATCTCCGTTAAGGGGTGAGCATTGCTGCTACTGCTCGGGAAGTGGGCAGTTTATTTATTCATTTGTATACATGGTGGATGTATTTTATGTGTGTGGTTAATATTGTTCCTGTTGTGTTGTTATTCTAGGATGATTATGTGGTCACTGCTGTAGCCTAGGATTATTCACGAAAGACATTTGTGAACCTGTTGCACAAAGAGAAGATTATTTTTGTATATTCAACTTGCCTCTCTTGGAATAGAAACTGTCATTAACAGAAATTGTGAATAAAGATTATTTTTCTGTAAACTCTCCTAGTGTCTGGCTGCTTGCCTTTTAGAGGTCCAAGACCTGCTCAGCATTTCTCGTAAGGTCACATAGGCTATTGGATTTAATTTAATTTTTGTATTCATTGTATTTGCACAAAAAAGCTCTGTCCAGTAGCCTAACCTAGAACACTTTTATTTTGAGATGTGTTTGAGTGAGAAGGTCCTACTTCATGCAAATGATAAGAATTGTTTATTTGTTTATTTGGATCCCCATTAGATGTAAGAATTGTTCTATGAATCTTAATTTTTAAACAAAGTTACAAAAACGTTTGTGTAAGCTGTCAATTGTTGTTTTTAGAAAAAAAAATCGGAATCGGCAAAAATCGGTATCGGCAAGTCAGACTATTCAAAAATCGGAAATCGGCCAAGAAAATGGCAATCGGTGCATCCCTAGAAAGAATCACTTTTTGGGAAACAATCGCATCATGGTGATCACTATTCAGCAACAATGGACATGTATTGGAAATCAAATGCCTTCGCTTGTTTCACAACTTGTCTGCTCCAAAGCGCTAATCCAACCATCGGAGATACTGTCTAAAGGTAGGCTTTAGATGTTAGCTTAGCGTCACCTAATATCACAGTCAGTCCCTCTCCTGACAAAAAGTGCTCCAGGTAGCGCTTTTTCCATGCAGAAATGCAAACGTTATGTGTGAACAGCCCCATACACAGCAGTACCCCTGCTCATTACCATAGTAATCACACAGCCCGCGCCCCCAGCGCGAGTACTCGAGCACTCGTTCATAATAGAAGGAGAGTACTCGAGTATTTAAATTGCTTAAAATGCCCATCCCTAGTAAAAGTATAGGTAAAGTAAGTAATGATTCAACTTGTTTACTCAAGTAAAAGTAAAACATTACAGGTTTCTGAAATGTAATCAAGTATAAAAGTTAAAAAAAAAAGTATTTCTACCCGCTGTTTCTGTGCAAAGCTAACTGAACCTCACACATAGACAGTAAATAGTGGACTACCTGAGCTAATGAAGCTCACTTCCCGATATTGTTTGATTTTGTTTGATTGGATGAATGGATTTTCCTGGTGCATTGTGGGAAATCTGTTCAAATCTGGAGCCGGGACAACAGGAAGGGGCGTGAGCGTGGACGGGACTCGGGGGAGGGTCTGAATTGCTCTCTGAAAAATGTCCTCCTAGCCACGACAGCCATCTTGTTCAAGTTGTTTTCCCCGCTAGCTTAAGCTTGGCTAACGAATGTTGCTACCGTTAGTTGCTATTGCTAGCCTTGCTCCATTGCTCTCACAGTGAATACATTAGCCCAAAGAAAAAGCCAGAGAGGGGTGTAAATCACAAGTTTCATCACATTCACAATACAATATACGCCCATTTCACATGCAGCCAAAGCAGCCATTTTGTGTCTAAAATGCAGGAAGATCTTGCAACTCTGTATAGAAAGACAGACAGGCAGGCAGGCAGACATACAGACAGGCAGGCAGGCAGGCAGGCAGGCATGCAGACAGACAGGCAGGCAGACAGACAGGCAAGCAGGCAGACAGGCAGGCAGGCAGTCAGACATACAGACAGGCAGGCAGACAGACATACAGGCAGGCAGGCAGTCAGACATACAGACAGGCAGGCAGACAGACATACAGACAGGCAGGCAGGCAGGCAGACGGGACAGACAGACAGACAGACACGGCGACACGCCACGAAATATAGTAGTAGTAGGATTCGAAGACTATAAAACTTAGAAACTGAGTCCCTTTGCAGTTGGTCCACTTTAAGAGGACTGAGTTTGGTTGGTATAAATGGGACTATATGAGAAAACACCCTTAACATCATGATAGATCATGATATTACGATAACCAGGACCAGCTCTACTGTGTCCTGCCACCTCCTCTCCAAGTGTCACCCATGGCTGACCCAGATGGTTTCCACCACTTCTAGAAGCTTCTCTCTCTCTCCCTCCTCTCTCTCTCTCTCTCTCTCTCTGTGTAAACCTGGGTGCAGGGACACAGCCGGCATCACAAGTGTTCGCCGCCGACACCACGGCCGCCGACGCTCGCCGTCTCCCCGGCTCAGCGCGGCTGCTGAGCTGTTTGTTTAGGAATCTGGGCCCGAAAATTGTATTCCATCGACCATGCTCGCTATCAACACACAATTATCTGGGTTAATCATGTGGAACTGTGGCAAATTCACCTGGGGCTCAGGAACTAATGACATTCGCGTCTGGCCCTGCTTTAGTGAAATGGCCCCGGCACCTGCAGCAGGAACACAGAGATTGCCAAAGAAAATTTGGTCTCATTTCGTCCCCCTCCTCAATGCCCCCCCCCACCCCCCCCACAACCTGGCCCACCTCACCTCCCCCAGCCCCCTCTTGCTCTTCAGCCAACCCAGAACCTCCCTCCCCCTTTCCAATCCCTCTCTCTCCCCTCGCTCTCTCCTTTCCCTTTCCATTTCCATCCAATGAGGTAGCTCCGTTCATTAAAAATGAAGCCAAGGAGGAAGTAACTTAAACCTGCATTATTTCTAATGGCCAGCAGAGGGCAACGTCACTGGCTACAAAAAGAAGTCTGATTGAATGGAAGTCAATCAGGAAAATGCACCCCACTTCTCACTTGATTTATGACCTTAGTAAACACTTTCCGAACGGGTTTATGGTCTCAATCGCAGTGTCAAGTCTTCTTCAATACAGCATGATGTTCATTTTGTAAATGATGGTCCAAGTTAGAGTACAATAGACAATAAATTGACAGGTCGCCTATCCAGCTCGCAGATCGGAGACCAATCCCAGGCGGTGCTGCGGCTCTTGTCATCCAAATTTACGTCACCTTCTGGCTCCAAATAACCAAGATGGCGACGGTGAAAATGCCGAGCTTGAGGCTTCGAAACAGGAGTCCACAAATCAATGTGTGACGTCGCAGTAGCTACGTTCATATTTATTAGTCTGTACGGTCTATGTTTCCATCTACTTCACCTTTAAATTGGCTAATCTCCCTATTTTTAGATTCTCTGCTCCTCTTTTCTTTTTGTTTGTTTCTCCCACACTTTCTCCTTCTTTGCCTCGGAGAAGAGGACACCCACGGTTGCCTGGTACAGCGCACTGCGCACAACAACAACGGGCCCGGGGCGAATAAGAACATCGATCTCCGCTCTCTTCCTCTCATCACCATAATTCCCAGCGAGCATGGAGCTCGGCTACCTGTGTGTGACACCTGAGCGCTACAGCCGTGTGTGGGAAAGTGAGGAGGCGATATGGAGAGACGGAGATGATATCTCTGCTGGTGAATTTGCGACAAGGTGACGTGCCTTCCAGGTTCCGGACAGACAGAAACTCGTGTTCACGCTGTATAATTACAGACGCGGTGTCGATGCTTTTTCTTTCTCTCACTCTGTCTTTGTTTTGCTTTGCTCTCTATCTCGCACACACACTCAATCACACACACACACACACACTCAATCACACACGGCACACACACACACACACACACAATCACACACGGCACACACACACACACTCAATCACACACGGCACACACACACTCAATCACACACGGCACACGCACACACACACACACACACACTCAATCACACACGGCACACAGTCATTTCCACTAACTTAGAGGAAGTGGAGAAACTCAATGCTCATAATTATACATCAATACAAACATATGTTTCCCAATCACAGATGCCATCCATGTGTGAAATGGGTGTCACACCGTTGGAGGTCTCATTATTAGTGAAGGTGGGGGTGGTCACACTGACTATGTAATACACCTCTTCTGTGGATCATCTGAAGCCATGGGTAGGAGGGCTTTTGCATGCTGAGCAGTGAGCATGCTGTATATGGGATTTGACGGCTTGACACGAGGTGTGAATCGCACGCCTCGCTCCTCGGGGGAACGCAGCGGTCAAAGTGGATGGATTCCTCGGGATGAGTTTCATTGTTATTGTTTTCTGTTGTCGTTGACAGCTTTGCGTCTTTGCAATGTCTTTGACTGGAAATAGCCGTATAGGGACTGGTGTGGTGTTACCATGCACGGCCACCTCGGTCACACACGCTTTGCTTCTTAGCCCGACCGTTGCTCAGAACACATGGGTAGACTGAGCTGAAAGCCAACTTTTGCCTCAAAGTGGTCTACTAGTCTAGGAGTCTACTAGTCTAGTGGTCTAGTATAGAAAGCCTGGTTAAAACCATCCCGATGACCTGATCCTGTTTCGCTCTACGTATCAGTCTGGACTCCAATCTGTCCTAGGGCTGGGCCATATAGCTAAAAAGTATATCGATATAAAATATTTCATACCAGTAGATATAGATAATTATTGATAATTTTTAATTACCCGTTTTTATTAATAAAAAAAACATGAGAAGAAAAGGAAGTTTGCATTTGAACCATCTTATTTTCAAGGCACACAGGTAATAATTATTTAAAAGTAATGCTAACACTCTCTCTCACACTCTGAGTGCAAGCAGTAATTTACAGACATGGTGACGTTTTATTTTGATAACATAACCTAGCGATTTCAGGGTTGTTTAACATTAACGTTCAGTGAATGAGCTGCTCCGCATTCCACAAAGTAACGTTGGAGACATTCACATTTGTGAAATTGGTGTGTAACATTAACGTTTACGTCCTGGTCGCACAAGACTGCAGGCTCGTAACGGTAACGTTATATGTAACACATGTTAACACGCTGTCATTTAATTTACGTTAACATGATTTCTAACATTTACAGACAACAGTTCTGTTCTGCTTTCTGCGTCCCTTTTATTGACAATTTCCTCCACGTCTTCTCCCCCCACACTTATTTTCTCTTGCTTCTGTTTTGTTGTTTCACGTGTGGTGGTGAGACCAAACGTGCTGTTCGCGTCACTAGCACTGCCCATTGTAAAAGGATGTGATTGGTTGTTTATGAGCTCGGGCGGGTGCACGCTCGGGGTTTGTCTGTTAAATGATTGGCTGTTTCCGTGTCACTCGCAGCACGCTCTATTAACAAAATACATAATAGGCTGTTTATGAGCCACAGAGGAGAAGCGCTCTTGTTTTTTTCATGCAGCCGACTATCGAACGTTTATCGAACTATTTTTTATTGTATTGATGACGTGTCTACTGTCTATCGTCGGTAATGTATATATTGCTATCGTTTTAACGCCCAGCCCTAATATGTCCACAACGATTTCAGTGGGTGGGAGTACTTGCCTTGATAGCCAATCAGCATCGCCAAATCTAATCCAAATCCACTCAGAAGAACAGTGAAAACCTCTTTTTCCGACGAGAAATTCCACTGGTGCATACTCTTGTTCTTGTTTAATTGTTGTTATTGAGTCTAATGCTGCAATAACTGCTCTTATAGCTGTTGACTCTACTAACTAGGGCTGTGACGATTCACTTATCTCCCGATTCGATACTATCACGATTCTTGGGTGCCGATTCGATTTATATTGCGATTCTTAAGTATTGCGATTCTACGATTATTGCGATTCGATATTACGATTTATTGCAATTTTTGTTTATTTTTTTCTTTTATTTTTTCAGTTTGTTTGCTTTTTTACACTAGATTAGAACATGGGAAAAGTTGAATCATACACTAGAGACTGTATATTATATATCATGAGTAGGGCTGGGCGATATAGTTAAAAACAGGGGCGGACTTGGATCATAATTCAGGCCGGGCATTAGATACCAAGCAGGCCAGGCCGATATGGGCCGACGCACGTGAAATTTGGGCCGTTTGAAGCCCAATTTGGGCCGTTTGAAGCCAGATTTGGGCCGTTTGAAGTCCAATTTTACAATGAGATGCACCCACTTTAACCCTGAAGTGTAATTATTACTTCAGACTAACTAATAAAGTAATAAAACCACTAGTAAACCAGTAGGCGGCGCCTGGCCTGCTGTTCAGTGAGTGGCCTGACTGCAAGCACCAAAAAAAAAAAAAAAAAAAAAAAAAAATTGCGATTATCGATTCTGGAATAAAAGATCGATTCAAAAAATCGTGACATTAAAAATCGCGATACTTAGGTAAATCGATTTTTTCCCCCCACCCCTACTACTAACGTTAACGTTACCACCCGTTACTACGGGAGCTGCAATACTGTTCTGCCAGCGGCCCTGATTGGCCGGTTATGTTTTCAACTATGAGGCAGGTCCCTGATTGGACCATGCACTTTGTAATTTCTGGAAATCACTAGGGGCAGGCTGGAGGCCAGACTGATCCGCAGAGTAAAACAGAATGTGAGTTCAAATGATCAAGATGATTTACCAGGCTAGTCAGCAGAAGGCTTCAACCCTCCTTTAAACCTGCACTCAGCAAGATTTCTATGCAAATATACAGCAGTTTTACCAGCCTAAAGCAAGCTTTCTATGCAAATATACAGCAGTTTTACCAGCCTAAACCACCAAGCTTTCTATGCAAATATACAGCAGTTTTACCAGCCTAAACCACCAAGCTTTCTATGCAAATATGCAGCAGTTTTACCAGCCTAAACCACCAAGCTTTCTATGCAAATATACAGCAGTTTTACCAGCCTAAAGCACCAAGCTTTCTATGCAAATATACAGCAGTTTTACCAGCCTAAACCACCAAGCTTTCTATGCAAATATACAGCAGTTTTACCAGCCTAAACCACCAAGCTTTCTATGCAAATATACAGCAGTTTTACCAGCCTAAACCACCAAGCTTTCTATGCAAATATGCAGCAGTTTTACCAGCCTAAAGCACCAAGCTTTCTATGCAAATATACAGCAGTTTTACCAGCCTAAACCACCAAGCTTTCTATGCAAATATGCAGCAGTTTTACCAGCCTAAAGCACCAAGCTTTCTATGCAAATATACAGCAGTTTTACCAGCCTAAACCACCAAGCTTTCTATGCAAATATGCAGCAGTTTTACCAGCCTAAAGCACCAAGCTTTCTATGCAAATATACAGCAGTTTTACCAGCCTAAACCACCAAGCTTTCTATGCAAATATGCAGCAGTTTTACCAGCCTAAAGCACCAAGCTTTCTATGCAAATATACAGCAGTTTTACCAGCCTAAACCACCAAGCTTTCTATGCAAATATGCAGCAGTTTTACCAGCCTAAAGCACCAAGCTTTCTATGCAAATATACAGCAGTTTTACCAGCCTAAACCACCAAGCTTTCTATGCAAATATGCAGCAGTTTTACCAGCCTAAAGCACCAAGCTTTCTATGCAAATATGCAGCAGTTTTACCAGCCTAAACCACCAAGATTTCTATGCAAATATACAGCAGTTTTACCAGCCTAAAGCACCAAGCTTTCTATGCAAATATGCAGCAGTTTTACCAGCCTAAAGCACCAAGCTTTCTATGCAAATATACAGCAGTTTTACGAGCCTAAACCACCAAGCTTTCTATGCAAATATGCAGCAGTTTTACCAGCCTAAAGCACCAAGCTTTCTATGCAAATATGCAGCAGTTTTACCAGCCTAAAGCACCAAGCTTTCTATGCAAATATGCAGCAGTTTTACCAGCCTAAAGTTACCACCAAGCTTTCTATGCAAATATACAGCAGTTTTACCAGCCTAAAGCACCAAGCTTTCTATGCAAATATACAGCAGTTTTACCAGCCTAAACCACCAAGCTTTCTATGCAAATATACAGCAGTTTTACCAGCCTAAAGCACCAAGCTTTCTATGTAAATATACAGCAGTTTTACCAGCCTAAAGCACCAAGCTTTCTATGCAAATATACAGCAGTTTTACCAGCCTAAACCACCAAGCTTTCTATGCAAATATACAGCAGTTTTACCAGCCTAAACCACCAAGCTTTCTATGCAAATATACAGCAGTTTTACCAGCCTAAAGCACCAAGCTTTCTATGCAAATATACAGCAGTTTTACCAGCCTAAACCACCAAGCTTTCTATGCAAATATACAGCAGTTTTACCAGCCTAAACCACCAAGCTTTCTATGCAAATATGCAGCAGTTTTACCAGCCTAAAGTTACCACCAAGCTTTCTATGCAAATATACAGCAGTTTTACCAGCCTAAAGCACCAAGCTTTCTATGCAAATATGCAGCAGTTTTACCAGCCTAAAGCACCAAGCTTTCTATGCAAATATGCAGCAGTTTTACCAGCCTAAAGTTACCACCAAGCTTTCTATGCAAATATACAGCAGTTTTACCAGCCTAAAGCACCAAGCTTTCTATGCAAATATACAGCAGTTTTACCAGCCTAAACCACCAAGCTTTCTATGCAAATATACAGCAGTTTTACCAGCCTAAAGCACCAAGCTTTCTATGCAAATATACAGCAGTTTTACCAGCCTAAACCACCAAGCTTTCTATGTAAATATACAGCAGTTTTACCAGCCTAAAGCACCAAGCTTTCTATGCAAATATACAGCAGTTTTACCAGCCTAAACCACCAAGCTTTCTATGCAAATATACAGCAGTTTTACCAGCCTAAAGTTACCACCAAGCTTTCTATGCAAATATACAGCAGTTTTACCAGCCTAAACCACCAAGCTTTCTATGCAAATATACAGCCGTTTTACCAGCCTAAACCACCAAGCTTTCTATGCAAATATACAGCAGTTTTACCAGCCTAAACCACCAAGCTTTCTATGCAAATATACAGCAGTTTTACCAGCCTAAACCACCAAGTCTCCACTAATCCAGACCCCGTAGATTCACTCAACTCACACTCGCAGGATTTCTGGGGACCGAAGCAGTTACCTCTTGCTGCCACTTTCAGACGCAACATGCCACTGTTAAAGACCAAATGGTGCCAGGTCGGCTCGCCTGCAACATTGATTTCAGACGCAACATGACACTGTCATTACCTTAAAGCCCACTAGAGGCATTGGTAGGCAACATACAAAAGTTGCCTAGTGTGGCTTTAAATGTATAGCTGGCTGCAGTTGCATCTCGATATATTAACGAGAGGCATATTTCCGTACACAGACTTTATTCGAGGCCATCATTGTCAATGGGTAATTGAAAATTTCTCCAAAATAATCAAATTTAAAGCTTAATAATTCATTCTAGCCCACATAAGGAGCAAGATCGGGGGGCACACACACACACACACACACACAAAAGGGAAGCAGTGTCTTGTTGCTTTGGAGTCCGTGACATGGTTTAACAGTCTCACAGGAACCATAAAACGCCCCCGAAGGCTTCGTCTAATCTCTCCTTTTTCCCTGCTTAATAGGAGATAATACAAGTGAATCAATATGCAACAGCAGCTTTAGCTTGATAATTAATACCAGCCTCGGAAATAGATTTGTGATTTGGCAGGGCAGGTCTCTCAGACTGCTATGACGCCGGTCTCTCTCTCTCTCTCTCTCTCTCCCTGTTGCACTCTCTATCCACATCTCATTGAACTAATCTCATTCTCTTTTTAATTCTTTGACTAAAGCCTGTTATCTCATCACAGGGCCCGCGATGGGATTGGATGGCACCCTGACATCTGTATTCATTCTCCTCCAAATGAGTCCTGACACAAATTTAATGAAAAAACACTCGTAACAGTCATGCCAAGTATCACAGGAGGGAGGAAAGAAAATCATCCATTTAGTTTTGGTTACATTTTTGGAATGCTGGTAGATTAAGCGCCTTTTGCGCCAATAACACTCCCTTTTTGACTGCTGGGATCTGCTTGGGCCTACCTCTTACTGGGTTGTGTTTCCTCCCTTTCACCTCAATCCGTAAGTGGGATTGAGACGATTGAGAGCGAGTTGGCTAATGGTATTTTCAGGGTGACGGTGACGCCCAGACGCTAATTCAATATCAAATGCTCTTAAGGTAAGAAACGGGGTGGCGAGACACTGATAAACGCTGATAAAGCCAGAAAGCAAAGAGAGGTAGAGAGGATGGGAAGTGAATTCTCCTCTGCAATCAGCAACTGCCTAACTTCGCACCCCGCCCCTCGCCTCGCCTCCTCTCCATCACCCGCTCCTCCCTTATTCCCACCCCCACCCCCCCCACACACACACACACACCATCTCCCTCGTCAAAAGCCTGTGTCGGTTGCAGCGCTGATAATTCCCTCTGTTTGGGAAAAAAGAGGAAGAGATGAAAGCATTCATGGATGAAAGAAACTTGGATTTAATCTTTCTCTCCGTCTCTCGCTCTCTCTTCCAGTACACGGTGTTGATCATTTTCTTCAGGAAAGGAGGAGGAATGAGGGAGAGAGAGAGAGGAGGAGGAGGAGGAGGGAAGGGGGGGGGGGGGGTTATGCAGGAATGAGGCAAAAGACGGAGAAAATAGAGAAGGGAGAAACGAGCCCATTTGCGGAGGGGTGGAGGATGGGGTTGTGGGCTAGTTCAATAGAAGCAGTTTACCCTTCCAAAATTTACACACAGTAACCTGATGAAATAGTGGCCTGGAGAGAGAGAGAGAGAGAGAGAGAGAGTGAGGGAGGGAGAGAGAGAGAGAGAGAGAGAGAGGTGGTGCAGGGGAGGGGAGATGGAGAGGGGGAGAGAGAGAGAGGCGGTGCAGGGGAGGGGAGATGGAGAGAGAGAGAGAGAGAGAGAGAGAGGCGGGGCAGGGGAGGGTAGATGGAGAGAGAGAGAGAGAGAGAGAGAGAGAGAGGGATAGAGAGAGAGGCGGTGCAGGGGAGGGGAGATGGAGAGGGCGACAGATAAAGAAAAAGCCATCATTTTGCAGCCCTGCCTCGTTGGGCCCTGGCCACGATAAGGCCCTTCCACTCTCAGGTATCTGTAGTCAGCAGGTAAAGGGCCTGTCATAAAGGAGCAAGGTGAGAGGTGGAGATCAAGAGATTGGTAGAGCAGACTCAGAGCAACTAACGTACAGAGTAAAGAGGAGAGTGGAGACCGGCGTCAGAGAGGAGTGAACGCACAGTCGACAGGCAGTAGGGTGGATATATTCACCCATCATTATCAAATCAGACAAAAGTGCCCAAGCAGATTTTTTTTTTTTTAAATACACCAATCTTAGTCTAAATGACAGAGTTGGGTTCTCCAATATTGGAAGTCCTCAGCCTTTTTGTTTTGTCTGACTGAGAACAGCTTTCAAAATGTACAACATGGTCATCTCAGAGGAACTGAAAAGATTTGGTTAATGTGCTGTTTTTGACTGGGAAATGTATGCTCAGTTCTGTAGACCACCTATCCCCTAGTTGTTAGAGAAGGGCCCTGAGTTCTCATAACTAGGCTAACTGAGTTCACAGACAGGGCTGTACAGCGCTATATATGTAGCACATGCTACGGACAAAAATCGGTGTGTGTGCTATGAATGAATTTAGCACAAGTCAGGAGCACACGTGCTATACTGTTTTGGAAGGTGAGCAAAAACAAAACACTGTGGTCACTTACAGTTGTGTGGATGCTGAGTGCTGCTCGTCTTAAGGGCCGGATGGAGAATGGCGCTGTCACCTGCGACTCGAGAGCTTCCGCGCGCGGGTTGAAGAGAGGCGATATCCGCTTTCTCCTGTAGACATTAATGGAGAAACACACGTCTGTAGGATTGTCTCCACGTCGGCAAAACAAGCAAACTAGTAAAGTTCTGTGTTAGCTGAACAGTGGTTACGGTATAAGTCCATTCATTCACTGTGCTAATGAAAGGCACGCGGTTGCTAAAACGAGCTAGTCTGTAGCTAAGGTGCCATGGCACGAGTCCGATACCTCACGAGTCCGACACCTCACGAGTCCGAAAAAAGAGGCTAACTTCCCCCAGACCCTAACCCAAAACCTAACCTCTCCCACCCCCACGCCTAAACCTAACCTCCCCCAGACCCTAACCCAAAACCTAACCTCTCCCACCCCCACGCCTAAACCTAACCTCCCCCAGACCCTAACCCAAAACCATGAGGTGTCGGACTCGTGAGGTATCGGACTCGTGAGGTATCGGACTAGGGGGCAGTCCCCGTAGCTAAACAGCGGCTAAACAAGTTCACGAGCTAATTATAGGCTACACACAAACAGCATCAACGTCGAGTAGAAATGTCCTCGGGAGCTGTCAACATGTAGCATGGATGTCCTTCTCTGCAGGTTATCGAGTTGACAATGAAAAAAACTCACTACTCCTCCTGTATGAATGTCAAACGTCTTGCTCATTCACTCAAATGGACTCCATGTCCATCTCTCCTGACCTCAGTCTCTTCACACACGCATCTCTCTCCTGTCCTAACCTCGCGTCACCAGGCTCTTCTGTCCTACTCTCTGTTCACGTGACTCACCAATGTCAAGCAAGCATATTTTTTCCCCCTGATGGCCACATCATTCTACCCACCACAGTCCACCTAATGTACAGTAGACCTGGCTACAGCATCACCTCCTCGAGTCCTCCTTAGAACTATTTTTTGCATTTTTTTTGCAACCAAATGTTTTTATTGACATGAAAACATAGCTACAATCAAAAATACATCAACTTATTTATTGAAATTAGGTATTTTATTATGATTATTTATATTATTTAACCATGCATCATGTTTTTGTTTTGTTTTTGTTTTTTTTACATTTTTCACAACAATGCACACAACAAAGGAAGAAAACTCACAGGGGAAAAAAGAAAAGATATATATATTATCGACATTCAATATTACAATATAGTGCTACCAGCCACATAAGGTGCTTATGTGCTTGTAAGAGATGTTGTGCATGGGATCCCATGCAAGGGGTCCGTGAGAAACCAGCCGGGCGAGTCACCCGTCGCCCCTGACCCCTGACCTCGTCAAGATAGGCCAGAAACGAGTCCCAGACAGTTGATTTTTTTTGAGTGAGTTGGTCCTCAGGAACCTGAGTCTCTCCATCTGTATAACAGAGAGTACACAGTGCTGTAGACTCCTGGTTCTTTTTTCTTTTATGAGTTTACCAAGAAAACCAGGCTATTTTGAGAACTTAAAAAGATTTGTGTGCCTGTCTCCTCACTCCTGGTTCTGTGACTTGCAGGAGCCTGGTGGGTGGGGTCCACCTGGGTGTACACTGTACTCATTGGGTGTAAGAAGACCTTCAGATCATTCAGTCTCTCTCCCTCTTCACAGATGTACCTTTTGTTCTGTTCATTTGTTTAATGTAGTTTGTGTTGTCTAGTTTTCCATTAGTTTTGGCCAACATTATGATAACTTTTACCTCCTTTGTACGGTACTTCCTTGAGCTGGATTGTAACATGTGGGAACCATACATGTGGTAACAAATCCACCTTAGGCTCACCTAAGGTAGTCTACCACCTACCTCAGGCCAGAGCAATCTAGTAAGAGAGTGGCATCAGCGACAGCGGAGGTCCAAAATTTGTGACTCAGTAGCCAATGAATACGTTTGAATGCTAAAATAAAGCTGATAATGTACAATTTGATTCTTTAAATGTCTGACCCTTTCAAAGTACATCACAAACTGTCCATTTTGCTGCAACTCGACAGCGCTGCTTAATCCAGAACCTTACTTCCGGGAACTCTTGAGAGTAACAAACTGGTCCATAGGAGTGAATGGAAATGTCGCGACTCTTTTATATAAACGGCTCTGCCTCAGGCTATCCACTTCAACTTAAAATGACACTGAATTGACCTCTCCTCATAATCTTTTTCAAATATCTTTCTTCCAGGCAGATTGTTATGTAGACTGTTATGTAGACGATTAGCCATTACTTGTGCACAGCCAATTCTGCAACGGGATCTACACAATGCTGCCAGTGGTGGTTGCTGGGAGATTTGGCATGGAACTACTAAACTCTATATACAGTAGACAAGAATGGCATCTCTGCTAATTGATACACCAACGATTCACCCAATCGCCCAAATGAAATTCTGGTGATTGGTTGGTATGGACGCTGGTGGTAAATTCAACCCAAAGGATCAAAACAACTTTAGAGTGAAATCCAAACTGTTTCATGAAAAGAGTCTCATCTCCAGGAATTGAGATCCTGTAGATTTGCCCTTATTTGCATAAATGAAATTCTGGTATCAGGTATGGATGTTTTATCATAAGTTATTGTTAGTGGCCGGGCCAGCGAAGCGCCAGGCCACATCTTGTATTTGCCTGTATTCTTCATCCTCCCGGGAAAACGATTAAACCCTACTCCTCCCACATTTTTTCTTCAAACGACACCAAACTTCAGTATCTGCATCGTTAGACTGTTCTACACAAAAGTATCAAACCAGATTTTCGATCGGTCAAAAATTGAGCCCACAGTGCATCAAAACGTTGAATTCTGGCCCCGTGTATAGCCTAATTACCTTAATTACCTTTGGCAATTAGGTTGTATTTGTGATGTCATCAGTCAGTCAAGCAATTGTGATGCCATCACTAATGTCACTCGAGCAATTGTGATGTCATAATATTTTTTTTCCCCATTGACTCGCATGGGGTTTCGAAAAATCTTGTTAGTGGCCGGGCCAGCGAAGCGCCAGGCCACTTCTTGTTACATTTGGCAATTAGGTTGTATTTGTGATGTCATCAGTCAGTCAAGCAATTGTGATGCCATCACTAATGTCACTCGAGCAATTGTGATGTCATAATATTTTTTTTCCCCATTGACTTGCATGGGGTTTCGAAAAATCTTGTTACATTTGGCAATTAGGTTGTATTTGTGATGTCATCAGTCAGTCAAGCAATTGTGATGCCATCACTGATGTCACTCGAGCAATTGTGATGTCATAATATTTTTTTTCCCCATTGACTTGCATGGGGTTTCGAAAAATTTTGCAGTAAATTAGCTGTAATTCAGAAACCATAACAGCTACAGCTACGAAACTTCGTAGGGAGGTGCACAGAGGGGCCTTATACTATACACGAAAGAAATACACAAATTGAGCAGATGGTGGCGTTATAATAGCCCTCTTTACAGCCTGCGCTCGGCCCCTAAGGAGGATCTGCAGTCCTCTTCGGCCGAGCTCGTGTTGGGCCAGCCACTAAGATTTCCTGGGGAGCTATTGTGATGTCATGTCATAAGTGACATCACATGTGGTGTGATGTCACTCCTTTGCATCGACTTCCACAGTACGGCAATTGGGTTGTATTTATGATGTCATCAGTCAGTCAAGCAATTGTGAAACCATCACTGATGTCACTCGAGCTATTGTGATGTCATGTCATAAGTGATGTCACAAATCCTTTCTGGTTGACACTATATAAGTGGGAACAGTATATCTTTCCATGTAAGGTCCCAGTTGAGATGCCTCGCAACAAAAAACGCCATCAGATGATCAAGAAGCTCCATGCTGCAAGGAAATCAGAAAAAGCTGGATTGCATGCAGCAGATGATAGAAAGCTCACCCATAAGAGACTTCAGACTTGACTTGGATTTGTGACTGAAGACTTGAGACGTGACTTGGACTATAGCTAAAAGACTTGAGACTTGCCCGGCCACGACCCATTGCTGCGCAGCAGCTATAATTAGTGGCCGGGCCAGCGAAGCGCCAGGCCACTTCTTGTATTTGCCTGTATTATTAGTGGCCGGGCCAGCGAAGCGGCAGGGCCACTGCTTGTATTTGCCTGTATTATTCTTCTTCTTCTCCCAGGAAGTCAGACTTCCCATGCATGAATATAAACCAAACTTTGCACAAAGGTCCAGTCCCATGCAAAACTAAGTTGACGTGAATTTGGCGCCTATAGTCCTGATGGTGGCGCTACAGCGACCGTCTAAAGTTTCAAACTTTGAAAATTCATAACAAATCAGGCATATGGGCCACGGCTTTGGCACTTTCACCGAAATGTGTGCCCAAATGAGGAGAAACTTTTGTACGCTGCAACCTATGGCCAATTATGAAGTCTAAAGACTGCAAAACTGCAAAAACTGCAAAACTAATTAAACCCTACTCCTCCCACATTTTTTCTTCAAACGACACCAAACTCCAGCATCTGCATCGGTAGACTGTCCTCCACAAAAGTATCAAACAGATTTTTGATAGATCAAAAATTGAGCCCACAGTGCATCAATATGTTTTACTGTAAATGGTACTTTAAACAGCTAATGCAAATTCTTGCTAAATAAAGCTCGAATCTCCACGAAAAAAATTGACAAGATTTTGCTGTCAGAGTAGTTGAAGTGTACAAAATCTAAGAATTGTATCTCAAAAACAGAATTTTTGACAGTATTTTGAATTCTGCCCTCATGTATAGCCTAAAGAGCATCGTAATTGCCCTAATTACCTAATGATGTGATGTCACTTGAGCAATGACGTCATCAGTGATGATGTCATCAATGATGTCATCATTCCTGGCTGAGCAGACTGGCTGGGTGATGTGTTCAACTGCCATGTACTTAACCTGCTGCCTTCTGCCCCAGCCCTGTCATGAACGGCAGTCTGCCTTCTGCCCCAGCCCTGTCATGAACGGCAGTCTTCTAATCTAAGCAGACTGGATTGCATGCAGCAGATGACAGAAAGCTCAGCCATAAGAGACTTGAGACTTGACTTGGACTTGTGACTAAAGACTTGAGACGCGACTTGGACTATAACTAAAAGACTTGAGACTTGCCCGGCCACGACCCATTGCTGCGCAGCAGCTATAATTATTATTAATATTTTTCTTCTTCTCCCAGGAAGTCAGACTTCCCAAGCATGAATATAAACCAAACTTTGCACAAAGGTCCAGTCCCATGCCAAACTAAGTTGATGTGAATTTGGCGCCTATAGTCCTGATGGTGGCGCTACAGCGACCGTCTAAAGTTTCAAACTTTGAAAATTCATAACAAATCAGGCATATGGGCTATGGCTTTGGCACTTTCACCCAAATGTGTGCCCAAATGAGGAGAAACTTTTGTACGCTGCAACCTATGGCCAATTATGAAGTCTAAAGACCGCAAAACTGCAAAAACTGTAAAACTAATTAAACCCTACTCCTCCGACATTTTTTCTTCAAACGACACCAAACTCCAGCATCTGCATCGTTAGACTGTCCTCCACAAAACTGTCAAACAGATATTTGATAGATCAAAAATTGAGCCAACAGTGCATCAAAATGTTTTACTGTAAATGGTACTTTAAATAGCTAATGCAAATTCTTGCTAAACAAAGCTTGAATCTCCACTGATCACTGATGATGTCATCAGTGATGTCATCAGTTTTGTGACATCACTGATGATGTCATCTATAAATCGCTCAGCCTTCCTCTCCATAACATCAGCTCTGCCTTCTGCCCCAGCCCTGTCATGAACTGCAGTGCTCTAAGCAGACTGGATTGCATGCAGCAGATGATAGAAAGCTCATCCATAAGAGACTTGAGACTTGACTTCGACTTGTGACTAAAGACTTCAGACATGACTTGGACTATAGCTAAAAGACTTGAGACTTGCCCGGCCACGACCCATTGCTGCGCAGCAGCTATAATTAGTGGCCGGGCCAGCGAAGCGGCAGGGCCACTGCTTGTATTTGCCTGTATTATTAGTGGCCGGGCCAGCGAAGCGGCAGGGCCACTGCTTGTATTTGCCTGTATTATTATTATTATTATTCTTCTCCCAGGAAGTCAGACTTCCCATGCATGAATATAAACCAAACTTTGCACAAAGGTCCAGTCCCATGCCAAACTAAGTTGACGTGAATTTGGCGCCTATAGTCCTGATGGTGGCGCTACAGCGACCGTCTAAAGTTTCAAACTTTGAAAATTCATAACAAATCAGGCATATGGGCTATGGCTTTGCCACTTTCACCAAAATGTGTGCCCAAATGAGGAGAAACTTTTGTACGCTGCAACCTATGGCCAATTATGAAGTTTAAAGACCGCAAAACTGCAAAAACTGTAAAACTAATTAAACCCTACTCCTCCCACATTTTTTCTTCAAACGACACCAATCTCCAGCATCTGCATCGGTAGACTGTCCTCCACAAAAGTATCAAACAGATTGTTGATAGATCAAAAATTGAGCCCACAGTGCATCAAAATGTTTTACTGTAAATGGTACTTTAATGCAAATTCTTTTTAAATAAAGCTTGAATCTCCACTGATCACTGATGATGTCATCAGTGATGTCATCAGTTTTGTGACATCACTGATGATGTCATATATAAATCGCTCAGCCTTCCTCTCCATAACATCAGCTCTGCCTTCTGCCCCAGCCCTGTCATGAACTGCAGTGTTCTAAGCAGACTGGATTGCATGCAGCATATGATAGAAAGCTCATCCATAAGAGACTTGAGACTTGACTTGGACTTGTGACTAAAGACTTGAGACGTGACTTGGACTATAGCTAGAAGACTTGAGACTTGCCCGGCCACGACCCATTGCTGCGCAGCAGCTATAATTATTCTTCTTCTTCTCCCAGGAAGTCAGACTTCCCATGCATGAATATAAACCAAACTTTGCACAAAGGTCCAGTCCCATGCCAAACTAAGTTGACATGAATTTGGCGTCTATAGTCCTGAT